>NW_027509192.1:1020000-1187500 GCF_051911475.1 Siphateles boraxobius
TTATTTGCGTTTCTGTACAAATATGAACGCAACGCAAATAAGTGCAAATGTTCTTGGAGTGCCTTTGGTTATTGGTGCTGGTGAAGGCTTAAAGTACTTAAAATGCGTCTATGAAACTTTGTCAACGTTTATATTTTGGCTTTATAAATATAGTGTAGGCTATGTCATATTAATATTTAATGTCTAGGTGTGGTTTATTAAAGGCAAGCAGTGACATTGGGTTTTTTATTATGGTGGACTTTTCATTACTGATTCAAGAGCAAACATAATGCAAGAAATGGTCCTTGCATGCCAAAATATGGTAGCAGCATTTTTTTTAGTCTGTTTGTGGTGTAAATTCAATAGATGGAGCAAAAAAGCATTCTGAAACCATCCTGTGGTCTCAATTCATTCATTTATTGCATGCAATCATAGGTGAGCACCTCTGAGCAATTTAAACAAAATAATAAAATAATATAATCAGTGCACAGTGGCATTGATGGTTCGATGAAGAACCTTTAACATCCATGGAATCTTTCCATTCCTCAAAAGATTCTTTAGAAAAAGGTCCTTTAGATTTTTTAAATGTTCATCACACTAAGGGCCAGATTTACTAACAGCGTGCACCAGCGCAAAGCCTCGTTTGGCGTTAAAAACTAGTGTCTGGATTTACTAAAGACACACAAGTGTAGCCTAAAATTAGCGCTGAAAAGGCGTGGACAGGGTTATTTTTGTGGCTGATCTTATTGCATATGCATTTGTTGGAGTTTCCCTTGCATATGCAACATTTTTGGAGGAGGGTATTTAAATGAAACACGCAAGGGGATTTACTAAAGTTTGCGCTATAATTTACCGGTATTTGCGCCATTATTTACCGTCCAAAAAACCATGTCTTAAACCAGACGCAAATTTGGGCTGCTCATATATAGTAGAAACTAGATTCTCTGTTTGAGTTTGAGTTGCTCATTATGGAAATGACTGTGAGTGTCTTCTTTAATTTGCACGTCATCAGTAGATCACGCGCAGAACTTTACACTCCCATCAGCGCCTTTATGGAATTGCGCTCTCATGTTAATTTGCCCTGTTTAGTAAAGAAAAAAATATATTTTAAGAACTGATCCAAAGATTGTAAGATAATATTTGGCCGTACGTGCTGTTATGTGATACCAGTACCACTATTGTGTTATTGTAAAAAATAATAATAATTTGTTCACTGAAAGGTTCTTTTGGGAACCAAAAATGGTTCTTCTATTGCTGCGAAAAACCCTCAAACCTTTATATTTAAGAGCATAATATCCTATTATAACCAGTCGTACTGACCCGCTCCGAGTGGGATTTGAACCGGGGTCTCCGGCGTAGGAGGCGAGTGTGGAGACCAGAGGAGTGAGGTTTACACACACATCTCTCAGCTTGCCTCCGTTACACTAGTATTCAAGAATCAGTGATATAATTCTTTCCATATTTGTCTGGCTTTGCAACTTATACTGCATGTTGTTGTACTAGTTGACTGACAATATTTAGAATGATAATCAGATATGTCACGTGTTGTATTGTTTTTATATTCCTTTGAAAAACATTTATGAATCAGGATCAGTTCCAGGTGGACGTGACCACATTTTCAAAGCACAGCAATGACCCGAGTGAGAGTCCTCCATCAATCACAAATCTAAACTTTTACCTTTCCATCTGGGATCAAGCTGGCAAACAAGCGACACAAACGTCGCTGTTGTTACTCTGATCTGTCCTTCTGCTACCCGACGATCACAATACGAGACAAACACACATCATTCACAGAAAACCATCATTATCATTACAGGTGGGGAATAAAAGCCTTTAGCTGGCACTCAGGCTTTTTGCTCATGATTCATATTATAATGCCAATTCACCCCTGCAGGGTAAAGGTCCTGCTGATATTATCTCCATTTGCACATCTGTTTGAGGAGGCATTACATCATTTACTGAAGTCAATAAAGGTGAGCTTAATGGTCATGGGTGCTTGACGTTTTTGTTTAGAGCTTTTAAAGCTCGCACAGATCTCTGGTTTATTCAGGCCTGGGCTCAGACTGGCTGAGGTCACACAAAACGTTTAATTGATTAATCGCTGTCATTCCTCCCACATCGATGAATCCATTTACTGAATCGACGATGCTTAAAAATGAGCACAATGCACAATAGAGCAGCCGAATCGAAGACGCTCCCATCAGAGGCTGATTGTTTTTGCTCGGTCACCTAAGTGAAAGCAAACTAAACGACATATCATGTTGCCCGTCAAAAGACGGCGATGACTCTTTCTGAACGTGGGTGGTTTTGTTGTTGCACATTTGCTTGGAAACCAAGTTGGTAATAAGATATTCACAGGTTCAGATGTGACAGTTCTGTGTGTTTGTGTATGTGTGGTTTGGCTTCATGCATGTTTCAGTGACTGTCGATCAAGTTAAGCACAATTTAGAGTTAGAAAGCGCCTTTCAGTTCCGTTTCACAAGTAGGAATTTGAATTGAATTGATTTACATTGAATTGATCACAATAATTGAAGTGGAATGACAGGAAGATGAATTTAGTGAATTGCAATTCAGAGAAGTTTAGCAAAGTCATACAACAGGAATTTTCTTACTTACACAAAAACACATAATTGCATCATTAATTGTGACTCATCTTGCCCATTTCCTGATATGTAGTTACAATAAATAATTAAAATTAATGGAGTAAATTTTAACAATTAAAAACAAAACACTACACTTATTTCCTTTAGTTTCATTCTGTTTTAATTCTGCTGCCTTAAATTCTAATTTTCTAATTCTAATTGATGAAATTAGATTTAGTTAAATTAAATACCCCAAAAAATGGTTCCAAGTTTTCACAGTGATGCCATAGAAGAACCATTTTTGGTTTCCAGAAGAACCGTTCAGTGAACAGTTCCTGAAATAACCTTTTTTTTTTATTTCTTAGTGTGAAGAGCATTTTAATAATCAAAAGAACATTTTCCACTATAAAGAACATTTTGTAGAATAGGAAGTTTCCATGGATGTTAAAGATTCCCCTTACCAAAAACAAAACAAGTATACTTCCATTTAATTTTATTAAGCATACTTAAGTAAAGTTTAAGTATATTTTTAGGTGTACTTTATGTAGTTAGTATTCTAATATCAATGCACTAGTACGTGTACTATTTCAATTCAACTTGGGACTAAATTTGCCCACTTTTTAGTGTATAAGTATATTTTAAGTGTAACAGTAGTAAACTTGGAGTACACAACTACATTTTTATCCTACCCTACACAAAAATTCACATACTAAAAATTAGGAACATATTTGTTTTCTTTAAAAAATCTATATTTTGAAACAATTTAAGTTTATAGGCCTTAAAAGACTTTACTTTTATAAGTAAAACTATGTGAAAATATTTCTTAAATAGGCTACTCAATCTAAAGAGTAAACATAACTAAGCCAAGTATACATACTTTTAAGTATATCTCGATCAAAAGATTAAGTACAAGTATAGGCCAAATATACTTATACTTTTCTGTCAGCATAAGTCAAGTACTTAAGTATATTTCTGAGAAGTGCATATAAAGTGTATACTTAAAGAATACTTATCTTTTAGTCGAAAAGAAGTAGGCTATAGCACACTTGAATAAACTTATTTTATCTAAGGGTTTTAACGGAACCATAGATGGCAGTACAGAACCTATATTTTTAAGAGTGTACCTCATTTTAAATTCAGGAATTGAATTAGAATTAAAAAAATATTTTTTTACGCGCACAAAGTTGTTGTCGACCGATAGTAAACTTGTCATGTTGTTCTTGGCAGATGTTTTTTTCTTTTTTAATGAAGAACATGTGTCTGTCAAGACTCTCGACTCGAGAGCCTGATTTTTGCACACGTTTCCAAATCCCCACAGATTCCTTTGGGCTGTAAACGCTGATGTTTGTTTATCATGCATGGAAACGTCATTGTGGTGAACAGCCGGTCAACCGTGACACCGCCACAGCGAGACTCCTGATTGGGAGAATCTTTGACTTTTGAGTACAAATATAACTGTTGTGAAATGACTCTGTTTCCTTAGTATTAAAAAGGAACAATTTCAATTTGAGAATTGCTGACAATATCGTCTTTAATTTATTAACATGTCTTTTCAAGAACTCTAGACTTTGCTCGTTGTTGACACGTCACACACACCGCCTGTAAACACTGATATTCTCGATGATGACACACTTTTAAAGTCCTGAATTATGATTGGTGTCAGATGCTCTTTAAGAGTCCAATGGAGAGTTTTATTTCATCTCTATAGTTGGAGAAGATCTCACGTGTGTCTTGGTGGAGATCTCAACCATGTCTCAAACTGAGATTTGTCTTCAATCAGTCAGACCTGTATTCACATTCATTTTATAGCTCATTATGACAACAATTCACATTTTATTTCTCCTTAAACATTTTAGGAGGAAAATCGGAGACAAAATTAGATGCTTAAATAAAACTCTCATTTAAGTCTCTTGAACTATGAAAGAGCAACTTTGGATCAATGCAATTTTCTCCTGGCAGGTTTTGCGGTGTGTAGCGGATATGGGAACTGGACTCTGATGCAGTGATAGATAAGCGTCAGATCAGGTTGTTGAATGGACATGGTTCAGTCACTTGTTTTGGCTCAAAACTTCATGAGATGTGAAAATATGAAGCTTAAATCAAAAGTGAAACTTGTCCGTCCGTCTCCTGCGATTGTTAATGACGTCGACACAATCGCATAATGTGTTTTGAAGTTAAAGCAATAATTTCCTGATTACAGGAGAGTACATCTGGAGAAATGCAGATCAACAAACGCAAACTGTGGTCATTAAACAAAGCAGCCTGGACAAACAAAGCTAAAACCCAAATGAAAGGTGGAGTGGGTGGAACCAACAATGAGCGCTTGGGGTTAAAAACTAGTTCAGGAGTGGTGGAGGTGTGTGACGCTGCCTTAAATAGAGACGTTGTGAGAGGAAACTTTGGAACGGCCTCAAAATGCCAGTCCATTCATCCGCTCAGGTGTGTCAAATACCACAGGATTTGAGTCAAAGAGCGTGAAGTCTGTATAAACCTTGTTTAAAGAGAGCAGCCATTTAAATTCACCTTGAGAAAACATGAGATGTGGGAAATGCCTTTGAATAGATGACATAATATCCAGTGTGGTGTGTTTTTGCACCTTTTTATACTAACCCGAACAAGATTTAAAGTGATAGTTCAGCCAAAAATTTAAAATCCTGTCGTCATTTCCTCACCCTCGAGTTTTTCGAAACCTGTTATAGATTCTTTGTTCTGTTGGACACAAAAGAAGAATCACAATTTTGAAGAATTCCGGTAAACAAACAGTGGATAGTCCCCATTAACTTCCATAGTATTTTTTTCATACAGTTCTATGGAAGTCAATGGGGACCAGAAACTGTTGTTTTTTTTGGGTAAAATAATTTTTATAAACACCCAAACATACAGACCGTCCACAGATTTGACTGAAATGTTGCTCATTGAAATATATTTGTGATGTAAACTCGAGTAGTGTGCAGTTTTTCTATTGTTTCTATTTTTTTAACACACCTATGATGCAGGTGTGAGGCACTATATATTTTTTGCATAATAATATCTTTTTGGAGAACGGCTATCTTTTTTTTCTTACCTTTACTTTTTAATCTTTAGCATTTTTAGTGACAACTCTTTAAAGGTGGTGAATGTGAAACGCATTGTCTTGTACCCAGCTATCAAAAATATGTTATAACATTTTGCTAACGTCCCGATTATGTTATGGAAATGTCATTTCTGAATGTTCTTTGAACATTCTAAAGATTTGAAATGTTTTTTAAAATACTTTTTTACTTGGTTCTGTGAACATTAAGGCAACATTCCGTTATGGGATTGTTACTTTTGAATGTTCTCTGAACATTCTGAAACAAGAAATGACATTTTAAAAATGTTACTATAAACCTTTTAGATAATAATAGTATAGTTTAATATAGTAAATAATATTTAAAAAATGTTTTAAAAAAGTTTTAAATTGGATGTGCGAATGTTAAGAGATCATTCCATTTTGCAAACATTATGAGATTGATACTTTGGAATGTTGTCTGAACATTCTGAAACAAGTGGCAACATTTAAAAAAATTTCCATGAATGATGTAGCCTATAGATCATGTTTTTGTGCTAACATTTTGAGAACATTATTATAGACCACATAACTTTGAATGAATGTTCTGTTAACATTACTAGAAGAACGTTTGTACATAACTTTAAGAGAACCTTGCCAGAATGTTAGCTAAAGTTCTGAGAACGTTCCCTGTTATTTATGTAGTGAGTTTTATCATGCTTATACCTGTAGAAAATCCATGGAGTTATGGGATTCTTACTGGAATCACACCAGCACTTTATGGTTTCATATCGATCTGAGCCCTGAATAGCACACTATTGTGTTCAACGGAGGTAGGTGTAAAAATCCTCTGTGCGCTATGTGTTTGTATGAAACTGATAGAATCTTTACATAGACAAATGCTTATGCTCAGAGCTTACATATGTGTGTTGTTCTGAGAACGGCCTTTGTTTTTCACTTTGCTTAAGGTTCAGGATTTCACTGATGTAACAGCTTTCAGATCATTGCAAAGGGACTCAACTGATACTGTTTGTGTGACTCTAAGTCGCCTGTAGCCTGACTGTAATGCCGAACGCTGTGATTGGTCAAAGCAGGCGGTTTATTGTCTGGCTTAAGTGATCTGTTGTAGTGTGTGTGTGTTTGTCTAGTTCTTTCTCTTTGAGTTAAATGGACAGGTAATGGACAGATGATGGACATTGCTTTCAGTCGTAAAGCAACAATCGACAGTAGCTGGCATTTATTGACACAAGATGATTTGAAAGTAAATCAAAGTATATATTGGAAGTAAACCATTGTTTGCACTATATTTGATTTTTTGTGTGTGTGGATGACAGTGAGAACATTTGATGAGTGAAAGTTAAAGGCTCTTCACACACAGATGTCTCTGAATACCGACCAAATGGGGAAAATAGCATTTCGATGATTATCAGTTCAATATGTAAAAACAAAGAATGGTAATTTGCCTTTATTTGGTTTTGACTAGGAACTAAAGCATTGGAAAGTGAAGCTAAAAAGAGCATTACTGAATCCTTTTTCTGGTAACATACACTTCTCGTTTTAGTGCCGTTCAAGTAAATGTTTAATGTTGACAAACAACAGACAGTAACCGGACAGTTTCGTGGTACTTTTTTGAAATGTTTAGGTTCATAGCATCAGTTTTGTTTTCTCTGAACAATTCCAGTGATACCAGATATCATCCTAATTACAGCCAATGAATAAACACGATAAGAGATACACCACAGATTACAAGCTCTGGATGCGCAGCTGTGTCATTGAGATGTGCTGCAGTAAACCAGAGCATTGCAATCTGTCTCACAAAGGCAGTCATTTCCACACACACACACACACACACACACACACACACACACACACACACACACACACACACACACACACACACACACACACACACACACACACACACACACACACACACACACACACGTTTGACTATCTAAATAAGGACATACCATAGACCTTTATTGATTTTATTGCATAAAGGTTTTAAACATAAAGCTTACTAACTGAAATTCTTCACTGCAAAGTTTTTTGAGTTAGCTTAGAAAAGTAATGCAACCAGCTGCTAAGCATTTTTTAGTTTAAACTTAAAAGTTTTACAGTTTGTTCAACCAAAATACATTTTTTAAACCTTCCTCAGCAAGTTAATTAAGTATTTGTTGAAAGATTAATAAGGAATTTGCATAAACTACTATTCTAACTCTAGGAAAAAGGTTCTAACAAATGCGTAGTTCAGAAATCCAAAATGAACATTGATCATAATAATGGCGACTTACATTATCAAGAACAATATGTTTTTACAGATTCTGTAGTAGATGCTTTAATTTTAAAGGACAACTATTATATTAACTATTAAGAAAAACTAGTTTATTTAACATCCATACCTTGTATTGTTTATTAATCAGTGTTAGTGATATTCCTACAATTTATTTGTATGTTAAGTAAAGAGAGACGGTATGCGTGTATGAAATGTTTTTTAGAAATATATTTGCTTGGTTCAAATTACTAAGAATTTGGGTCGAGACTCAATGACCATGGGAAAATGTGGGTCCCATGGCCAAACCAGTTGAGAACCACTGATTTAAAGTGTTCCTGTAAAAGACAATTTTGCATTTTTAGGGAAAAATCAGGGAATTACTCACTTTTATAAAAAAAAATTTTTTTTAAATGAGGACCACAAAAGGTGGATTTTTGTCAGATTAAGCCTTCATATGGGGACAATTTTAAGCATGCACACACACACAAAATTAATTATTTTGATGGAGAGCATCAGCATCACAAACTAAGACTAGACTATGTCACACGTCATGATTTTGCTGAGTTAGACGCATTCCTGAGTCAACATATTTTGTTGATCCTGGAACAACATTCCTGTCTGAAAATTAAGTCCTAACCATATCCCTATCCATAAACCTGACCCTACCCATAACTTATCCCTAAAATCAGAGGGAAATGACCAGTGAATGACACTGATGTAGAAGGACCTAAACCTGGTTGTAAACCTAAACTTGACATAAACTGTAAACTTGTCCATCAAATCTGATTGGTTGATTGGAATATTGTTCCAGGATCAACAAAGATGTTCATCCAGGAACCTGTTGTACTTGGTGAAATCAGGTTCTGCAGACTGTGTCTGTATACTACTTCTTGTGTATTGTGTACTGCATGGTGTCTGATGTTTTTAAAAATAGCATGCAAAACAGCAGGTAGTGTACCATAGTAAACTTTTCAAACAACTACTGCATTGTCGTCACATGACATCATTACATTGCATACACATATCGATCCAATTTTTATGTAAATGAGGATTTGTTGAAAATTGCAGGTGCTTTTGCTTTCGGTTCATTCATTATACTGAAAATACATTGTGGGATCCATTACCGCTCTGGTTGTATACTACACGTTTAGGTCTTCCAGGTATTCATTCAATCAATCAATCAATCAATCAATCAACTTTTATTTATATAGCACAATAAAAGCAACAGTAGTTGGCAATTGTGCTTGACAACAGAATAGATATCTTAAAAACAAGACCGACCGCAAAGCAAATGATAAAGGGAGTTAACATCAGAAACACCAATTTAACAATTCAACATTAAAAATCAAGGACAATTGTAAGCCAGTGTAAACAGGTATGTTTTTATCTTAGATTTAAAAACAGACTCTGTGGATATTAGTCTTAAAGATACAGGAAGACTATTCCACTGTTTTGGACCAGTAATTACATGCATGCACAAAATTTTCATTTCTGCATACTGTAGAAATAGTAGTATTGCATGACATTCCAAACATAACAATAAAATGAGATGACACGTTGAAGCCAGTTCATGTGGATGAGCAAATGATCATTTCATTCAGTAATCCGTCAGACTGTCACACATTCCCTCTTGTCACATGTACCTCTGACACACATTCCCCAAGGATTTTAAAAGCAGGTTGACTCCAGCAACACAAGTTCAAAGTCCTATTATGTTGATCCTCATCTCATTCTGAAAGTGACTCATGGTTATACTTATGACGGGCATATACTGCTATGATTGAGTGTACGTGTTTTTCGTAGCAAGTCTCCTTTAGCCTATAGTTCACATCAACTCAGCTGATGATATTGAGGTCAGTGTGTGAATTATACAATGACATTTCAGACCCGCTAACCTTTTATTTAGGGTGGATATACTTTTTTTCTTCTCTATAGATTTCAAATGCATATTATTATAAACACACACACACACACACACACACACACACACACACACACACACACACACACACACACACACACACACACACACACACACACACACACACACACACACACACATGCATGCAAAGGTTCCTCTGTGATCCAGAATGCACAGTTAAAGGATTAGTTCACTTTTTAAAAAACTTTTTCTGATAATTTACTCACCCCCATGTCATCCAAGATGTCCAATGTCTTTCTTTCTTCAGTCGAAAAAGAAATTAAGATTTTTCATGAAAACATTCTAGGATTTTTCTCCATATAATGGACTTCATGGGGTACCAAACGGTCCAAGGTCCAAATGACAGTTTCAGTGCAGCTTCAAATGGCTTTAAACGATACCAGACAATGCATAAGGGTCTTATCTAGCGAAACGATTAGTCATTTCAAAAATAAATAAAAAAGTTTGTTCGTGACTCTCCTGTTCGAACTCGTTCATCAAAATGAACAAATCTTTTTTCGAGTCATTTCGTTTGTTGAATGCCTTGAATGAACGAAATGCCTCGAAAAAAGATTTGTTCATTTTGATGAACGAGTTCGAACAGGAGAGTCACGAACGTGCATCACAGAACAGAGCAAGGCGAGCATTTGTGCTTATAAAACTTAAACTTTTTTTATTTATTTTTGAAATGACCGATCGTTTCGCTAGATAAGACCCTTATGCATCGTCTGGTGTCGTTTAAAGCCCTTTGAAGCTGCACTGAAACTGTCATTTGGACCTTGGACAGTTTGATACTCAATGAAGTCCATTATATGGAGAAAAATCCTAGAATGTTTTCATCAAAAACCTTAATTTCTTTTCGACTGAAGAAAGAAAGACATGGACATCTTGGATGACATGGGGGTGAGTAAATTATCAGCAAAAGTTTTTTTAAAAGTGAACTAATCCTTTAAGTGCAGAGCCAGGGAGTTTATTTGTGTGTAAAGCCTCAGAGTGTGTAATTAATTAGTTGTTTGAAAAATGTGTGTGTCCGGAAGAGAGACAGGTCTTGTTTCAGGCTGGGCTGCCAGCCTGCTGTTGTCTGTTCCAGCATCTTTACGGGACAGCGGACAGCAGCGCAGATACAACCAAAACAACACTGCGGTTCATCACACCCCGAGCACTGTGTTAAAACAGGCTTAGTGAAGCGTTCCACACATTTGATAAAGGAATTGCTTGTAAATGACGCAGATTATTACAAAGAAATGGCAAGTAACATTGAATTAAACATGATTTGAGTAAAACATACTTCAATAATCTTTGTTTTATTTACAACTTTTAAAAAGTTTTACAGTGTAAGACTGTAATAGTAAATGCTTGGGCTAACGTTGTATAAACATATGTTTTTAAATGTTCCTAAAATGTTATTGAATCGTCCTTTTGATGTTATTAGTATTTTATGCATGTTTTCACAATGAGATGAGAAAAACGATTGTTGGATTTTTTTCCACTTCGACAATGATTAATAATTCTTTAATTAATCAGTTTTTAGATTTCAATAGTTCAAATAATGTGGATGGTAAGTCTAAAAAGTCCCGCTGAACTCCCTTGAAACGCGCAGCATTATTCAGTGTGTTGATGTAATTTCCACTGAAACAGGAAGACAGGGCGGGGTATATTGAACAGCTCCACCCCTTTAAAAAAATAGCCAATAGCTTTTCATTTATACCACGGCTCAGTCAGAGCTGTTGAGCTCGATAAAGCCGCAGTTTCCTCCTAATCTCTAATGTTTCTCCTCCTAATCTCCTTCATATCACTTCAAAATACAGCATTCTGTGTAGAATTCAGATGGGTCCTATACGTTTTCTGATCTGCGCAGACTCGCGCATATGATCCGCTCTGTGCTACTGCATCGTGTCTCTGGACCGGAGCTGCGGTGGTTCGCGTGACACTAACGTAAAACCAGACTTTATTCGCCCGAATGGAAAGCATATTTCAAATCATCTCAATCGTTCCCTATCCCCTATATAGTGCACTATGTGCCATTCACCATGTAGAAAATAGTAAATGTTTAAACAAGTGACCGATTTCAGCCGCAGCTTCAACGTCTGTTTATAATGTAGGGGGCGGAGCTTCAGATTCTAGAGATCATTTGATTGGACAGAATCTGATGAAAAAAAAAGCTGAAGGGCACCACGATGTCATCAAAATCATTGATCCATATTGGTGGAAGTGAGAGACTGTAAGTCTTAAACGCTTATATCTTCTAAATGCGAATTTTGTCATTTGTTTTGGAGCACACTAACTTATAGACAACCTTAAGGCGAACATTTTCAAACTAAAAGCCAAAAAAACTTCAGTTTTGATGTCATGAGTTTAAAGTTGTTGTAAAATTCTGAAAGACATGATGCTAACGTTCTACTCAAATTAAGAAAACTTGATAGTTTAAAGTTGTGTTGGAGTGATTAGAATATGTTTTTTTAACCTCCATTTGTTTGGAATGACTTGTTTGTTTATAATGACGTATTTATTGTTCAAGAGTTGAGCAAACTGCAGACAGGATGCAGACAGTCGTCGGTTCATGCTCTGTTTGATACATTTACCGTTCTTCAAAGAAGTCATGTGCCTCAAGAGTCACACAGAGATGAATTATTCACAGTGGCCAGGACGGAGAAAGAAAGAAACAATGGAAAGGCCTTTGAAAGAGAGAAGTGGAGACGTGGCAAACAAAAATAGCTTGGTGTTTAGCGAGAGATTAAGACAAAGTAAGCTTGCAATTTGTGACAATTTAAAGAGGCCAAAGTGATGACGCAGGTCTTAACCAACCTCAAATAATTCTAATTAAGAGTCATTAGTGTATTACTGCACAATTCATACAGGTCAGACACAACCTGTGGGAAGTTCAGGGAGATATTATAGTACAAAATACAGGGATTTACTGTAATTGCTGTGCCTTATGTTTCATTTCCTGCTGTGAAGTTTGGTGTCAGTGACCCTGTATTCTTCTGTCTCGCTCTCTGTTACAGGTGGATGTCGTAGAACATGAATGTTTTGGGGACCCCAACAAAACTAAGCAAGTAAGTCTCGCGCTCGAATACACACAGTTACGTGAATGGAGAAGCTTCTAACTATGCAAGCTCAACTTAATATATTGTCGCAATTCATAACACAATGCAAGTACTCAATGCATGGTCAATAAATGGAGCAACAGTTTTTTTATCTAGTTACCTGGATTACACCGTACCTGGTTTAATAGAACAGACATTCGGAGGAAACCATATCGCCCCCTAGAGTACTAAGCTTTTGTTGTAGTTCACTAGATGATTTTCAAAATCAGTTCAGCTGTAATTATTTTTACTTTTAATTGTTCATATTTATTTGTAGAAATACAGTTTTAGTATTGTTTTTTCTGCAAATGTCACATTATAGAAAAATGTAACGTTTTAAATCAGACTATTCAACATTGAATTATATAAATACGAAGACAAGCAATTTTTGGTGTATTTTTGCATGCATATATATATATTTAAATTTTTTATTGTAGTTAATTTAATTAATTATTTTCATGTTATGATTACTTTTCATGTTATGTTTGTTACTTTTTCAAACTAATAACTTGCATAGTAAGCTATTTTACGAAGCACAAGAGGACATGCTCTTGTTAAATACAGCTTGCAGTGCATTGGCTCAATGCATTTTGCATACTTTCAAATAACATGTTTCTGGCATTACATGCATGTAAAATGAACGCAGCTTTTGCTAATGTTTTTTTGGGACCTACACACACCTAGCCAAACATCCTGTAGTTAGTGATTTTTTTTTTTTGTGAGATTGTGCGTGTATGTATGTTACAGTCTAAGTTAACAGAGCAGCACTGTTTGGGAATGTTTGCTTTCCTGCCCTGTTGGAAACAGCCTGTCTCTGTGTGTCTGTGTGTCTCACACTCACACTCATACCCTTTCCCTCGCTCGCCTGTGCTCTCACAACCTGTAGATCTCAGTCTCAAACAATCTGTGCCATGCAGCGTTCATTTTAGACCAGTGCAGCGAGTGTGTGCCGTCTAGAACATTTCAATCAGAACTAAAGACTGTACAACGATGAAGAGCAGGCATCGTCCACCACCCTCCTCATCCTCATCTGCTCTTCTTTGCAGTGGGGTGGCCAGATCGGACAGCAAGATCAGTGCCAAGACCCTCTTTGGTAAGTAACCGTCACATTTATTTGTAAATTAAAAGTGCTGTGAGCAAGTAATAATAAAATATTTGTTTAACTTTAAGTAAAAGTATTTTAAATAGATCAAATAAAATAGCCAAAAGCACCTTTAATATATTCTGTACATTTTAATAAGTTGCTATGGTAAGAAATTATCTGTCAAATCAAATATAATGTGCCTTATTTATGAAACAAACCAATACTAATTTTTTAAATATATATATACTTTTTTATATGTTGCATTTATATATGCATTTGGTAGACACTTTTAGCCAAAGCGACTTACATTGCACTCAAGCTATACATTTAATCAGATCTTGCATTCCTTGGGAATCGAACCCATGACACTGGAGTTGCAAGCGCCTTCTGTTTGTTCTGCTTGTATTTCCTGAATGGTGAACCTGATTTCACCAAGTACAACAGGTTTCTGGATGAACATATTTGTTTATCCTGGAACAATATTCCAATCAACCAATCAGATTTGAGGGACATGTTTACAGTTTATGTCAAGTTTAGGCTTACAACCAGGTTTAGGTCCTTCTACATCAGTGTCATTTCCCTCTGATTTTAGGGATAACCTAGGATAAGGTTTAGGGGTAAGGATAAGGACATTTGACATTTTCTGACAGGAATGTTGTTTCAAGATCAACAAAACAAATTTTACTTGTCAAAATCACATAAATAAGTCCCAATGTTTACCTGTGACATAGTTGTGCATGGATGGGGTTTATTGCGTGTGTGTTTGTATGGCTCTTCCCCCTTCTATATCATCACATCCTGTTTCCTGCTTCCTTTAAAAGGCACTCTGTATGATATGTAAACGTGTGCGTCATACTGGAGGACATTTGCATGCGTATCACACACACATACTCACAGTGCTCACAAGCCTCGCTGCGATTCAGTTAAATCACAACAATCAGATGTTTGCCTATCAAATGAGTGTGCAAGGACATTTCAGACGGACCTCACACTATTGAGGTCATGAGGGACAGACAAATCACTTATAATGGGAACGATTTACTTCCGGTGAATTTTGCTTTTGGTGTTACTGATTTGCTTTGAAGCATTAATATAGACTTCAATTGATGTTTGATCACAGATTTGTGTATAACTTTTATTTTACAAGGACTTTAAATGCAAACTTGACCAATCAGATCTGTCTTGACTGACAGGTTTTACATAATATTTTACTTTAATTACTCTCTGACGGTTCCAAAAGGGTGTTTTTGCAGTGATGTCATAGAACAACTATTTTTGGCTCCGCAAAGAACCTTTCGGTAAACATTCTAAAAAGAACTCTTTTTTTTTTAGGGTGAAGAACACTTTTTTCCTACTATAAAGAACCTTTTGTCCAATAAAAAGGTTCCATGGATGTTAAAGGTTCTTCATTGAACCCTTGATGCCAATAAAGAACCTTTAAGCAGATATCTATTTTTATATTGACATAAATGGTCTTTCTATAGTGAGACTAGTGGACAACTTTAAATGAACACATGAAGAAGGGTGTTTATTATGCACCTGCCGTCATGACGACTAGGTGTGTGTGTGTGTGTGTCTCCGGAGGTGTGCATCTCGGTGTAAATGTACACACAGTCTGCCTCTGTGCCCAGTCGGGTGTGTCTGGAAAAAGGGGGCGTGTGCTCGACCCGGTCTGACATACACATAAAAGAGGCTTTTGAGCTTTTGAGAAAACAAGAAAGAAAGTAAGTAAAAGAGGGGAACATGTAGAAGAGAATGAAACTCTCAAATTCAGAAGAAAATAATAATTTTGCTTAAAGAAAAACGAAGACTATTTTAAAAACTACTTTCATGACATTAGATTTTTTTTCCCTGCTATTGGGTAATGCTGCCAGGCAATGAAAATCATGCTGCTAGGACAAAATGTTTTTTTATTTTATGTATTTTTTATCAAAAATAAATAAATACAGTTTAAAAATATATATAATTATTTTTTCATTACAGTAATTAGAATAAAACATATTTTGCATTGACTTTAAAGGAGTATTACACCCAAAATTTTACTTGGTAAAAGTGACCTCTTCTTTTATCCTCAGAACATTTTTCTTTAAAACTTCTTGTTTTAGACTTATAATTCATGACAGTGTTTTGTTTTGCTCTATCCTCTGCGCTTCCGTGTTCGTCATTACGTCATGCATCGGGTCAGAGGTCACTCTTTAGCCGGAACTAGACTCAGTAGTTTTTAAATGACTTTATAAAAGACTTTATAGTTTATAAATGTATAAACATGGATATTTTCCTAACAAAAACGCATCGCTTCGCTTCAGAAGGCCTTTATTAACCCCCATGGATTACTTTTATGATGGATAGATGCACTTTTTTGGGCTTCAAAATCTAAGTTGCTATTCACTCCCATTATAAAGCTTGGATATTTTCTAATATAACTCTGATTGTGTTTGGCTGTAAGAAGAAAGTCATTTACATCTTGGATGGCTTGAGGGTGAGTAAATTGGATCATTTTAATTTTGGGGTGAAGTAACCCTTTAATAAAAAAAAGTCACAATTGAAAATATTTTAATGGCCTTACAAATAAACCTAATTTTCTTTATGCAAAATATAATTTCTTTTGTCTCTCTTTAGATTTGGGGGTGAAAATGACTAGGACATGTTCTTTATAGGATTTGTGCAATTCATCTGTTTGTTTTTGTGCGTCTGCATTAATGCACCTGAGACTTACGTAAGAGACACAGCATGTTTTTTGTGTGTTCTGCACTCTGGCAATGACCCATGGGATGACACTTAGTCCTGCCTAGAGCGCTCAAACCCACACACACATGCACACACACAAACCTGATGCTCTTGCAAAGTTTCACATTTCTGTTTGCTCATATGCGATAAGCCGTGCCTTTAAATCGGTTCTTGTGGTTTGGTTGTGTCGAGTCCTCGGTTTATCTTCCCTTCCCATCAGCCCCCTGCAAACCAGCACATGCAAAAAAATCTCCCATCTATCACTAGATTCATGCAATGCAAATGAACAGGAGCACTTCAAACCCCCACACACTTATCACTGGCACGTGCGGGGGGGGTTGGGGTGTTTGGCAGCTTTGGGTGCTCGAGCCCCTGCCCTTTTTCAAAATTAATCAAAAGTGCCCCTCTCTAACAAATATCAATGATAATATTGTGGTCAATAAAACTAAATGCATTTAATTATAATTGACATGACAATGCGTACAAAACTTAAAGGGATAGTTCACCCAAAAATGAAAATTGTCCACTAGTGTAACAGCACAGCGCTTCTGTGTTGTGCGTCACACATAGGCTCGCTATTGGCCGACGCTGGTCATTTGTGTGATGTGTTTGACGTACAACACAGAAGCGCTAGCGCTGTTACACTAGTGAACTGACTCGAGGCCCACAGAGAAGGAAATTAATAGTTGAAATAAAGTCGTTATTTTTGTTTGTTTTTGTGCACAAAAAGTATTCTCGTCGCTTGATAAACTTAAGATTGAGCCACTGTAGTCACTTGGACTATTTTAACGATGTCTTTAATAACTTTTCGGGGCCGGGAAGTTTCAATCCCCAGAAGCCTACATTTGTTTAAAAAATATCTGACCTTTAATAATCATTTTATTGCTCATGGATTGTTTACTTGAAACGTTTAACTGGACCTTCATCTAACATTGTTTCCGAAGGTTCAGAGAACATTCCAAAGTAATATTCTGATAATGTGAATGATGAAATGGAATGTTCGCATAACCTTTTAAAACTTTTAATAAACTGGACGTTTTGAACGTTCAGAGAGCATTCAGCAATAACACTTTCATAACTTAAATGAGAACAGATCATTTTTGTTAGCTGGGATAACAAAAATATTTATTCAGCTCATTCAGCGCAAGTCAGTTTGGTTCAATAAATTGGTCAATCGTCAGCTGTGAAGCAGCTCTATAGAAGACAATAGTGTCATTATTCAGCCCAATTCAGTTGAAGTATTGTCCTCATCCGATTGTTCTCATGTTCAGGGCAGCATTTCGACTCCTGTACTCCTGCAAACAGTAATGTAATACGTTCAATCGTTTTTTTCTCTCATTTGCCTTTACCTTCTGTCCGTTTTCCTTTCTATTGGATTTTTTTGATGGTTGGGATCTTTGCCTGTGGTAGTTAGAGGTCAGTATCTCCATACAACTCAAATTTCCAGTAAGCAAAAACCCAAAACAGATTTGCAACTGCAAAGCGACACCCTTGTGGTTTAATATATGAGCGTTTACTGGGCATGTTAGAATGGTGCTTTTAAAACTGTACGTGTAGAGGACACCGTGTGTGTGTGTTTGGACGTTTGTAGGTGTGTCTGTTGCTGTCCATGTGTAACAGATGGCGTTCCCTGAATTGTGTCCAGATGGGACACCGTATCCGATTGGCACGGCAGCTTCATAACAGGTGACACTTGGAGCCGCAGAGGGGTTGTGAGACAGGTTTGGTCTGGATGGTTGCAGTTTATTTGGACTGTTCCTGTTTGCTCGACACAAGACTGTATTTGCAACGTAGAGTATTTTACCTCTGTGATTGTATTTATGAGGGAAATGGGATGTTCAACTGTTAGTTAGGACTTGATTTTATCCATCAGGAATGGGTGAAAAGTTTCTCTATAGGTGGTTGAAACATAAAGGGCTTGTTGTGGTCAAGAAAATGTTTAGTTATCTTATTTTCAATTGCATTAAATTTATCAAAAGTGACAGTAAATATATGTAATGTTACAAAAGACTTCTATTTCAAACAAATGTGGTTCTTTTGAACTTTCTATTCATTAAATAATCCTGACAACATGTATTGCAGTTTCCACAGAAATATTAAGCAACACAATCAAAAATGTTTCTAGAGCAGCAAATCAGCATATTTGGATGATTTCTGATGATCATGTGACTCTGAAGACTGGAGTAATGATGCTGAAAATTCAGCTTTTGACCACAGGAATCATTTTTTTTTACAAATATATATTCAAATAGAAAACCGTTATTTTACATTTTAAAAATATTTCATTGTTTTACTTTATTTTTGATCAAATAAAGCAGCCTTGGTGAGCAGAAGATACTAATGATTTAAAAACTTAAACTGAATAATAGAGTATATAAAACAAATTAGTGTTTTGTTAAAGGGATAGTTCATAAAAAGAGACAATATCTTCTTCATGTCGTTCCAAAGCTTCATCAAGGAGTCCAAACAGAGAAAGACAGTTGTGTATATTGTGAAAGAGAGACAGGTGAGAGACGCGCAGAGGTGAGAGACGCTGAGTGACAGAGAGGTGAGACAGATAGCGTTACTTGACCTCGAGCAGTCATGTTAGGACAACGGTGTGTGTGTGTGTGTGAGAGAGAGAGTGTGCAAATATGTTTGTGTTTGAGGGTCAAAGGTTTCCAGGGTAGAGATTTTCAACTGAAGGCTATGTTTTCATCCTGTTTAAACTAGGGGTGGCACGATCCGCTTTTTTTGCCTCCGATACCGATTCCGATACCTGGGACTATTGGCAGATACCGATCCGATCCAATACTAAAATAATAATTAAAAAAACAGTGCCAAATTACCTAATAAACTGTATCTGTATGCCTCACTGTGGGGAAGAGACTGGGATTATTCTTTTGTTAAAGGCATCAAAGCTTGACTTAAACATTATTTTCCTTACTTTGTAAAACAATACAGACAAAATATATACTATATAATTAAAATACATTTATTTTAAAATTTTAAGCGCAACTTTTTAATGAAGCAGCAACATATGATACATAGATTGGACAGAACAACTAAGGCTATCCATAAACTGCCATTGCACAAAAGTATTGTAATATGAAAGGCTCCAATTCAGAGCGGCACGAAACCAATCCCGTGCGCAGAATGATGCGCTCGAAGCAACATGGAGTCACGGCGCGCAGCGCGTCGCATTGAAAAGTTCAAAGCACAAAAGTAAGATATACATATATTTCTTTATTTATTCATTAGTTTGAGCCTTTTAACAGTTTTAAATTTCAGGTAATGTGCGTGTGAAGAGCAATTACTGTATATCGCTCTCTACTCCAGTGTTGTGATCACTGAGGAGTTGTGTTGTGATCTAACAGACACCCAGTTGAAAGTAACATGTGAAACTCCAGCACGTTAAAGTCCTTTTATGCAAACCATAGACCTTTATCTACAGATCTACAGTATAATAATAGAAACATTGACTCATCTTGGAGAGAGTTTCATCGTCTTGACTGTTTTACCCGAGCGCGACGCGCTGTTTGAGTGCTGAGAATGACTGACAGCCGCAGCGGAGGGAAGCACTTAGGTGAAGATTAATTTAACGATTTAAATCTGTACCTCACATTAAACTATATGTAATGGCTTCAGAAATCTTGGAATACAGTACACGAAAACATTATAGTGCTTTATAATGTTTTTGTGCCTTTTGTGTTGTATAACAATAACATTCGTAGGCTACAATATCGGATCGGATTTGAATGGTCTCGTCTGGCGATACCCGATCGGGCAAATATTGCTAGTATCGGAGCAATACCGATACTGAGTACCCCTAGTTTAAACTGAAGTTTATATGTTGTAAAGTGCTGAAACCTAAGTGTAAATGCTGTTAGGAGAAGAAATGTGACAGGTAGACCTAAAATCTACAATAAATAACATTATTAGCAAAAGTAAAATACTGCTCAAAAGTTGCTCTTTCTTAGTTAGATGTTAGAAGTTTTTCCTGAAATTCCTTAAGCAAAATAATAATAGTGTCAAATGAGTTGCACAGTTAAGGCCCCGTTCACACCAAGAACGAATAACTGTAACTATATTACTGTCAGTGGACGATATCGTTCACTTTATTTTAAGCGCGCTGCAGTTTTGTCCTCTGCCACTTTAAATGCTCAAGCTCTTTAAAGCAGGATGGATTCTGATTGGCTGTCAATGTTTTTATCGTTAATCAGCTGAAAAAAATCGCTCTGAAAGTGATTCCAACGAAATCATTCCTCTGTGCCGTTATCGCTAGTTGTGGTGTGAACTTTGATGTTCTTTAATATTTAGAACGATTTTTAAAACTATTTTTATCGTTACAGTTATCGTTCTTAACGTGAACAGGATAAAATGAAAGTAGATAGCAGCTCATGTTTGAGTTCATATTCATATCTCTAACTTTTATGGGAGGCTTTGGTACAGTATCTGAGCACAGTTTGAGACACTTCTGAGACCTTAGCTTTAATTTAAATTTAAATTTAGCCGAAAGACTAAACCTCCATTTAAGCTTAGTCTAGGAGATATAGTCAAGATATCAAAGATGTTTTTCTTTGGTGGCGCTCCAGTTTCCAGAAAAGTTGATCGACAAGGTTCATCTCAGGTAAACTGCAGGTGTGAGTTTAATCGCTAGTGTTAAATTAGCACAATTATCCCAGACCCAGAATCCCTCTCTGCTGTGAGAGGCGGGAGGCGGTCCCATGCAGCGTTTAGATCTCGCTGGTTGTGAGCTGTCGACATGCTGTGAAGCGTTTGGAGTAAATGTCAGACATGAATAACACATGCACGCAGCTCGACTTACACAAAGATGCCGTGGTGCAAACCGTTCGACTCTCTCCATCCAACAGGAAGAGAGAAAAGAGTGTGAAGAAGACTTCCTGGAGAGATGGAGAGAGAGATAAATGGAGGAGGGGCTATGAGAGATGTACCTCTGATATGTGATCCCGTAAAGCAGCTGATAAGAACATGTGCTCATTTAGAGGTAATGATTAGCTCTGGTCATTTAACCCCAGAGACTCGCGCAGGGCGATGACCCTCTCTCACACTATCTCTCAATTCAGTTTCAGTGCAATGTGCTTTATTGGCACGCCAAAATGTGTTTTCGTTTTGCTTGGCTGTATAAGTGCAATAATGGTATATTATTTTGGTGCAAAAAAATGAACATCAAATCAAATATTATTTTATATGAGACAGTGTACTGTTTTCAGATTCAGCATTCAGCGGATCAAAAGTGTCAGGGAAAACTTTTTTAATATTACATAAGATTTCTATCTCAAATAAATGCTGTTCTTTTGAACTTTCTATTCATCAAACAATCCTGAAAGAAAATAGATCACGGTTTCCACAACAATATGAAGCAGCACAACTGTTTTCAACATTGATAATCATCAGAAATGTTTCTTGAGCAGCAAATCAGCATATTAGAATGATTTCTGAAGGATCATGTGACGATGAAGACTGGATTATTCTTAATTTAAAGAATAATATAAAAACAAATAAAAAATAATGTATAATAATAGATATTATAATTAAGTAATTAAGATAAATATTAGTCAGAAAAAGTCTAAATGCGCCAATAATGGTAATATAGGCTATTGTACATAAACTCGTGTTGGCATTCCATCACTATTTTCCCCGTATAGTTAGTCAGAGGCTGAAGTGATTCATTCAAATTTCCAATATCACATTTGATCGGCTTCTGAATGAATCAACCAGTGAGAGAGAAAAACCCTCAAAAACATTCAGTCCCCATGACATCATGTCCGGTGTTTCTGTAACTATTTTAAACACGCCATAACTTTGTTATCATTATTCTTACGGCGAACTACAACTCTATAACTAGAACTTAGAAGAACACCATAAACATAGGCCTGAACTAAAACATGTTTTCAAGAGAGAATGGCCTTTGATTATGCGCTTTAACCTTGAACTAAACTTAATATGTCTGTTAAATGCCTTTTAAACCTTAACTGAGTCATTTACTGTAGTCTTCAAGTGTTGCCTAAGACCCCGATCATATCATGTTTCTCTTCTAGATGTCAGAAGAGATCCCAAGAATGTCTCAAACTGTGCAAAAGATACCAATGAAAAGCAATAAAAGAGCAACATATGGGCACTGAAATTTGGAGGTTGAGTGTTTCGTGCAACGCGCAGCACTGAGCTGATTTATAGGACTGCTGTAAAACAAACAGTGATATGATATTGAAGTCATTGACAGAGGGGAGGAAGGGTTTACATGTTACATGGCTTGACCTTTGACCTCGCATAAAAGAGGCAGGCGAAACACGACTGCCGAACATTTCCTGTCCGTAAGTCCATCAGTTTGAGCATTACAGCTGGAGTTTTTAACACAATGGAGATGGTTAATGCAGATTTGTAGACAGAAAGTTGAATTTGAATTCACTGGTTTGAAAGGTAAGAGTGAGAATTTTTATTCCTGTATCTCATATGATTTTGACTCATAAACAAGCATTGTATCGCTAACTGTATTGATGCGTTTCATGGAATTGATTGTAATGCAAATGCTGGTGTTTCATCAGTTTTTCTGTCCGTGTACATGAAACTTCTCGCTTAAGTGACCTAGACGCTCCTTACACCAAAATGTGGCACTATTCAGGTTAGAGTGTGTTTGTCTGCACATTCAACTTATTATACTAGTATTTATATTGGTTGCATGAATGTCTGTCAAAAAATGACTTTGCATACGAGGAACTCAAGATAGCGTCTTTTTCCTCTGGGAAGTCTGTGAATATAGTGTGTCTTATTTGCATCTCATTTCTTTCAGAACAACGAAAGAAGTACTCAAACTCGAATGTCATCATGCAAGAGACATCGCAGTACCATGTGCAGGTGAGTGAGATGCTAAACTCTTTAATTCTGATTCTTCTCTCCAAGCTTGTTGGTTAGCTAAACCTCACCACCGAGAGTTTGGTTTAATATTTAACATGATTCAACTGATTACTTGATATTGTAATAAAGCAATCAGGTCACCTGATCAGATTTGTCAGGGCAGTGTTAACCTCCATCTGAGCTGTTGTCAACCGAGATAACGCAATCTGAAATCTGCATTATGCAATGGCTATTTCTGATCCTGGAATTTAATTGGTCGAAATGCACTGATGGGTTGTATGCACCTGCAACCTGAAAGAACCACAGCAGAACAAGTGGTTAATTTCCGCAAATACTAATAAAATGGCACCTTGATCAACGTCTAACTCGAGACCTTATGTTGAACTTTGTTCTGATCTAGATGCATTATTTTCCTTGGTCTATTTTTCCTCACTTTAACCCTTCACTCATTGGCCATATTGTCTCTCTTATCTCTTTTTCTTGCTCTCATATATGCATATTATTGATAAAAGGAGCAAAAGGATCTCAGAGGGTCTTTAAAGGGGTGTTCATGATAATATTTTTACATTTATCTGAAGAAAATGTCTTTGTAGAAGAACTCACCACCAAGATGCTGATGTCTTGTTTTAAGGTTGCTAGGGTGTTGAGTGGTTTTAGGGAAATGACATAACGTTGCTAGGGTGTTTGAGTGGTTTGAGGTAATTGTTTGCTGGTTGCTAGGATGTTTGAGTGGCTTTAGATCATTGCTAGGGGGTTGCTAGGGGTTTTGAGTGATTTTGTTGCAATTGTAGGTGGTTGCTAGGTTGTTTGAGTGGTTTTTAGGTCATCGGTAGCTGGTTGTTAGGGTGTTTGAGTGGTTTTAGGCCACTGCTAGGGGGTTGCTAGGGTGTTTGATATAAAATGCATGTGCACACCATCAGCGTTTTCACAGATTCTAACCTATTCCAAGGTTTGCGTTCTCGAGCCACCAGGCACTGTTGTTGTGCGAGTGAGCAGGCCGGAGCGCACTAAGGGTTTTCTGTTAAAACGGTGTCGTGTAAGCGTGAAAGTTAATAACTAATGATCTTTGCAACGGAAGTGAATCAATCAAAACTAGCTGTACAATAACTTTATTCTAGAGCTGCTGTAAAGCCAAAACAATCTCTGTTACTTAAATTTCCTATTATCACTGTAAAGCTGCTTTGAAATAATCTATATTGTTAAAAGCGCTATATAAATGAAAGGGACTTGACTTTGAGTGGCTTTAGGCCACTGCTATGTGGTTGCTATGGATTTTGAGTGGTTTGAGGTCATTGATAGCTGGTTGCTAGGGTGTTTGAGTGGCTTTAGGCTACTGTTAGGGGGTTGCTAGGGTGTTTGAGTGGTTTGAGGTAATTGATAGTTGGTTGCTAGGGTGTTAGGGTGATTTTAGGCCACTGCTTGGGGGTTGCTAGTGTATTTGAGTTGTTTTAGGTAATTGATAGCTGATTGGTAGGGTGTTGGGTTTAAGGGATTGATAGCTAGTTACTAGGTTTATAAGGTGTTTGTAGGTTACTGCTGGGGGTTGTTAGGGTCTTTGAGTGGTTTTAGGCAATTTTAAGTGGTTGTTAGGGTGCTTGGTGGTTCTATGTGGTTGCTAGGGTCAATGAGTGTATAAGTGTTTTTTCCTCTTCTTAGAAAACAATCTATGTTCTGGCACTTTAAAAACTCAGAAATCAAATAATTGATCTGAAAGACCTACAATAAAACATTAAAAACACTGACCTACCCTCTCGTAAACAGATTTTATTTGTGTAAATATCTCAAAGCAAGCAAATCTACGTTAAACTTCCCTTTGTGTAGTTTGTTAGTTGGACTACATCCTGTTAAAGTCAGATGTGTCAATAAACATGTTTGTGGTTGGATGGTCTGGTTAATCCAAGGCAGCCATGCTGAGATCACCTTCCCTTATATAATTGGTGACAAGACTTAATCTGCTTATGAATCATGCATGATGCTTTGAATAATTTGTTCTCTTTGATGGGTAGGGATCAATGTTTGTCACATAGCATTGTGACATGTAAATGACGTATTGTGACACACACACACACACACACACACACACACACACACACACACACACACACACACACACACACACACACACACACACACACACACACACACACACACACACACACACACACACACACACACACACACACACACTAGGTGTGGTTAAAGTAAAGTTGAAGTGGATATATAAATATTATAAGGTGTGTGCTAACATTACTCTCTCTTTTAAAATAACAATTAATTCCTTTAAGATGCTGACACATAACAACGCCCAATGAAATATGTAGGTATGTTTTAGACAATCAGGACATTCACCTGGTTTTTCTACAACTGAAAATCAATAATAAGTCAATATCAATAATCAATATCTTTAATATCTTAGTTTACTATCTCCTAAACTGCAATGGAATTAAATGGAGAGCAGCTCAAATTTGTTTAGTTTTTGTAGTTTGCACAGGGAAAAAACACAAGTACAGTTTACAAACCCAATCCAAATCACATATGTGTGCTTTAAAATCTAAATGGTGAGATCAAATGCTAAATATTTTTTTTGCATTACAATTGCAATC
The DNA here is from genome assembly GCF_051911475.1 of Siphateles boraxobius. NCBI lineage: Eukaryota > Metazoa > Chordata > Actinopteri > Cypriniformes > Leuciscidae > Siphateles > Siphateles boraxobius. Next base: position 1,046,141 of record NW_027509192.1, read on the forward strand.
CAATTGCACTCATTTTTGCTCTTTCCTTCCTCTTATATTCAGTTATGTGACATTTACTGTATAGAGAATATTGGATAAATGAACATTTTGCACATTTTATACAAAATTTATATGCATGAATGTTAAAAAAAGGTTGCTTATGTTCCCCCAGGTGGCTCGCCAAAATTGTCTTTTGTCTCTGAATTGTTTTATGAGAAACTCATGACATTGTGGTGACATCATTACTATAGCACTATTAGTAGACTGTCAGAATAAACAGATCTTATTAAATGCACATGCAAAACAACAGTCCATTACACAGATCAGATGTAATGAACCAAATCGCATTGCATCATTCTAGGAATGACCTTACACACTTGTCTATGTGTATGTTTGCAGCATCTCTCTACGTTCATCATGGATAAAACAGAGTCCATCACTACGGTAGACGATGCTATTAAGAAGCTGAAACTGCTGGACTCCAAAGACAAAATCTGGACTCAGGAAATGCTGCTACAGGTGACGGACAAGTCCATCAAACTCCTGGACTGCGAGACCAAGGTGAGCGTGATCTTTCCCTGTATGTTCACCAGGGTAGAGATTAGCACAGTAACTTTTGTAAAGTTAATATAAAATTTAACTGAACTTAATCCATGTTCCTGGTCTTATTGTTAAAGTTTCATCGGTATGTGCTATGCCAAAGAAAATATTTTTTGTCTTTGTAAGCTGTTGTAATGCATTATCCTTTTCTGATGACGTAATTTATTAGCCAATTATTGACTTTGCATGACAATATAGGAGATTATAGACCCCTTTTGCGCTGACGTTACAATTACGTCACGGCGCTTGCTGGAAACAAAACTTAGTGAAAACTGGATGCGGCAAATACAAACCAGCACAGATTCGTCTACATAATGAGGAGCTTAAATTAGTATTAGTATTATTAAATATCATCTTGTTTTGTTGTTGGGTGCTAGAATCAATGAAAAATGAATATGTTGTATCTGGAATTTTTATTTCTAGAAAATATTGACATCATTAAAGTTGCACCGTAATGTCACTCTTTACATTGTCGTCTTCTTGGCGCTGGCTTGGCAGAACTGCGGGTCGTACCACACAAGTTTTGTACATGACCATTCAGCACATAGTTATATGGCATCTAAAGATTTATTATGCCCTCAGTTTCTCTTTACGCTCAGTTTCTCTATCGGATAGGTGTAGAAGTCAGGCCACTCAACCGGAGGTAGCCTAGCGTTAACGTTAATCCTGTCAGATCGTCCATTCATTGAGTGAGCGTGTATGGGTCGGCCAATCTGGTTCCGTCCGTTAAAATAACTTTTGCAAATAACAATCGCGGTCCTGGACAGTGAGTGACGTTGTGACATTAAGATAAAATCGGATTTTCTCCAGTCATTGTTAAAAAACAAGCTAACAAAACTTGCAAACTAAGGTTAGTGAAGTGGCCAGAGGGATCGTTCTGCCTCCACCTAAGCTCCGCCCACAAAAAAACGTCACCATGTTTACTAACTGAAAAAGGGTCTATTGGGTAATGTACTGTACCAATGTTAACAAGCAGCCTTTTCACATTCCAGTCAATTCTGTTCCATTTAGCCTCAGTCAAGATCATGTATGATTCTGGGCTTGCAAGTTTATGCAAATTTAAAACCATCTGCAACTTGATGGTCAATAAAAAGCACACACCTGAGATCATGGAAATGAGAACCGATTAAAGCATGTTCCACACCTGTTGACCAAGTGTAATCCGGTCTGATCTGGAATAACTTGATAGGGAGCGTTTCATCCGTGTGAATCATGTCTTATTGTGATGTCATTATTCTGGTAATATGTGCCAACATTCCCAGATCTTTGACCTCATTAATGATTATAATCATTGTTTTTTGTTTCAAAGGTCGTCAGCTTTGTTTTATTTAAATTTAAGTTTATTTAATTGTTGGAAGTTGCAATAAATTAAAATTAAATTAAATTAAATTACATTTTTGAGAAACATTAACATTTCCACAGTAAATGTATTTATTTTTTAAGAATATTTAAGAATCAGGTTTACGTACTTCATGTGTTTATGTCCTATATTTATCTATTTTTGTACATTTAGCATCTTGGTTTAATTTTACTTTTAATATACAACATAATATTTTTTGGCAAGCCATTTAGGGTTAGATAAAATTGAAGGTCATTTTAAAGGTCTAATTCTCCTGATCTCTCGTTTCTCTTTCTGTCTCTCAGGAAGAGCTTGAAAACTTTCCTCTGGCCACAGTCCATCACTGTCAGACGCTGTTGAACCAGACGAGATACCCCTCCGTCCTTCTGCTCATCTGTCAGGACAATGATCAACACAAACCAGACATTCACTTCTTCTACTGCGACGAAGTGGAGGTGAGACACAAACACAAACTTGTATATATACTTCCAAAACAAAAAAGGGATTTTATCATGATACTTTAAAATGCATGACCTTTCATGCATGATATATTTTAGGTTTAGTCATTCTGCAGACATTTCGAGAAATGTTGTATCTCCAAGTAACAGCAAAACATAGACACCCGGTGTAAACGTCCTCATTTCCCAGAAATACCATTATAAAAAAACAATAAAAAAACAGACATGTAAGGTATAATAATAAACACTATCGAGAGCTGCTTTCACTTAAACCATGCATGTGTGTTTGTGTTTTAGGCCGAGATGGTGCATGCTGACATTGATAGTGCTCTGGGAGACAACTCACGCGGCAAGAAGAATCGACCGCAGACGCTAAAGTGAGACCTAGACCTCATAGACACTACTGGAGTGGTTTTTAAATAACGTATTACTAGTTTGATTGACTGACACCAAGTTTCACAATACTTCTACCTGCTGAACAGACTGACTGTTCATCTATTGACGACACTGAGAAGTCCTAAAAACAGGATAAACAGATAGTAAAGACACATTTAACTGAATAACAACCTAAAGTGCACAGGAGATGTGACTTGCAATTGATTTCAGTAGCTTGTTAGAGTTAGCATTTTGAATAAAATTTATAATCAGCATTGCCTGCATTCTCCACCATCTGAGCTCGTCTCAATTCATTTAGGGATTGTCTTCACAAATTATACAAAGCTTATAGTTTGGCCAAAATTAGCTTTCTTTAAAGGATATGGTGTTTGAGTAGTTTTATGACATTGCCAGTTGGTTGATAGGATGTTTTAGGGTGGTTTTAGGACACTTCAAGGTGATTTTTGAGGTGTTTGAGTAGTTTTAGAGCTTTTCCAGTAGTTTGCTAGTCAGGTTTCAATTTCGTGTAAACAACTTTGATTTTATTCAGTGTTGAATGAATTATATTTATAATCAACATTGCCAGCATTCTCCACCATATGAGGTCATCACAATGCAGTAATGGATCGTATTTGCAAATTATACAGGTTGAGAATGTATCATTTAGTCAAAATTAGCTATTGTTAGAAGGTTTAAGGGTGATTTTACGCCACTTCTAGGTGATTGCTGGAGTGTTTAATTGGTTTTAGGACATTTCTAGGTGGTTGGGAGTCAGTTTTTAGTTAGAGTAAACAAGTTTGATACTTTTCAGTATTTAATCAATCGTATTAACTCTCTCCCCGCCAGCTTTAAAACATTTTTTTTTGCCAACCACAGCCAGCATTTTTTTATGATTTTTCTTTACAAAATTATGGCCCCCAAAATATTTTGTTGCATGAATAATTGAATATGCAATGTATCAAAAGAAAAAAGTTTTATTCTAGCATGCATTCTTTTTTATTAAGAATTGAATGTGGGTTAGGTTTGTTAAAAAAAGTGAAATTTTGAGCAAAAAGCAGAGAAAAATCATTGTTATAATCAAAGACTACATCCAGATTGGATTCGGAACGATGATGAAAACACAGATGGATTAGATTGAGTTCATCAACACCCCCAAAGCTTCAGTCCAATAGCAGTCCTTCAGATCCTGGGTCAGTAACATTAGGCAGTTTTGACTTGCTACTTATGCCATTATTTTACATATGCAGACAAGATATCGCTTGTTTCTGTTTCTTCTTCGACTGTGTTTTTTTTGTCAGGAGATTCAGTACTCTTTCAGAAGATGTATAATAGTGGCCCCTACTGTATAACAGTGAACACACGGCAAGACGGAAATTTACGTCAATGGCGTTGTCTCATAAATTATGGAAAATTCTGTCAATGGCAGGGAAAGAGTTAATAATCATAGTTTCCCACATTGTACACCATCTGAGCTCATCACAATGCTCAAGGGATTGTCTTAGCAAGTTATACATGCTGGGAAGACAAAGAATAATTTGGCCAAATTGAGCTATCTTTAAAGCTGGCTGGCAACCGTTTGGAACAACCCTCACATCAGGACTTGTTGCCTATGTAGGCTGTTCAGTGGGTTTTGTAACACATTTCTCTCTTTCTCTCTCTTCTATCAGGTTGAACCAAGAAAAGATGAAACGCCAACGGGAGACCATCATCCCACCCTCTGAGACTAGAAGTCCTGGCCCTGGGGTCAAAGGTCGAGTAGCAGCTACGGACATGAAAGGTGCCACAGACACAATACGCTTGTATGCTAACAGTTACAGTCAATACATTAACGCTAAACACTCTGTGTGTTTGTCTCAGATGAACTGTCGATGCAGGATCCCGAGTCCAATATGAAACTGGCCCAGCGGATCGAGAAGGACGTGGTGAGTGCCGTTGTCACCGCCTAACACTGATATCTGCGCACACACACATCTAAAACACACTCAACCACTGAGTGTATCAGATTAGTGGTTACATCAGACCAGACGTAACGCTGTAATTCAGTCTGTGTATTTTCACTCTGTGTGTCATTCAGCAAATCCTGAATTGCGCTCTAGATGACATCGAGATCTTCGTGGCGCGTCTTCATAAAGCGGCAGAGGCTTTCTCACAACTCAACCAGCGCAACAGGAGCAAGAAAAGCAAAAAGAGAGGACCGGCAGGTATATATGCTATATATAGCCAATATATTTACTCGTGCTTAATGCATCTGGTAATTTACTTTTATTTGTTTATTATTAAAATAAAGGTAGTTCATTTATGCTTAGGAAAACAAATGTGTAAATACATTGATGTGCTTTGCTAAGCATTATTCTCATGTTACTTGTGTGTGTGTGTGTGTGTGTGTGTGTGTGTGTGTGTGTGTGTGTGTGTGTGTGTGTGTGTGTGTTTCAGAGGGGATGCTGACTCTACGAGCCAAGCCTCCATCAGAAGGAGAGTTTATCGACTGTCTTCAGAAGCTGAAACTCTCTTTCAATCTGCTGGTGGGTTTCGCCTTTCTCTGTTTCTAAATAAAAAGCATGCTCTTAAAAACACATGCACTCTGTTTAAACTCATGCAAAACCCTTGGTTTGGTCTTCCTGTGGTTTAATTTGAAAGTCATCTGGAATATTTGCACTCAAATTGTGTATGTGCTTTAACTTTTTACAGCATGCAGAAAGAAACAAGAGCAAATTTCTGTGCATCACGTTTGTTTCATTCCGTTCTAGTGACAATTTTTTTATGAATTGATCAATAATGAATGAAATGCACCAGTGGCGGTTCTAGAGGGGGGGCCAGGGGGGCCCGTGCCCCTGTGACAACAAGTTTGGCCCCCCTTGTGGCCCCCCTAAATGTGGAGTGTGAAATAATTTTTACAAAACTGTTTTTTGCTATCTTTGTTATCGTTATATGCATATAATTTTTTTTATTATTCTATCTTTGTGGATTTGCTTGTTCACGTGACAATTCGCATCACATTCGCGGGAATCGCGGCAGAATAACGTCTGTCTCCTGCACGCGAGAGAGGAGAGAAGGAGAAAGCTGGTCAGTTGCAAGTTCATTCTTTATGTGCGTATCGGGTGTGCGATGTGTATTGTCTATTAAAATATTGTAATACTTGTTTTAACTATGTAGGAGGCACTGTGAGCTGACATCGCATTTGTCTCTCGTCCTTTCACTGCTGTGTGCGGTTCATAGGTAGGCTATGTCCCCAAATTAGTTTATGTCTTATATCATATTATGTTCTTATATTAGAATATCAAATCAGCAAGAGTGCTGTTTTCCCGTGCACAATTGCAACTATGATACTGATGTTATACAACAGTTAAATGAACAATAAGTTAACATGAGTTACTTTTTAGACACAATATTGTCAATATTGTTTGTTTTCCCTTTATTTCGCCGACTAGAATTTCAAAATGAAACCGTAGCAGAGTCTCAATGCAACAGACAGCGATGATTTATTGACTGAAATCCGCGTTTTGAAGGAATCACTTGATCCTTTCCCGAATGAATCAGCCGTTTGAACAAATCGGTTGAATGAATGAATCCCTCAACTCACTTCTGTGACTTTCCGCCGCCTACTGGCGGTTTTAGTTTCATATTTAAAGTACCCTTTAATTAAAACGTTAAAATTAGAAATCATTTCATGTTTAAATATTGATTTAAAAAAAAAATCTCATAGCTTTATTTATGCAATTGTAAATGGAGTGTAAATATATTAATGCCGCTTCTGTGTCACCGCTAGACTGCACTACAAACATGGATTTTGATTGAATGAATTAATTTGACTGGTAACAGTAGTAGGCCTACTGTATAATTATTGTATAATTAAGTATTATTCTATAAATAAGTATAATTACTGTATAATTTGAATGTTAGTATTTGACATAAAAGGTGATTCATAACTCTAAATAAGTTCAGAAAGAATGTCCATATATAGGTGAAAATGCCCCTGGAAATCGATTTAAGGTGGCAAATTAAATTAATTAAAAATTAATTAAAAAATGAATTTCGGTCCCTGCTGTTAACTGACCACTGCATAGAATATTAAAAAATATGAATATCTTTGTGAGTCTGCTGTCAACAACAGGCCTAAACCAGCCATGGCACCAGCACAAAAACACAATCAGTAAAATATCATCTAATTATCAACAAAACATTGAAAATATTGGGATATATTTTTGTCGATATTGCACACCCCTAATGTACGGTATGAATTTTGATTTCTTCAGGTCTTAAAAAGCCTTAAATTTGACTTTAAAAAGTGTGCAGGAACCCTGTAAACGGTTAGACAGTTACCTAGCAAGTCAGTTATTTTCAGTAAATGAATTAATAAGCTTCTTGGTCCCCATTGCTTTTGCTCTATAGTTCTCACCAAAATGAAGAGAAAGAAGGACATCATGTCAATTACAGTTACTGTGACTAATACTGAATATGTAATGCAAATGTAAAAATATAATGGAAATGCAAATACATTGTTGAATGATTATAAACATGGTATTTTGCCTGTTAATGCCTGCAGTGCAGTGCAGAAAATTATATGACAACAATAACGTCTAAATGTAACTGGCCCCTCTAACAGTACAACTGGCCCCAGCTTGGCCCCCCCAGTTGAAATGGTCTAGAACCGCCACTGAAATGCACACAAATTTATTCTGCTCAGTGTCATGAAAGAGGCCAATTGTGTGTGAACGCTGTTGACGGTCTGTGTGTGCCCTCTACAGGCCAAACTGAAGAAACACATTCAGAACCCCAACGCTTCAGAACTTGTACACTTTCTGTTTGGACCTTTGGAAATGGTGAGGAACTGAACACATACACAAAATGTTTTCCTAGCTATCGAAATGAAAACATACCAAAAATGTATTTGGGTTTTATTATAAAAATGCATGCTTATGTTTACTACAGAATAAACCAAAACCTTAATGCTAATGCTGCCCCTAAAAGACCCTTTGCATTTAAATTACATACATAAAACAAAACTTTATATATCATTTTTACCTTTGAAGACACCTTTACCTTTATCTCACTTTATTTTTTATTTAAAATATAAGTATATAACATTTTATTTAAAATAAGAGTATAAGTACTCGTCAGTAAAACTACAATAAACTACAACAATAAACAACAACAACAATAATAATATGAACACTATGAGCATCCTCCTTGGTACAATAAGTCAAGTCAAGTCACCTTTATTTATATAGCTCTTTTTTACAATACAGATTGTTTCAAAGCAGCTTTACAGAGATAACAGTGAAAATAATGTTGTAATAGTATTGTTAAATATAAAATTAAATGTCCCCAACTAAGCAAGCCAAAAGCCAATGGCGACAAAGGCGAAGAAAGGCGAAAAAGGCGACAATAACAAAAGGGAAATATGCATAATAGTTAAAGGCTCATCTAATTTCCTATAATTATCTGTAATGTGTTTTTCCTGTGTGAATTCAGATACTGCAGAATAGTGGCAGTCCTGAGCTGCCGCGTGTGGTCATCTCTCCTCACCTGTCGCGGGACACAGTGGACTTCCTGAGAGGACACCTGACTCCCAAAGAGATGACCATCTTTGAGCTGCTGGGAGACGGTTGGACGAGGCCCAGGTGATGATTCAACCAACAACTGTAGATGTGTTACCGGAGTGTGTGTCAGTGGTAAACTGATATATCCAGCTGATACATCAGCCAATGTTTGTTCATTTTGAGATTATCAGTATCAGATGATGGGAAGTCTTTTAACTAGTGTTCGACCAGAGTTTTTTGTGCTCCTATTATGTTTTTTCGGATACCACCTTTCATGTAGTGTGTAATACAGTGGTTTGTGTATGTGAAAGGTCTGCAAAGTGCAGATACAACATGGAGTTATTGTCTTCCAAAAGAAAGAATTGATTTTGAACTGCCCGAATGAGTCGTCCTGAGCTGAAATGCAGATATGGTAATGAACGTTTGGTTTCTGACATGCACTGTAAGATGTAGACCAATCAAAACAGACTTGGCCGTTTGACCAAACAGGGTAGAGTAGACCAATCACAACAGACTGAGCCATCTGACCAATCAGAGCAGAGTAGACCAATCATAACAGACTGAGCCATCTGACCAATCAGAGCAGAGTAGACCAATCACAACAGACTGAGCCATCTGACCAATCAGAGCAGAGTAGACCAATCACAACAGACTGAGTCATCTGACCAATCAGAGTAGAGTAGACCAATCACAACAGATTGAGCCATCTGACCAATCAGAGTAGAGTAGACCAATCACAACAGACTGGGCCATCTGACCAATCAGAGTAGAGTAGACCAATCACAACAGACTGGGCCATCTGACCAATCAGAGCAGAGTAGACCAATCACAGCAGACTGGGCCATCTGACCAATCAGAGCAGAGTAGACCAATCACAACAGACTGAGTCATCTGACCAATCAGAGCAGAGTAGACCAATCACAACAGACTGAGCCATCTGACCAATCAGAGTAGAGTAGACCAATCACAAAAGACTGAGCCATCTGACCAATCAGAGCAGAGTAGACCAATCACAACAGACTGGCCCATCTGACCAATTAGAGTAGAGTAGACCAATCACAACAGACTGAGCCATCTGACCAATCAGAGCAGAGTACACCAATCACAACAGTCTGGGCCATCTGACCAATCAGAGCAGAGTAGACCAATCACAACAGACTGGCCCATCTGACCAATTAGAGTAGAGTAGACCAATCACAACAGACTGAGCCATCTGACCAATCAGAGCAGAGTACACCAATCACAACAGACTGAGCCATCTGACCAATCAGAGCAGAGTAGACCAATCATAACACACTGAGCCATCTGACCAATCAGAGTAGAGTAGACCAATCACAAAAGACTGAGCCATCTGACCAATCAGAGCAGAGTAGACCAATCACAACAGACTGGCCCATCTGACCAATTAGAGTAGAGTAGACCAATCACAACAGACTGAGCCATCTGACCAATCAGAGCAGAGTACACCAATCACAACAGTCTGGGCCATCTGACCAATCAGAGCAGAGTAGACCAATCACAACAGACTGGCCCATCTGACCAATTAGAGTAGAGTAGACCAATCACAACAGACTGAGCCATCTGACCAATCAGAGCAGAGTACACCAATCACAACAGTCTGGGCCATCTGACCAATCAGAGCAGAGTAGACCAATCATAACAGACTGGGCATTCTGAGCAATCACAGCAGAGTAGACTCTTAGAAAGGAGTTTAAAGAGGCTGAATCCTTTATCAAAGTTTTTTAGACACTGTGAGAAAAGCAGTGATGCTACAATCTATATAATGAGAAAAAGGTTGTTTTTAAAAAAATATATTTTTTTTTTCCCCTGAATGGATGTAAACCTATTGTAGGAGACTCCAAAACAAAATTAGGAACCATTAAAATAGCATAATAGGGGCACTTTAATGGCAAATATTATGACATATTTCATGTTATTTTATCTGTTAATAAAAAATAAATCTAATCAAAATTATAGTATCTAGATTAGCATGAGTCAACCATTAGTCTGTATGTTTATGTTGCTTTATTCTGGGTGTGTCTTTGTGTATCTCAGAGCTGATTGGCCGAAAGATCAGTGCGCTCCTCTGTATGTCCCAAAGTTTCGGAACGGCTGGGAGCCGCCAGTGGATCTGTTTCGCACGGCCCCGTGGGAGACGGAGAGCGCTGGTGTCCCGAAGTCTCCGGTGCAGTCAGAGTACCGGGCAAAAGAGGTGAGAGAGAGAGATGAATCGATTTATGATTTATGAAGCTGTTTAAACACACAAGGTGCGTCCCAAATCGCGTATTTGTGCTCTATTCTATGCCATTTTGTAGTATAAATACTGCGAGTAGTGCGTTCACACTGATAATTCTAAAAAGAAAAAGTGCACCTTAAGTACCCGGACGATGCACTTATTTAACTGAAAAAACGAAGTGTGAAACGGTGGACACTTAAACTGCTGCAACTTTAATTACGTAGTGGAGGGGGAGGGGCTATCAGACACTGATGTTGAAAGACAAAATAAACACATAAAGTTCATACACTACACGGTTGAGTGCATAGTGTATAAGTGCATAGTGTATTGTGTGTCATTTGGGACTAGGGTGACCACCATCAAACAAACCAAATGTGGGATGATTATAAGTTTGTGTGGGACAATTTGGGAAATGTTACCAACACTAAAACATAACCTGAAACTGTTGTATAATGTTTATCTAACTTAATAAAAACATTTGTATTCTGCCTTTCAGCTGATAAAAATTCTTTGTTCTTTAGTCCCTTCCAGAAAACACCATTACATCACAATGTAACATAACATGTCTTTATTTTACATGTCAGTTAAATTCAACATCACTGAGCCAGCAGGCATCATGCAGATCACTATTTTTTAAACTAAAATCCAACAAAATAAATAAATAATGAACAATTAAAATATAAAACAACATAAAATTAGATAATTTGACAGTCTTATATATATTAAACCAATAATATATATATATATATATATATATATATATATATATATATATATATATATATTTATATGTATTAAACCAAAAACTTTCATATTTTTAGAAAGGATGTGAATTAAAACAACCACAGCAGGCAACAAGTTGATAAATTCTGTTGAATTTAATTTGTTTTCTGACAGGGAACACATGGAGCGAATCACCGCTCCACATTTTGATTGACAGCTGTCACAACCTACAAGTGACCGTGTTAACTCCTGTCCTTTCAACCACTGGATAGGATTTTAAAAACGGCTGTGGTATTTGTACTTCTGACGAACCGCTGTTAAATATAGGTGAAAACCTACGCCGCAAAAAGATTAAATAAAATACTTTCTTAAAAAGGCAAAAGAACGCATGCACGTTTTCATAATATGATAATTAGCAACCAACAGACTGATGAAAATGCTGGACATTTTCTCAATATGCGACGTGCGGGACAAGGGGTGAAAATGCTGTGCGGTACAACGCAAAGCGGGACGGGTGCTCACCCTATTTGGGACGCAGCTATAGTCTTTTCTGTGTGTAAATCTCTTCTCTGTATTAAATGGATTCCATCTTTTCCCTCTTTTCCATGTCAGTTCTTTGGATCACAGTCGTCGCTCTCCTCAAACGGGTGAGTTATATCTCAGTAACTTTGAGATTTTGAGAAAATTTGAATTAAATTAAATTGGAATTTTATATGAATTCTGTCCTTCAAACTAAAATTAAAAGCTATTGAGTAACAAGTAACCAAAATGAAAGCACACTGACATACATTCAGACAAGAGTCAACTATCTAAAAGGTGTTCAGGAACAAAGTGTTTTCTGTAAATGTCAAGTTAGGACAAGTTGACATGTTTTATTGTAATTTTATACAATTTATTAATTGCAATTGGGCCAAAACAATGTAGATATTCCACAAACTTGTCATTTTTTTACCTTTTAAAGTTTAAAGTTAGCTGAACATCCATTAAATGGCATATAATCCATATTGACCCTAAATTGTGGAAGATTTATTTTCATTTACTTTTCACTACTTTCAGATAGTAGTTCAAACATCAAACAAAGGGATTGTTCTAAAATCCTTGTCAATAAACAGCAGGTTCTTATTGTGACATCTTGCCCCTTTTAGTGTGACACATGTTTTTGATATTTGATCCATGTGAAGATTTTTCTGATCAGCTTGTTGCCCTCACTCATGTTTTTCAGGTCTTTCTCGACGGCTCCTCCTTCTCGGAAATATGTAAAGATCCGCTACCACTTTGTGGCACGTAATGCCAACGAGCTGTCAGTGCTCCAGGATGAAATTCTGGAGGTATAAAGATCACAAATTGCATATCATTAACATCTCATTAACATCTCATTAACATCTCAACGATTAAACAGAGCTCTAATGGAGTTTTGCTCAAGTCTCCTGCTCCTTAGGCCGTGTTTACTCCTGGTATTAAGATGCGTTTTGGTGGATCGGCTAACAAGTGGACGACACTAAACACAGGTGTGAATGGGGTCTAAAACGTTTTGAGCTTGTCCACTTTCAACACTTCCAGAGGGAGTTGAAAACACATTCGCCGGATTGCTTTCGTAGTGTAAACGCTCATGTGATCGAGTGTGTTCAAACAGCCACAGAAGACCGTCTTCTCTCCGTCTACTGATCTAATGAGTAACATTATGAAGAGATCTAGACAGACGGGATTTAAACTTTGCCAGCTGGAGACTCAAGTTTAGTTTGAAGATGATAAATGTACCAAGCACAATGTTCTCTCATCATTCCTGATTTCTAACACACACTCACAGCGTTCGGCTGGTCTTACTGCTGGTCATCAAAACTGATGACCTGTCTGATTTTCCGTCGTCTCTGGTCTCGGAGCTTATTTTGTTCATAAGATCGAAAGATCTGAAAAAGCCCTTACATTTACTCACCCATAGTCCCTCCCCTCGAAGAAATCAGGACAGAAGTGATTGAAAGTGGACAAAAGAGACAGATTTAAACACCAGGTGTAAACGGGAATGTGTCTCCCTCGTCTACTTGTGATCCGATCAACCAAAACACATCTTAATACCAGCTGTAAACAGGGCCTGAGGATGTTTCTCCTGAGATAAAGACTCAGACACATCTCCTCTAGAGTTTTATTAGAGATCTCAAGGTCTAAGATTGTGCTCAGATATGCCAACATACCAATTAAAAGAACTCCAGCATTTCTCATCAAAAGACTAATTTTATAGCTTTATTCTCTTACTGTGTGACAAAAAAGTCATGCAACACAATTTCTGTTGATTTGTATTATGAAAGAACTGATGTTTGTTTGAAGGTGTTGGAGGATGACAAGCAGTGGTGGAAGTTGAGGAACAGAAGCGGTCAGGCGGGATTCGTGCCCTATAATATCCTGGATGTGGTCAAACTCGAGGACCCTCAAGTCATGAGCGACCCGCCCTACAGTCCAGTAACACCGTACAGTCCGGTAAACAAACCAGCCGAACTTCATCAGATTTAAATGAACGTTAAATGTCCTTGAGCCGGGGACTCACTTAAAGGGATAGTTCACCCAAAAACAAAACTTCTGTCATCATTTACTCGTCCTCAAGTTGTTTCAAACCTGTATGAATTTCTTTCTTCTGTTGAACACAAAAGAAGATATTAATCAGAGTCAGAGACAGTTGCGTTCAGTCGGTGTTCACGAAGTGTTTAAAATATGCGTCAGTTGTTGAAAAGTCTGTAAGTGTGTTCAGTTCAGTCTTAGAGTGTTTCAGCTGGTCGTTAAGTGTGTTCCCGACATTAGTAATCATTACTTTGTGTATCTCACTCACACAGCCGTACCGAGGACAGTCTCCCTCCGGCTCAATGGGCAGCGATAAAGACGGTGAGTCTGAGAAAAAACACACATACAAGATAAATATGATCAGATCCTGTTAGAGGTTCTGGACGAGAATACATCTGGAATTGTGTATTTATGGTTCTGCCTCAGGTCACACTCATCAGATGGATAAAGTGAACGATGAGCTGCTCATGTTGATCACCGGTAATAAGGCGCATCAGCCCGCGAGGAACTTCAAGGTGGTCCGTCAGGCGGCCGTCCCGCTGACCTTCGACTCCAGCCCAGCAGAGGTCTCCACCTGGCTCAACGCCAAGGGCTTCTCCAAACCGTGAGTCAGGAAGCAGAACACAGATCCATAGATATAAACACTAGATGTCGCCTTGGGGTTCTAAGCATGCGTCAAAACCACCGCCATCTTGGAACAGGGGTCTTGTCATAGGAAGTAGCTAGGTAACACTGAATTCATGGATGATGCCGGACTTTTGTGCTGCGTATGGATGTTCACACGAACGAAATCTAAAAACCATACAGCAAGGTATTACATTTCACAAGATTGTGAAATTTTGTAAATTTTGTAAAATTTCTCTGGACTTGATGATAAATACATGTCTGACCGTTGGAACGAACCAAAACTACTAGAAAATCCCACTCGGTGATTTTATTTCCGTTAGAACTTTTCCTACATTGACGCTGATGAGGGGCTCCCCTGTTCCATGATTGCTGCTCTATTGACGCATTCGTTTCAATGAACTGCTGTAGCCAAGGCGACATCTGGTGTTTATATCTATGGCACAGATCAAGCCTGCCAAACTGTACAAACATGTATTTTTACTGAGAACTCATGAAACTTTCTAAACTATGAAAAAGGCATTTTTCACTAAAAACTAAAAAAAAAGTATTTTACTGAGAATTCATGAAACCTTCTAAACTATGAAAAATGTATTTAAAAAAAAAAATATTATTTGTATTTTTCTGAGAATTCATGAAGCCTTCTAAACTATGAATTTTTTATTTTAAAATAATAAAATAATGTATTTTACTGAGAACTCATGAATCCTTCTAAATCTAAACTATTAAAATTTTATTTAAAAAACTCATTAAAGGGTAACTAAACCCTAAACCAACTTTTTTTAGTTAATGCTCTGTAATAATGGGGCTTTATTATTACTGTGCATTGATTCGAGTAACTTTTTTGACATTTGGGTTTAAAGTGTTTTAATTCTACAATATATGGTGTACGTCTGTGCTGCCCTCTTCAGGTTGAACGGTGGCTACTGCAGTTCAATTTTCCTATTGGATGTTTGGGAGGTTGGTGACGTAAGGGGTGGTTGGTGACGTAAGGGGTGGTTGGTGACGTAAGGGGAGGTTGGCGACGTAAGGGGTGGTTGGTGACGTAAGGGGTGGTTGGTGACGTAAGGGGAGGTTGGTGACGTAAGGGGAAGTTGGTGACGTAAGGGGTGGTTGGTGACGTAAGGGGAGGTTGGTGACGTAAGGGGTGGTTGGTGACGTAAGGGGTGGTTGGTGACGTAAGGGGTGGTTGGGGACGTAAGGGGAGGTTGGTGACGTAAGGGGTGGACGTAAGGGGTGGTTGGTGACGTAAGGGGTGGTTGGGGACGTAAGGGGAGGTTGGTGACGTAAGGGGTGGTTGGTGACGTAAGGGGAGGTTGGTGACCTAAGGGGTGGACGTAAGGGGTGGTTGGTGACGTAAGGGGTGGTTGGGGACGTAAGGGGAGGTTGGTGACGTAAGGGGTGGTTGGTGACGTAAGGGGAGGTTGGTGACGTAAGGGGTGGTTGGTGACGTAAGGGGTGGTTGGTGACGTAAGGGGAGGTTGGTGACGTAAGGGGTGGTTGGTGACGTAAGGGGAGGTTGGTGACGTAAGGGGTGGACGTAAGGGGTGGTTGGTGACGTAAGGGGTGGTTGGTGACGTAAGGGGTGGACGTAAGGGGTGGTTGGTGACGTAAGGGGTGGTTGGGGACGTAAGGGGAGGTTGGTGACGTAAGGGGTGG
This sequence comes from Siphateles boraxobius, assembly GCF_051911475.1. NCBI lineage: Eukaryota > Metazoa > Chordata > Actinopteri > Cypriniformes > Leuciscidae > Siphateles > Siphateles boraxobius. The sequence goes on from NW_027509192.1 coordinate 1,062,224, forward strand.
ACGTAAGGGGTGGTTGGTGACGTAAGGGGTGGTTGGTGACGTAAGGGGTGGTTGGTGACGTAAGGGGTGGTTGGTGACGTAAGGGGTGGTTGGTGACGTAAGGGGAGGTTGGCGACGTAAGGGGTGGTTGGTGACGTAAGGGGAGGTTGGTGACGTAAGGGGTGGTTGGTGACGTAAGGGGAGGTTGGTGACGTACGGGGTGGTTGGTGACGTAAGGGGTGGTTGGTGACGTAAGGGGAGGTTGGTAACGTAAGGGGAGGTTGGTGACGTAAGGGGAGGTTGGTGACGTAAGGGGTGGTTGGTGACGTAAGGGGTGGTTGGTGACGTTAAGGGGTGGTTGGTGACGTGGGCAGGTTCCATACAGACAGATGCGTCTCAGGTGCACGCCCCCCTCCGCTGGGCTCTGCCCACTTTTCCAGCATTTTTCAAATATTGCCAGTGGGTGGAGTCAGGCTCTGACCAGGGGTTTAGTTACCCTTTAAGCCTTGTAAACTATATTTTTAAATGAAAATGTATTTTTACTGAGAACTCTTTAAGCCTTGTAAACAATGAAAAATGTATTAAGATAAAAATAAAATTATTTCCAATTAACTTATTAAACTATATCAAGTAAAATGTATTTTTTAAATTAATATAGTATTAATTATAGCCAATGGCCTTTACTATAGAAAAACCACAGTGGATGAGAGCTTTCCACATGACTACATCTGTAGAATCATACTTTCCCAAGGCAGTTTGAGTTCATGGGATCTGAATAAAAGTTGAGGAATAAGACTGTGTGTGTGTGTGTGTGTGTGTGTGTGTGTGTGTGTGTGTGTGTGTGTGTGTGTGTGTGTGTGTGTGTGTGTGTGTGTGTGTGTGTGTGTGTGTGTGTGTGTGTGTGTGTGTGTGTGTGTGTGTGTGTGTGTGTGTGTCAGGACGGTGGACCGCTTGGGCATCCTGACAGGAGCTCAGCTCTTCTCTCTGAATAAAGATCATCTGAAAGCCGTGTGTGGAGACGAGGGCTCTCGCGTCTACAGCCAGATCACCGTCCAGAAATCGCAACTAGAGGTCAGAAACACTGCAACACAATATTAGAAACAGTGCAGTGACTGACGTCATTGAAAACGTATAGAATTTGTCTGATTTGTCTTTTCTCTCTCTATCAGAAGAGTCGAGGAGATTCCGAATTGCAAGAAATTATGAGGAAACAGCAAGAGAAAATTGAATCTGGCCCATGAATGGCTTTCACGGACTGTCAATCAAACTGTCACCTGGCAACAGTGACTCAAGGAAACCCACAAATGAACTTAGATGACGTAGATTCTGTCACACCGTCGACCAAACATCTAATTCAATATATTTTTAATTTGTATATTTATTGTTGGTGCTTTTTATTATTAGTGTATGTACGGACCATATCGTAATTTATCCGCATGCGTTATCTTGTTCATGCTGGAAAACACTTGTAAGCTTATAAGACTCTTTATTGCATGAAAACAATGTATAGTTGAATCTCACAAAAACATGAACAGGTCACACCTCAAAAACAAAAGAAAAATGCAATTACTTTTTTGGGGGTTTATTTTACATTTTCATGACTTTTTTTTCTTAGCAATTTTCATTCTCAGTTATTCAAAACTAAAACTCAAAAGAAAAATAAATGATGCATAAACATCATTAGGACTATTAACCTTTTTTTGTGCATTTTCTTGACATTTTAACTTGAATTTAAGTAATGCAGATTTTTTTTCTCTCTAATAATTTTTATTCTCAGTTATTCACACCTCAAAATAAAAAATAAAAATGTAATTATGGAAAAAAAAAAACATTAGAACCATTTACTATTTTGGGGTTATTTTGCATTTTCATGTCTTTGACATTTTTGTATTGCATTTTTATTTAATTGCATGACATTTTCCTAGTAATTTTCATTCTCAACAACAATAAAGCAATAAAAGCAATACAAATATAAATCAGCATAAATTAAAAGCAAAACAATAGTTTTTTATATATATATATATATATATATATATATATATATATATATATATATTCACATTACAGTAATTCTAAAATGTGTTTTAAATTGATGTGAATTGCAAAACAGTGCAAAATGTAGATGAAATTTGAATCTAAATTTGTGTTTTGTGGTTAAAAGTGACCCGTACATGTTCTTGACAGGCTGAGATTCCCCTGTGTCTAAAGGAGTGTGTTTTCTCAGGGTTTGATGTATGATTGCAGCCGTGATGCCGTGATGTCTGTCACACTACACATGTAAATAATGTGATATAATGTCATCAAGCATGCTCTGATACTGATAGTTATGACGAACGAATGAAGCGAGAACAGTAAATTTATCAGATGGATTCATGCGTGTCTTTTCTTCCTCTTGTCAACACTGTGTACTGAACAAGTGCTTGTAATTTGTATAAAAGGGCATTTAGAGAAAAGGATCATTTGGTTTGATATTACAGTATGTGATTTAAATAACAACAGAGAAAAAAACTCAAATACACAGATGAGGTTTAAGAAGTTTTAATCAGATAACAATAGTAGGACCACAAGTACAACCTCTTAGTATTATCCTCTGCTAGCTTGTCCAAATGTTATTTATAAAAACAAATCACTGTATTGTAAATTTCAGAAATAAAGTGACTACTTAAAGACTGTGCCTCAAAAATTACCCTCAAAATATTCAACGCATCTAGCAACTATGCGAATCTAAAATGCAGCGATTGTAATCCAGCAATCACAACTTTCACGTACATTCGTGCACATTCATGTACCTTCAAACACATCCTTTATTAGGAGCGAGACACACATCTTTGATCAGTCTTTAAAAACACATTCAAAGGGCCACAATTATGCTTCAATATCAAAAATAAGTGCTAAACGTCATTTTAGTGAGCTGATTGACTGGTGGTTTAGTTGATGTCTAGTCTGAGAAATTCTCGCTCTGATTGGTGGATATTTCTTTGCTTCTCAAATGAGGTTTTATTTGTTGAGGTACGCATCCAGCCAGAGTTCTCCGGATTTCTCCAAAGACCTGAGAGGAGAATAATAATACAGTGAATACATGATACAGTGAAGCATCTGCCAGTAAATACACACAAAATACAACACGTTCTCACTCCCAATGCTTGCCATGGCTCTTTTACTCACAGGGTACTCCATTGCTTTCAATGAGAAATCTTTGACATCAGATGCACATTTTAAAAACAAGTCTCGGCCTACATTTTTTCGTTATATATTGTTTTACTCAGAAAACGTCATGTAGCATGTTCAATTGGTTGTGAATGTCAACTTTTTAAAGGAATAGTTCCTGAATCAGTGCAAGAGCTTCTTTTAAAGGTGAAACCAAGAGATGTTCATGTGTGTGTGTGTCACACCTGACGACGTCCGCAAACGCCCCGTGCAAGGTCTTCTCTTGGTACTTGACTCCGTATTTGGCGCATAACTCTCGAACGTGTGGGGCGGCGCGCCAGTAATTGTGCCGAGGCATTGTGGGGAAGAGACTGGGACAAGAACACACCGCAGTTATGAAATGCCGAAGATACACTGATACATAAACATATTTGGCACAGAAAGTGTGCTTGGGTTTTTCTTACTGGTGCTCAATCTGAAAGTTGAGGTGTCCGCTGAACCAGTCGTTGAAGGAGGATTGCTCAATGTTACAGGTTGCGACCAGCTAAATGAGAGAAATGTAAGCGTTGACGTGATAGGATGACTAGTTTGTGAAGCCAGTGAGGCTGTGATGGGTCAGAATTTACAGTACCTGCATACTGAGCCAGTCTTGGTGTTGCTCATAGTCGATGTTCATGGGGATGTGGCTCATCTGGGTCACCCACACAAACCAGTGACTCTCCAGGAACCTGGGACAACACATTCATACCCACATCATGTGACTTTTGACTTATCACATTTTTGGGAAAACATTGTTACAAAAATAAAATATGAATTTAATGTCACTCAAAGTATAAGCTAAAAGTCACGTATATGTCTCATTGTCTCATAAATTATGTAAATTCAAACTTTGATACTATAAATTTAATGTGGCAATTAGTGATGCACCGAAAATGTTAAAAAGAAAAATTTTGTATGATTTTTACCATGAAACTTTTATTATTTTTATGAGATGAAATGTTTGTACTTTTAACTATGCATTGAACTACTGTCTAAAATGAACTACTGAAGGAAAATGGATTTAAATAAAAAAATGATTTTACATTTATATAAATTTAGCTTAACATCTTTCTGTTGCTTATGTTTTTTCTCTCTCAGATTGTTCTGGCAGGTTGAACAAAAGAATATAATGTAGAAAAAAAACTCCACTGAAAACAACTCAAATGAAACTGGGCAACAGCCACTAAAGATCCTTATTTTTGTTAACTGAAAGAAAAGCATGGTACTAGATGTGCAAAAAACGTGGTAACACCATGGTATTTTTTGTAAGTGTGTGTATTTTTTGGTGTGTATTTGTAAGTGCTTCTCATCCATTGAAAAGGCACTTGGAATATAAAATCTACAAAAACATGTTTAAAGCAGAAGTAGTAGATAAAATGATGTTTCTTACCTCACGAAATTAAACAAAATCACCGACCAAAACACACCGTAGAACTGCGTGTAACACAGGAAGTAGCGAACGTAGTAACTTATACACCACGCAAGGTCCTAAAAAGATAAGACGACAGGAGATAAGATAAGGACAAAGAAAGTGCTTCTAAAAGCACATACAGCTGCAATAACACAGCAAGAGTCAAAGTGATCATGGTAACCTACCACCCAAAGACCGTGTGTGATCATATTGTGAAAGATCTGGAACTGGAAATACACTGGGATGAGCAGAGGAGGTCCAACTGAGGAACAGTGACGGAGAGAGAGACGTTAAACATCAACACAACAAGCCTAGATGATGTTTCTATCATAACCAGCCGTATAGGACCCGAGCGAGATGTTTCTAGTGAAATCATATATATATATTTCTGTCATGACATCTCTTGGAGTATTTGGCATGGTAATAGATATGATAATGTAACATGTTTGGTATTGGTGGAATAGATCTGCTATGTTGCTGCTGCTGTTGGTTATTGTTGTTAATGCGACACACTGCTGTGAGCAAGTAAGACATGCTGCTGCTGTATAAAGCATGAATTACCCATCAGTAGATCAATCAGCAGTGTAATGTAAGCCCCCCCCCCCCCCCCCCCACACAGGTACATATTATAGTCTATTTATATAAGGTATATTAAGATTAAACAATATACAACAATTTCCAATGGGACTCCAATGGGTAAAAAAAGTAACGTCGAAACTTCAGTTTATCCATTATGTTCTTAACGAGCTTCTGACCAGACTAGCCCCTGTGGCATAAACTCACTTACTGAAGAAGAAGTACTTGTGCTGATGGTTGTAAGGCAGATGCTTGATCTTCTTAACGCCGTACTGTAGTAAAGACAGACAGAAAGAGTCAAACCAGAGTCAATCTAGAGTTTTCATGCATGTTTCCTGAGGATAGTGTGTTTGTACCTCCACAGGCTGCACTTTTCCAACTACAAACGCATTGAGCATGTTGACGTCCGGGTCCTTTTTGAACACGTTGGGTTTAGCATGATGCTGGAAGTGGCGATGGTTCCACCAGCACGCAGACGCTCCCTGAAGACGGCCACATTCAAACATAAAAACATCACACATGTACACAGGCCAATACAACATGCTAGCATGCTCAAACTGAACTTCACTAGTGACCAATTTGGATGCTACTTTCACAGTAATGCTTCTCATGCGGAAATAGATGAGTTTGGTCTTAGCATGTTGCTAAGCTAATGATATTTGATACTCTAATAAGTAGCATAAATAGTATAAAATACAGAGCACAAACAAATATTGGGCCAAAATAGCTTATTTTTTATTAGACTGCATATTTTGGTATTGAGGGAATTATATTGATCTTATAATCTCTCAAATTAATAAGCATATCTCTAGCTTCATTCTCCATCATGGATGGTTTTTATTCAGTACATTTTTCCAAGGCTGGATATCGGCCACTACTGTATACATGCTGAACGAAGCCAAGCTATCTAGATCTGCTAGGGCAACTAAAAAAAAAAAAGGTCATTGTATAATTTCAGTCAGATTTAAGCATTTATTCCCAAATCAAATCACACTTTTAAAGTTTTAAATGTATTTACAATGTGCAAATGCCATGAAGGAACGAACCCTCAGTTTTATTTAACAGTAATACTTTTAAACATGGAATCTTTAAAAAACATTAGTATTTTTAGGGAATTTTAAAAAATAATTTTTGTCATGAATTATGTGGTATATGTTTAAACATGTTATATAAAATGTGTATCTACTATAGATGGCTGTGTTACTGAGTCCAGGACAAATTTCCCAAATATGGGACAATAAAGTGTATACTTAATTCAAATGGTCTACAGCTAGGCTAATGAACTGTACTAGTTAGTGGAAGAACCATTCTATATTTATGGTTATTAATAGATGAAATGTTTCGAGAACATGTTGGTACCTTCAGGTGTCCGATGACAAATTTGTGCACCAAGTGATTCCATCGAGAGGTTTTAAACACGGACAGATGACCGAAGTCATGCTGCAACCATCCCGCCTGCGACTACACACACATTCAGAAACAAAGCAAACCACACATGAACAAGAGCCGAAAAACCAAAACAAACTAATCGACTCAGGTTTATGATGGACGTAGCATTTATAGTTTGTTTTTGTTCCCCGTTATGCCGCTAGATTCCCCGTAAAGCTAGTTTTCCAGCTCGTGGTCGCTAAGCTAATCAACATATTTTATACAACCCTGCTGCATTTTTAACATGGTTTAAAGACCGTCATAATTATGTCTGTGTCAGTCGTACCTGTGCAGTCCCCAGTAAAACAGCAACGATGGCCGTGTTGATCCAGCCGGTTCCCAAGTACCACACCATCATCAGAGCGATGGCCTCCAGGAGCAGAATGTGACTCAGATGTAAGATGAAGAACAGCGGCTGGGTTTTGAAACACCCCTCAGCCTCCAGACGCTCACGAAGGGCTCGGAAATCCTCCACAAGAGCGGCCTGACAGACAAAAGAGAATCCAATACAAAAAACACACTCAACTATAGCGGTGTTCACACGGGAAAGGGAGTGACAGCAGCATTTAAGATTTGAGATTAAGCAATAACTCAAAATGTGAATGAAAATAGGTAGATGGACACATACTGTAGCTAGTGTTAAAAATAACTTTGTGCATAAAGATGACTCAGAAGAGGAGCGACAACCAAACTGGTGTTCGTGACCCATGTCTTTGGTTCAGTAACATCTCTATTGTGTGGCACGTTCAGTATTGAATTGTGAATGCCTTTTAACTCTTTCACTGACAGCGTTTTTGAAAAAAGTTACCTGTCAACGCCAATATTTTTGATTGTTTTTACAAAAGTTTCATGGCCCCGAATATATTTTGTTGTATGAATATCTGAACATGTGATACATCAAAAGAAATAACAGCCCCTCTGCATAAGAAAAAAAAAGTTTTATTTAAAATGAATGCGTTTTTTATCAACACTTGAATGTGGGTAAGTTACATTAAAAAAAACAAAAAACTATAAGAACAAAAAGCTGAGAAAATCACATCTGGATGGGATTCAGAACGATGATCAAAACACAGATTGAGTTCATCAACACCTCCAAAGCTTTACAGTCCTAGAGCTCGTTCTGGACATTTCTTTCAGTAACATTAAGCAGTTTTGATTTAAATGCGGTTTAATGTTGACGATAGTGTTATTTTATGTGTGCGTCAGCAATGCTTCTAGCGTTTGTTTCTGCTTCTTCTTCGCCTGTGTTTTGATCAGGAGATTCATCACTCTTTCAGAAGATGTGTAATAGCGCCCCCTACCGTATAAAAGTGAAAACACCGAAAGCTGGAGAGATTCCGTCAATGGAGGGGAAAGAGTTAAAGTGCAATTCAATTATTTCATTTGAACTGAGGAGAAACAGGACGTAGAATTTGAATTAAAGGAAGTTGAATTAAAATGCAATGAAAATTTAAATGACTGTAACACTGAGCAAATGCTGTTATCTAAGGAGACTTACAAATGTGGAAAATCACAAGCATTATGTCGTTTAACTGCAAAAGCTAATTTAAGAAAAGGGAAGTTCATAGATATAAAGATTGTTTGACAGTTTTAAATTGTAAAAAGAAAAGTTATAAATGTCTTAAATATTATAAGTCTCAGGGCTTGACGCTAACTTTTCTCACAAGTTGAAAAATGCTCATCTGCAGTTATGCGTGTTGCTTGCAGTAGCGTCGTCATACCTGGCTTTAACATGACATATAGCAAATAACACGCTCTCACATTATTATTATTTTCAACAGACAACATCGCCTCAGCCATAGAGACAGCGTCGTTGTCAAAAAAAAATTCTTAAAAAAATATTGTTTATTCGCACACGCCACCTGAATACATTTTACAGTTCGCACACATCTATCTTTAGTCGCAAATGTGAGTCTTTCAGGAAGACAGACGCATTTGTTTCCCAGAATGCAATGACCTGATACATTTCTTTAAATTGTAATTCAGTAAATTCCACTTCTTGTCATCGCAATTTCAATTTCAATTGAATTTTCTGTCCGACTTTTCAACTTTAGATTTGGCACACCTGAAGTTCATTCCTACATTATTTACTCAGTTTTTTTTTTTTAGGTCTGGCAATGTACATTTTCTGACTTTATTTATTTGTATGTCTTACTAGTAATTCATCATAAATATTAATATGCAAAACCCAGATATATTATGGAAATTTATATTTTAAGTGATTATGGTGTCAAGGCAATATTTTACAGCGAAACATCACAGGTTTTATTAATATTTTCTGTGTAGGTTAGTTCGAATCTTTAGTTAAGTGTCTATACTCACATTTTTCTGCCGGTCTAGACTGGGTTCAGACGCTTCAAGCTCCCCGATTAACAGCGGCTTCATGTATTTCCTCACCAGCGGAAGATCTGGATGAAATGCAGTAAACGCCTCCTGTCACACAAGATAAAACATATTCAACACTGATAATCTTTATTTGAAGCTTATCTGAAACAATTAAAATAACACAAGAACAAATAAACGCTTGAAGTTTGTTTCCTGAAACTCTTTGGCTGGGTCGTAAATTGAACGAGATTCCTACATAGACAGCTTTATGTGGCATTAAACACATGCATAAAATGCTGTCTAGTTAGGCAATCTTTGTTTTGTAGTAATCCAGAATTTTGCAGTTTCTTGTTCGTGAACTGGTCTGAATGAACAACATTATGGCGTTAATGGGAAGACTAATTAAAAAGTAAGTAAACAACTCAGCAACTTAGATATCAACGATTTATGTTACGTCAAAAAACCCCAGAAAACCCTGAAATGGCCTGAAAACATAGTGAGCAATCAGCTTGGTGAAAGTTACATCTTACAAACCTAAAGCGAATCTTTTCAAAGTTCCCAAAAAAACAAGAAACAAATGTGAATTAGGTGCGTTTCCATCAAGTTGCGGATGATGGTGGTATTCGTAACCCTAGTAACCAACAGTAAATAAAACACCATCAGCAGAAACGACCGATTAGTTACGTGGGTTTAATGTGTGCTACGTCAGAGTTTAGTCGGCAAATGCGTTTCCATCCCTGATTATACGCATTAACTCTTTTTCACACAAGTCAAAAACCACCTCAAGCGAGCGGAAAACTTTTTATGCAAATGAAGGGATTTTTCCCCCCGAAATTTGGCGTTTCCGTAACTCGTTTCTGATGCGATACTTCTAAATACGCATAAAAACAGGGTGATGGAAACATAGCTAGTGACCAGTGTTTACCGAGCTTTAATGACTGACAAATGATACGAAAATAAGTTGACTATTAAAAAAACCCAGCTAACCATCAGTTTGAAAATAAAATTTGTTGTTTAAATTGTTTACTGCCTTTGGTTATTCATTTGGAATAGATGTAAAAATGCTTTAAAAAAACTAAATTGATGAGATTTATACTTGGATTTAAGATAGAGGATTAATTACATAATGTTAAAATACAAAATAGAATTGTATTAGGTTTGTATTGTTGTATTATTTAACCAGGAAAAAGTGACAACATTAAGTTAACTGGAATATATATATATATATATATATATATATATATATATATATATATAAAGGACTTTGCCTCCTCATTTCAGAACACCGCTGCACGTCAATGGTGCCTAGGTAGGTAGCTCACTAGGTTGAGACACAGCCATTTCTTGTATATATAAATCTGGTGTATATAAAAGTTCTTCCATGTGTTTAAATGTAAACATGTTCAGTTGAGTGTTTTACCGTCGCATCTTCTCCAGCATAGTGTCCGAGGATCCTCTGTCCTCCGGGGTGTCTCTTCACCCACTGGCTCACATTATAAACCTTCCTTTCAACCACGACCCACTGATCTCCAAACTTGGTGTGTTTCTGCACCTCCTCCCAGGTGTAAGTGCTGAACCTCCCATTGGTCCCGCTGATCCGGTCCGTCTGCTGTCCTCCGCCGCCCATCGCTGATCAAACTCTGACTGCTGTGCACTGTAAGACCAAGCACCTTAACCAAAAATAACAGTTTAATATGAACATTTTTGCAGGTGTTTCGTCTAAAAAAAAAACAGTTTGACTGACTTGACAAAACATGCAACAATGCCATTTAATGTTCACTTCTGCTCAATTTAATGCAACAAAAAAAAAAAAAAAATCCACACTGTACAATTTTAGTCAGGTAATCAAAAAAGTGCAGTCTAAATTAATTTTATTCAGGTCTACATTGTTGCAGAAACTGAAAAGCTGTCTTAGGCAGCTCACTAGGTTATGAGACAGCCCATTGTTCATGACCGTTCGGTATCCACACTGTAAAATGTTTTGTCAGGCTGTGTTACTACATATTAATTACTGTAATTTAATTGCTTTTCCCTTTAAAAAGTTAAGCAAGGGATTACTAATTTAATTACAGTTACTTCTGATGCAAATGCATTGAATACTGTATATACTATAGAACAATTCTATATAAAACAATATTGGATTTAACATCAACATTTTATGTTAAAATATATGTTTTTGATGTAACCTTCTACCTTTATATACCTTGGTCAGTTTTAGAATAATTTAAGAAACTGAATGAGACAATGAATGCTCACATAATCTCATTAATATGCATAATACATCCGAAGGGTCGTGCTGAATTACACGTCACGAATCAAAAGATTTTTGATTACTTCCTTATTTTGCGTTCGTCCATTTTTTTTGTTACCACTTTGAATGACAAAGTAACATGCAACAAAAAAAAAGAAAGAAAGAAAGAAAGAAAGAAAGAAAAGCAGGAACGAGAGCACTACAAAAAAACAGCTCTAAATTCTTTAGAACTGCCAACTAGGACATTACAAATGAATAAACCGTTAAATATCACGTTGAACGCTGCACAAAATCATCCTTTCTCATCGAATTAATGACCTTGATAAACTAGTGATGTCAATGCATGTGCATCCGTTGTTATATAAAATGAGCAGAAAGAAAAAAGTACACCGAGTTTAAACTGTGAACAATTTACTCACCTTCTCAGCAGGCACTTTGATCACACACTCATTTAGTTTGTGTGTGAACGAGAAAGAGAAGCATCACTTTTTCATCACTTGTACTTCTGCTGAATTCCGAACAGATCATTCGAGCGCCAGCGGCCAATCAGCGCGCAGACTCAGCGCCAGTCTCGCGGACCATCAGCCAATAGGAGGAGAGAGAGAACTTTGGAAGGGTGGGGAGAGCCTGTAGATAAAGAAGAGTTACTCAGGTTCGAGTCCCACATCGGCAAAGTGCAGTCATACTGTAACAATGACAGCGATTCTAACACACATATGATGTAAAAGCTCTGCATTAAAAACCTGTTTATTGATTATAAGTTGCTTACCTTAACAATAACAGTGCACTAGCAAATACCATATCAAATAATGTGAAATAATACAGACATATTTTGGAATGAACGAGATAATAGTACATTTTGTATTTTACTCTAAAATACTGAAAAAAGACAATAAAATATAGGCTACATTATCTATATTCTGCAATAGCCTATTTTAAAAAGTACTGTAATATAGTTTTGTCTTTGTGGATAATGCTTTGTCTATTTTTAATGGCTATGTCTCATTAAGAGTTTTGATGAACTTAATTTAAACTTAAAGCATCATCATTGTCTTTATTGTATCAGTTAATTATGAATGCAGCTCTAATATAATATATACAGTCACCGAAATGCCCTCTGTAATGCCCCAGCAAACCAGCTATCAGTTCACGCAATATGAATTCTTAATACAGATATTAAGCACAGTTCCAGATTTTTACGTGTTTACACTCCTTTACTAAAGTTTCTTTGAATACATAGGCACAGATTGGTGACTGATCTGACTGTTAAAACATTTCAAATGAGAAAAAAGAAGAACTTTGGACTTTTCCACGCAAAGAAAACACCACAGACTTCTTCTGAACCTGCATTTATAGCTACATTTTATCATCCTTAATGTGTATCATGGCTTTAAGAAGTTGTATTAACATCTATGAACAGATTCTTCATTGTCAAGCATTTATTCTCTGATAATGCTCATGATTAAATAAGATAAGATAATTAGATGCTCATAAATGCTCAATTAAATGCAGGTACGGAGACCCATAAAGGATATTTTGCAATACATTACACTGTAAAAAATGATTTTTTGGTAAGGTAAATACTACTGAAAAAACCCCAATGTAATTTACAAGAAAAAGTTAGTTCAGGCAAGAATAAAAAAAAAACGAAGTAAATTCCATATCAGTACTTAATTCAAGCGAGTAGAAATGAAAGCGTAAATATCAACTCAATAAAATTAAGTAAAAATTACTCAACTTTTCTGACACTGGGGTTCCCATCATGCACTGGACCTTGAATAATTAATGAGGTTCATTTTTCACTGGTTTCCAGCAGTATTTACTCTGTTTTATCATTGCTTTTGTTGTCAGGATTTAGTAACTTGCCATTTTGTGACATTTCGAGTAAATTTTCTGCTCAAAATGACACATTCAAACACAAAAACGATCCATCAAATGTTACCGTCATTGTGTATCGTCTACCAAGTATTGAGGTATTTGCATTCACATCATGCTTTCCATCTGACACGATGAAGTATAAATTACTTATATACTCTAAGTAAAACACATACTATAAATGTCTGGTATAATTCAATAAAATTGTTTGAATGAAATGTAATGCAAAGGAAATTTCAAATAAATTGATATTAATCAACCTTTTACTAGCCAAGTTAAAATTACTTATTTCCTTTGTTACTTTCACTTAACTAGGTTAAGTAAAGTTTACTTAATTCCATATTCCAAGTAAATTTTAAATTAAAGATTTCTAATTAAAGCTACTGATAAATATGTTAGGTTTTTACTTGGCAAATCTTTGTAAATTTACTAGCATTTTCTGAGTGGAAAAAGTTGCCTAGCTTTTTTCAAGTAAATCCTACTCCAAATTTTCTTCAGTGTACTTTCCCTTTAATTCACAATTTATTTCACTAAATTTGATCAGACTGTAACATTTTTCATAAGTATAAAAGAAAAATCTCTATCAGTAAAAAAATATTTTAAGTAGTTTAGGGTATATCTTTACATTTAAATATTACCAATCCATTCGATAAACATTATGCCTAATGTATACCGTGCATGCGATGTCATCTTGACCTGAAAGGTTTTAAATGTGCTCAAATGTGCCAAAACCTTTGGCCTACATGTCAGGGCAGGACACATTATAAACCTTATAAATCTGGATTATGCATATTAATTGGGTGACACACCCTTAGAAATCCTATTCCCAGACAGCAACATAGTGTCGGCCCAGATCCGGCCCACATCTGGTACACGTGGATTCCATACGTACAAGATGTGGGCCGGATCTTGACCGACACTGTGTTGCTGTCTCTTGATTAAGGACTTCTTTGTAATTTCTAAAACGTGGTTTAGACATTGTTGTTCCTAAATGCAATCATGCAGAAAACAGTTGTAATGGCTGGCCTTCATTCATAGAGTTATGCAGGCAGATGGAAAATGCAGACATTTGATACCATTTACTTTTAGGACGTGTTTATCCACTTCAAACATTAAATAGTGAATCAAACGTTTTGATTAGTTAACATGAAAGTGTCTTGGAAGGAAAACACAACTTCCAAAGGATGTATAAATCAGGAACTAGTTTGCAGCTCTGATGGAAATCACTGTTGTCCAAAACTTACATTGTCCTCTTTTCACTAAAGAAAGCATGATCAAAACATGTCTAAATAAAGTGGATTATCTTAACAAAAAACTGAACCTTGTGAAGTCCCACCGATTATTAAAATACCAGTGTTTAAAGTCGGCATGAAACGGAAGTTGTGATATTCTTTTCTTCCCCATTGTCAAGAACAAATGTAAGGCGGGACTTGTTTTTGTCCACGGGGAATTAATTGGATGGTTTGATGGTAGTGGTTTGCTATTGGTCAATTTCATGTGAGTGACAGTTTGTCCCGCATTTGTGCCAGTAAACACTTCATCATCAGAGAAGAGATGAAGAGGAAGGTTAAGTTAGGACATGAGGCCACATGAATTAAAATAATGATGTGCACAGATAAACCATTTAGAATAAATACTACAATATTCCATAAAAAAAAAAAACTGTCCGTTTTGATTTCATGACTGTAATGATGACAAAAATTGACCATTTCATCACTGAAGAATGAAAATATATGGGTGTGCAATCTGTGCATTCAATACAAATGGAATTAGGAAATTTCAAATAATGCGTAAGCATCTCAAGCATAATAAACAAAAATAATGACTGATCTCTGACAGACGAATACCATAATACCAACCCTCACCCTCAGGTTCACAGGGTCTATGACATGAAGTAACCACTAGGGGGTTGTGCTGCTCTGACACCGTGGAACATCAAGGCTGAACTTTGATGCATTACATCAACACTTCTGCAGAAAAACACCTATATAGGGCATAGAGTGATTCAGACACTTATCAGTATGTGCAACACCACAAATATTAAGCTGAAGACGTTATACTCTATAAATGTACTCTGTACTAATAGGACTTTTAGTGAGACTTCATAATTTCATCAATAATCCAACATTATATAATGCTTTACAGATCAATTGTTCATAGTATAGTAGCCTATATTCAATTTATGACATGAACAGAGTACAAGCCGGTTCATGGACTTCATTCAAATATCCTGTAGTTTTGAATGTTCATTTCAGAGAAGAACAGCTGAGAGTGAATCATCTCACTAAAATTAGCAGTTTGTTCAGCTTAGTTCTGTCCTCACTGTGAAATACATTTATTTATTTATTTATTTATTTATTTATTTTTGTGAAGATATTATGCAATTATGCAAGTCCTAAGGAGCACAGAAATTTGTTTCGGTTGATTTGCTGACACCAACAGTTAAAAAAAAAAAAAAAAATTAGGCTACACTAGTTTTCCTTTCTCTCCACGAAGGATTTTCTTTGACTTTTCTTTGTTTTACTTCCATTCATTCTAATATATTTACATTTATGCTTACATGTACGTAACATATTTATATATAACCTCTTAACAATTTATAAAAATAGGGGGGGGGGGGGCGATTCCAATCACGTTTTATTTCACAATAAATATACGAATGTTATAATAAATAATGAATAATAAATACGTTTCTCTATTGCATAACGTGAACTTGAAAGAGAGAGGAATTTGACCGCCTCTCTGTCCCCACCGGAACACGTGACAATCGTGTGTAACTCGCATGTCCCTGTTTTGGTTGCTAGGGGAGAGAGAGACGGTTCATGACAACGCTTTACGTTGAACTCCATACACACACACACACACACACACACAGACAGAGAGAGAGAGAGAGGGAGGAAGAAACGCGAGACGGCTTTTGTCGTTGGAAAGAAATAGGCTACTGAAATCGAGTCTAGCGCTGCTGGAAACTTTAATCATCTTGACATCTCCCAGAGGATTTTTGTCCGATTTAGGATCACGCAAACCGGAGTTACAGTTGGACATCATCGGTTCGGTTCACATTGCCGCCGGCCAGGTCACATCAGCGAATTAACGAGACCGGGATCCACAGACCGGGCGGCCGGGACAAGAGCTGCGTGTGTCGGCAGAGAGAAGCTCAGCATCAGCCTCCACACAATCAAAACTGACAGACTGAAACTGAAAGTTTGTGACTGTAATGTGAGTCATTTAATGCTATTAACAAGCAATATATTTTAAAATAAATAAATAAATGAATAATTAACTATGAAAACGGGACTTAATATTGGCAGCTATACTTTGACAGTCATCTATAAACTTTGAGTTCACATTACAGAGACAAAATTAAGCTTTATTCCTCTTACAGTTATTTTTTTACTACTACTACTATTACTACTACTATTACTATTATTATCATAATCTGTTTTATAGCATGTAATTATAAAATATTTGAAGCAATCCACACACACACACACACACACACACACACACACACACACACTCAGAATGCCTCCTTGCTGGTGTTACTGCCGTGTTTGCTGACGTTGGAGCTCATTGTACAGGGACTGAGGGGAAGCCGCCTGTAGTCAGAGCACCATGTGTCGCTGTGCTGGCTCTGTCACTGCCGGGTCAATCCTACTGAGTGAAACTGACACGGGGAGGGGGGGCCAGCACCACAGACCGCCTCACCCTCTTACCCCGTCCTGAAACACACTCTCACCACACACACGGACAAACGCCGGGCTAGCCGGGTGAGGGTATGGGCAACTCGTCCCGAAAAGAGGCCGAGGACGACGGAGGAGAGGAAAAGGAGAAGAAAGTTAAAGAGAATGGAGATGAAGAAGAGGAGGAGGAGGAGGAAGAAGAAGAGGAGGTCTTGGAGGACGAGGAGCTGCCTCTCGGAGTCGACGAGCTCTTGGCGAGCGGAGATCCCGTTTTGGACTTGAGCTACTACAAGTTTCGTCGACTTCCTCGTCAAGTCCTGGATCTGGAGTACCTGGAGAAGCTCTACGTCTGTGGAAACCGTCTCCGCGACGTCCCCAAGCGCATCACGCGGCTGCAGGGTTTGCGGACCCTGGCATTAGACTTCAATAAGATTGAAGACGTTCCCCTCTCTGTGTGCAAGCTGACCAATCTCACGTGTCTTTACCTGGGAAGCAACCGGCTGATGAGCCTCCCGCCGGAAGTGAGGAACTTGCAGAGCTTGCGTTGCCTCTGGGTTGAGAGCAACTACTTCCAGCAGTTCCCCAAGCAGTTGTACGACCTACCCAATCTACGCTCCCTGCAGATTGGGGACAACCGTATGCGCACCCTTCCCTCGGACCTATGTCGTATGGAGGCCCTGAGAGGACTCTGGTTGTATGGAAACCGCTTTTCAGAGTTTCCGCGAGTGCTCCTCAAAATGGAGCAGCTGGAGATTCTGGACATGGACCGCAATAAAATATCAGAGTTCCCAAACTTGCATCATCTTCCTGCGTTGCGACTCTTCTCCTACGACCACAACCCTGTGAAGGAGCCTCCACGTGTAGGGAAGGAGGTGCTAATTGTCGGGGAGGGGGCTGAGGAGGTCTTGCAGGCTAGAGAGAGAAGAAAAGAGGCAAAAGAACGTGCCGAGAAAGAAGCAGAGGAGGCGGCGGCCGCTGCGGAGGCGGCAGCTAATCCAGTCATTCACGGGATACTCAAGAAACTCAGAATGAGCTCCGCCATAAACTTAGCAGTTGCTAAAGAGAAAGAAACAAATAGGTCGTTTCCATCAACAACAGCGGATGAGGATGGACTAGATAACGAAACAGGGGACGATCCAGAGAGACAAAGTGTGGCATTTCATGAGGCAGAGCTTGGGTATGACGATGACGGATTGGAGTATGAAAGGGAGGAGCTAATCTACGAGGGGGAGGGGTATGAAGGCTACGAGGGGGCAGAGTTAGAGTACGAGAGAGCCGAAATGGATTATGAATATGAAGAGGAGGAGCAAGAAGAAAATTGATACTTGCACCTTTTCTATGGGTCATGGTAGTCTACTTATTAAAGATGAAGTGTGTCTGCAAACAGAAATGCAGTTTGTTTCAATAGCCCGTTTTTGCAATTCTGTGGTGAAGATGCCTCACACTTTACTCATCTGAAGTATAACTGCAAGGGTTGCAGGTTCAATCCCTAAGATGAACTGGAGAGGAACTAATTGGGGCCCTGATAATGGCACTTGCGTTACCCCAGAATGCTTAATGGGGTAAAGAAAGCGACTGCAAGTCGCTCTAATAAAAAGCATCTGCTAACATTAACATAAACATTACATTGGTGTAATTGATTGGAAAGAAGAAGGATAGGTTGAGTTTTAAAAGAACAGATCATCCAAAAATGAATATTCTGCCATCATTTACTAATCCTTGTGTCATTCAAAACCTGTATAACTTTCTTTCTATTGTGAAAAACAAAAGAGGATATTTCACTTCCTCTCAATTTGGCAGTGAAACACAGTTTCTCAATACAGCTAAATATAGCTTCACTTAAGACCTCATGAATTAATTTGTGCAAATACGCAACATTTTTTCCACACAAGTACAAGTGAGTGTTGCTATTATTAGAAGGCATTATTGTTGGCCAGACCATTGCTGCAGTCCTCAAACACAGGGCTCTCTTCAATAATTACAGGGTTTAAAACTTGTGATTTGTACAAATCAACTGTGAAGACCTGTGAAACTGCACAACTTGCGTCAAAACTACATTACTGTGTGCTGTGTATTTCTTATTAAGAGCAGGACTCAGATATTTTTGTTTGTGAGTGTGTGTAAGTGTGTCTGGAACTCTACCCTGACACGAGTGTACTGTTTATAAGAAACTTGATGCTGCAATTGCAGCGATGTGTGTTGGTGAAACCAAATATTCTCTTATTAAATAACCAATGAGTTTGTCAAACATGTTTCAATGATTCATGTCTAGTCGGACTCTGATGCCAGCCCTGACTAGGACTGGGCAATAAAGCTATACTTTTTGAATATACTGTATATATATATATATAGCCTCTCTCTCTCTCTCTCTCTCTCTCTCTCTCTCTCTCTCTCTCTCTCTCTCTCTCTCTCTCTCTCTATATATATATATATATATATATATATATATATATGACAATACTTGATTTTTCCAAAATGGATTCAAATGTTCAATGTCAACACTAAAACAAACTAAGAATCTAGTTAAAATTAAACAAGGCATGTTTTCCACATTAGGCAGGATTTTCGCAAAATGAAATTGTGATTAATAACAAAATTTAACTACGTCTATTTTTATTAAAAACATATTAGCTAAAAAAATGTGTGAGAATGCAAATTAATAGTTGAATAAATTTTTGGAAGTAGACTTTGGAATCGATTCATTGAAAGTGAATAGATCAAAATGAATAAAATCCGAGTGATATTCACAATGTCACCAGAAAAAAAACAGGAATAATTATTCACCAGGAAAAATCCCACGCTAAAGTTTTTAGAAGGCCAATTAAGTTTCTGAATTGAGTGAGTTTCCACTAGGAATCCTAGCTGTCTGGCTGTGGAGCAGAGCTGACGTGATCTGAGACAGATGGGAAGAGCTAGCCAAGCTAGCACTAGTAGAAGTAAACGTTCTCTCTCTTCTTATGCTTGAAGGACTCGATGTGCGAAAGTCAGAGGAGGCGTGCAGACAGAAGAGAAACATCAGGGACAGAATAGTAGTGGGGGTGCGCTCCATAAAAGGCCTGGGTCGTTAGTCAGTGATGTTTTGGGAGAAAGACTGAGAGAGAGCAGCACTTAATGTGTAAATGATGAGGTCCCAGAACAAAGACTAACAAATCCAGCAGGTTTGTGGGTTGGGTGATGGTATAAAAATGAAAATAGTGTTTAACACCAAATTAACACTGCAAGCGAGCTGTGTGACAATGCAAAGCAAAGTAGATCACTCCAACAGGGTCTCTTCACTGCAAGAAGATGCAGACAGTTTTATAGATTATGATGGGCAATCTTGGAGAAGATTTTCGAATAATAACAACTTGTGTCTGTTCACCACACAAAACTGCTGTTTAAATTCTAAATTCTGAGAAAGAAGAAATAAATGTTTTGAATTATTACGGCCCTCTAATTTGCATGTTGCTCATTTGTTCATTTTTTCCCTCCGATATCCTATTCCAGTCACATCTGCCAACTCTCTTATTCTAGTCAAGAAGTGTTTTCATTGCTCTTTCCTCCTTCCCCTTTTCTTCCTTCATCCATCATCGTGCTGTTTAAACTCTCTCTCCATCTCCTGTCACTTCTCATCTCTCCCTGAAAGAGTGTCGTATCCCATCTGTTAAAATATTTACGTAACGCTATGAGCCTGTCATTATTGCTGCGAAGAATCTGAAACAAGTGTTTTGGCACAACCTGTGACAGGAAGTGGAGAAAAACGTGTCTCCGCCCCGAGATCTCCACTCCAGAATCAACACAACCCGTCACGTATAAGCAAATGTGCATGGCTTAGGTGTCTTAAAAAACAATTTGCAAAAACCTTCTGATTCAAATCGGCCAAAAGGACTCAAGGCTGGCAGATCAAAATAAAGGAATGTCTTTGCAGAGTGAAACTTGGCTGTTTCAAAGACACCTAAACCATTTGACGGGATGGGTTGTGTTGACTCTGGCAGGTAGATCTCTTTCAGCTGTGGAAGATATTGAAAAATTGATCAACAAGTGGTTTGATGGTTGCTGAAGTGTTGCAATTTTGGTACTTCAAGGTAAATAAGGCTCTGCCTTTTGTTTAAACGTACCATTTGAGGTATTTACTAACAAAGAATGACTATCAGTATCCGTTTGTTTAGTTCAAGCCTCTACTTATAACGATTGAGAATACTATTTCAACAGCCATTTATGAGCACTATGTATTCATATCACACATTTAACTAGCTTTTAAGAAAGTCACACTGTACACTACAGTCCCCAGGCTCACAGCGTCCCAGACACCAATATTTTAATGATTCATAAAAGATAATTCACTGTATGGCCATCTGAGATTCCAGTATAGAGAAAAAAGCTAGGATCATTATTTTTCATTAGTATTACTGAATGTACATTAGAACTGTTTGTCTTTTGGCATTTGGTCCCGGAAACAGATCCAATGTCAGCGGATTACAATTGCTCAAACTTTGGGTTGGTGATTCGAACAAACCCTTAATCAAAAGTAGACTTTTTTGCTTAACTCATGCTTCTATGTTTGTGTTACGAACATGAATTATACCTCAAAGTTGCTTGGCAGACCAAAAAAAAAAAAAACAATTTGAAAACACAAAAATGAACAATAGCACAGAACATGTCTAATAATCTCTCATCTCAAAAGATTTGATTTCATATTATGTGACATCTTTAAAGGCATACTGTAAGTCTGGCTCAGAGATTTTGGCATTGCCGTTAGTCATGGATTCTCAGGCGCCAAGTATCGAGTATCTGTGGAGCGGCTGAGAGTTCTGACACAGTCCAGGCCTGAGGAGGAGAACATAGTCTCTGTGCTTAATCATTTAGCGGCTTACTGCTAGTTTACGTTAACGCCATTCTCCCAAGGTCAGCCGCATAGCAAGCCGTGAATGAGCACCGGACTGGCTCTGCGGTGCTTGAAACTTCATACCCATGTTACAGGCACTCACAGTAATATCTCTGTCACTGCCAGATCCCAGCAGAAGTCATCCTGTGTCTGAAATGTAATCCGAGCCATTGTGACAGCGTGTTAGCACATGAGAGGAGGGGCCATCATGGTCCAGCACGAAGGATTTTGCTCCTAAGTAGGGCATGTTTGAGAGTCCTACATGCCAGTTGGTGGGTTTTGCACTGTAAGCCATTAAAAGTGAAGTTGCAAGGCTAGGAAATCGCAGTGTGAGAACTAGATTTTCAGATTTATTTAAGAAAATGTGTGCACTTATTGCCGTTGCTAGGGTGTTGCTATGTGGGTGTTACTGCATTGCTAAGGTGTTATACATGGTTGCTAAATGGCCTACATTGAAGTCTATGATAATTTGGCCTTTAGATATGATTTTTTCCCCTGAACCATTTTATTTTCTACCATGCAAATTTAAGGTTTACTTTACGTCCAAATGTCAATTACAGTTTAATACTAATATTTAACGGTTTGTAAGTATAAACGTATATAACTTTTTTAATTTAATTGACTGCTAATGCTCAAACTTCTCAATTTGCTGTCAAATAGCAACACATCAGCAACCATCAAACAACTTACAACCACTTTAGTCACTTTTCAATGGTAACATTAAGCACAGGCAAAAAAAAAAAAGACCAACCCCTATTCTCCCTTTCTCATGAGGATTATTAAAGGATAATGTACGATCTGCCTGCGTGGGATAGTGAAAATTGGCCCTGAGATGAGAGAGAGAAGCTTACACACATGCAAACAACAACCTGAGAGGGGACCATAACTGTGCCCATATGCCAGCTACTGAGCTTTCAGTCTGTGCCACTCCTCTCTCACCATGGCTAAGGGCTTGTGTACAAGTCGTGCATACAGTACATGTGTGTATCGGGTGTATCCATCTCAATCTGCTGACCAGGTTTTTGCATATGAGAAACATTCCTGTTCTTGCATTTAGTCTTACAGAAATAATTTTGTTGCTTTTCACTATTTATATGACTTGCTGTCAAAATTATTGTTGATTTTAATTATTCACGGCTCAATGCATTCTAAAACAGTGTGTTTCCAAAAGTTGCCATTAGCTGGTTGCCAATGTGCTGCTATGCAGTTTTAAAGGGTTAAGAGTGTTTATTAGCATGTTGCTATGCGGTTGCTCGAGTTCTAGGTGGTTTCTGCTTATAGGTCCAATCAAACATGGAGCCCCTTTTCAATGTTTTACTGTCTTTCAGGGAAAAAATTTAACATTTGATTGCTAAAATAATCTCCTCAGTGTTTTGATAGTCTCTATGTTTAATTCTTAGAGTTAAGAGGTTTTTCAAATCACTAACCCTAAGTAAGTTTTAATGATGCTAAACAAACACCTCTAAATATAAGCAATATAATTTTGTCGGAAAATGTCAAGTAGAAATGATCAGGCTAAAATTGACAGTATTTCGTTTAAACCAATATTTCAGATTTATTGTGAAGGCAGGACATTATATCCACTAAGATTATACCTGTGTGAAAGAGAGAGACAGAGGATGTTATTAACAAGTGTTCAGCTGTACATGAATGACAGATGTACATGTGTTGATGTGTGTACCTATCGGTGTCTCGTCCACTGTATCCGCTCTCTCTGTGTCTCTGTATGCCTCCTCTCATCCAGTCTGATCTCTGCTGCTCCACTGATGATTTGTCACAGAACCTGCAACATTTATAAGGATATAAAGAAACCTTATTTTAAACAACCAGGACACACTCGTACCCTCTGCATCCAATTAGAATACACCCGTTCCCCCAGCAACCAATCAGAACACACTCATTCCCCGAGCAACCAATTAGAACACACTCCTTCCCCGAGCAACCAATTAGAACACACTAATTCCCTCAACAACCAATCAGAACACACTCATTCCCCCAGCAACCAATCAGAACACACTCATTCCCCCAGCAACCAATCAGAGCACACTCAACCCTCTGATTTGAAAGAATGCTTCACAATTTCATGCAGTAGTTGCCCCTGTCTACAGGGCACAGACAGTCAGTTTAAATAAATGAGCAATCAGTTTTGCCAGTCATGTACCGGGAACACACACAGAGACAGACATGACTCACTTGCTTTGGTAGTGTGTGAGGAAGTGTTGCGGGTCGGCTGGTGCATGTGAGAGGCTTGTGATGTTGGGGGCGTTCAGGACGAATCCTGATGAGCCCTGTAGAATACAGAACAGACAGTACACAAAACCATTGTAGAAATCCCTCTCAAACTGCAGCAGCGGCAGCAGCAAAGCAAAATATATTCGATTTCCAATCATCTTTTGAGTGGATGACTATTGTTGTTGAGGTGAGACGTGTTATCTTTGAATACTTTTGTGAGATTAAATCGGAACTGGCACAAAACAGACTTCCAAATAGCTTTTCTTGGGAGAACACATTTTGCTCAATCTTTTTTACTTGTAAGAAAAATTAATTGACAGTGTAATACAAAAGGAACAGTGCATCCGACAACATAATTTACAGATTTTCATCACTCTCCTGTCATTCTAAACCTGTATGAATTTTTTTCCTCATATGTTAGGCAGAATGTTTACATTCTTTGATAAAACGGTATAGTGTCCAGGGACTGTCAAGATCCCAAAAGGACAAACAGCATCATAAAAGTGATGACTCCATATGACTCCACCACCATGCTTAGCATTCCTACACCTTTCAACCGATGAATTTCAATGATTTCGCTAAGACACTTCCAGTCATTCAAAATGAACATAAATAGAAATGTTTATTGCCTATAAATGAAACTTTCCATGATTCCAATTTTGAGATTCCCTGATATTTCCAGGTTTCCCATGACTGTCAGAGCCCTGCATAACACAAGTTGTTTGGTGACGTGACTTGATATGATATATGAATGTACTCAAATATGGATAAGACATGAAAGCTGCTGAGGAGGAAAAGATCGAAAGAAAGTAATATGGGTTTGAAACAAGGGTGAGTAAATGATGACAGAATTGACATATCTTGGGTGAACAATTCCTTTCAAAGGCTATTCATTAAAAAGTAAAGTACATTGGTTGTTCATTTAAATCTACTAATAATCATAGCCAAACAAATCTAGAGGGCAAAATATATTCGTTTTATTTACCATCGGCCCAATGGACAATCTAGTTAGAGAAGGTCTAGTCTTCTGTCTGCTGTCCTCACTAAAGCCAGCCTGCAGAGAGGCCTGTGGGCAAAACATACAAAAAACCTTCTTGGTCAGGGAACTTTATGATGTCTTAATAAAATAGTTTATCTAAAGAGTGAAAGATAGGTACTCACTGAACTGGTCAGAGGTCTCTGGGTGTCTCTTGTATATCCAGTTTCTCGAAGTGCACGGGAGGCAAGTTTTGGTAATGCTTCACGTCCCTGGTACACACACACACACACACACACACACACACACACACACACACACACACACACACACACACACACACACACACACACACACACACACACACACAAACACACATATATTAAATAGGCAAAACTATTCAGCTGACGTACACTATAAAAATCACATGAATGTGGCGCTGTTCATGGAGAGAGTAATAGCAGAGAATGAGAGAAACAGAGAGACCACCTGTAGGAAAGATCGGGGCAGGAAGTCTGTCCTCGTCACACTTTCCTGTATCCTGCGATCGTCGTCCTGACAACCATCATCACCCAATCAAAGCAGAGAGTCAGTATAACAATGGAAAAAGGATTTGATTATGTGACTCTCATGAATACAACATTAGGAATTATGGATGTGTGCTGTTAAAAAAACGTCTTGACAATGACTTTGCCAACAGAATGATTAACTGACTAACACACACACACACACACACACACCATGTTAATGTGTTGAGGGAGGAAGGTGTTCGGCTGTAGATAGGTTCCCTCAGTGTATCCACTCTCTTCTATGGGTCCAACTAAAACGCAAACACAGTGGTCTGAAACAGCTAGAATGCAACATCAAGAACTTTTGAATCTACAAATAACCAAGTTAAGAAACCCATTTTTTAAAACCACACTACTTACCCAAAACTCTAAGGCGGTGAGGTTTGTAAGTGCCTTTATATTCAGTCTGATGGGACGCTGCTCTCTGAGAGAGAGAGAGAGAGAGAGAGAGAGAGAGAGAGAGAGAGAGAGAGAGAGAGAGAGAAAGTCAAAGAACAATGAGGCCAGGGTGAAGTGACATGGCACGGTGCCCTTGAAACCTGCTGCGTTTCTATGTGTGTGTCTTTGGCTCTCACAGCTTTTGGCTGAGTTTGGAGCTGCAAATATCCACTCTCTCTGCGTCTGGACCCCGAGCAGGACAAAGAGTCCGTCCCGTCGGGCAGAGCCAGACGCTGGTAATGACGCTTCGATTGAGACTCAAAACTGTCCAACAGTGAGAGACTAAGAGAGAAGAAAAAGGCAAAAAGTGTTTGTCTAAAAATGATTTAGTGAGGTGCAAAAAGGTTTTGGAGTGTATGCACACACACACACACACACACACACACACACACACACACACACACACACACACACACACACACACACACACACACACACACACACACACACACACACACACACACACACACACACAATCTGGGCCATACCCAAACTGTGGATTATCATAGTGGTCCAGGCTGGAGCTGTAGTACAGAGCAGGACGGTGGTTGGCAGAGTAACCTGTCACAAAATGATGGCCTAGATATGGCTGGAATAACTCCTTACCTGGATGAAAGAGGACACGACACGAATGGGTTTACACAACACCGTTTTCAACAAAAAACGGAAAATCTTTATATGCGTTTTGGTCGTTTATTTACACGACAACAGCATTTTGGGGGCCTAAAAACGCAAACTTTTGAAAAAGGGTTTCAAAGTGCAATTTACAAAAGCGATTAGGGGTTAATGTAAGGTTATATATATATATATATATTGTTGATTACACAATTGATTAATTGTGTAATCGATTAATCCATTGATTAATTTTGCCTGGGGCCTCCACTCAGTGTTGGTTCGCCACTGTCCAAACCTGTATGCTGTTTTTTTCCTATAGAATAAAAATGTAGACGTTTTGAAGAATCAGAGCTTTTTATGCCATATATGAATCATAAAACTAATTGGTAACGCTTCATTTTACAGTCCTGTTTCCCATGTACATACTATGTACTTATTATAGTAATTACAATAACTGGGTACTAACCCTGAACCTACCCCTAAACCTACCATTAACCCATGTATATTACCCAGTACTTTCTATGTAAGTACACTGTAAGTACTGTAATGTAAAATGAAGCGTTTCAAAGTAATCTGTATGACATATACATTATTTATATTCGCTGATATAATTATTCACTTGGTCCAGGTTTGATGTTTTGACTTCAAGTTGTGTCCTTAAAAATTTGTATTTTTGTGTTCCACAAAAAACAACATTGCAAAAGTGTACTTGAACTATTCTTGCTCCGAGAGTTGTTTCAAGTAAGGAATCAAAACATTATCACGTGCGGTAGAAAAGATGGATGGCTGTTTATATTTCAAAATATGGCATAGAAAAAGTTTATTGTTTCAAATTGTAAAAATGTGACCTGATATAATCTGGCTTCTGAAGCAGTATAAACAGGCCAATGTCCATTATCATATGTAAACACACAAAGTATAGTTAGACTGAATCTAAGGTTACTGTGTTGTGTGTATGTGCGTTATCACCATAAGACTGTCTGAAGGAGGTGCAGTATTGGTCCAGGCCAGTGTTAGTGGAACGCCCCTCTGGTCTGCCAGTCCCATGCGAAGGCTTGACAGCACCCAAGGGTCCAACCATCTGTAACTCTGACTATAACCCAACACAATACACCACTGCACAAACACACCATGTGACAAATGTATGGTTGACGCATTGTCTTATTTTAAATACCATACTGGAAGAATTAGTTTGATATAAACAAACATTTTTCAGTACAGTCTATGACTGAAGTCACATTAACACTAACCTGCAGATAAAACATTTAATGTACAATGTCAGGCTAAAGATTTCATCACCTTGAAAATTAACCATGGTTTAAAAAACAAACAAACAAAAAACATGGTTATTGTAGTAGTAACCACAATGCACCATGGTTTTGCTACTATAACAATAGTTAAGCAATGGTATTTGTAGTAAAACTGTGGTACAAAATACAAATGGTAATCAATCTGCCCAAAAAAAAACATTTTTACTACACTTTTACTACATTAAAACCATGGTTACTTTTCGTAAGAATATCAACTTTTATTTACCCATTTATCTTAATAGCGTCATTTAAATGCTCACTTGATGGGTCTTTGAATCATGAAGCAACAACTACTGATATTATATATGTTTTTGCATGATTTACATGTGTTAACACTTAATAAAACGGTTCATCCGTTACCTGTCGCCCCTCCGTGAAGTAAACATACCTGTGCGTGCCGTTGCGGTTTTAACCTCGCGCTCGTTACCAGGTTACCGTTACCCGGACAATCACAGGGGAGCTCGTCACGTGACACGGGTTTGACAAGCGGTGACCAGCCGCGGGAAGGTGATGTAACTACTTTACAGGTTTGTTCAACAGCAAGTTGTTTGAATAATATTCACATTCAAGCTTTAGCTGGTGGAGATTAAAGGTAAGAGAAACACTCGAAAGCGAAAAGGGACACTTTCACGGCCTAATCGATGTCCTCAGACACAATTGACATGACATAGGCCTACAGACCATATTTATATAACAAGCTATCATCAGATAGATAGATAGGTAGACAGACATTTAACCAGAATAAATTAAATTTAAGTGGCTAAAAAAGCGTGCACAAATGTATTTTAAATTGTATTCCAGTATTCCAAAGAAGTGAATATGAGCCTAGTATACTAGCCTAAATAATAATAACACATTAAGAAACTTCATTGTGAGTAATATGAATTAAAAACAAAACTTACTTTCTGCTCCATTCATACTTCATAACCGCTTTAATATTTGTATTGCCTCTTGAGAATTTACTTGAGATATAGAACGTCATCGGATATTATCCGGCGTCACTTTAACAGATGTCTAGCACAAATATTTCTGGCTGTGGATGTATGTGACCACATGGTGGCGCTGTTGTGCTTTTCAAATCAAGCACTGGACTGGCATCTGCAGTCTTGTCACTTCACGCCCCTTTGTTTCACATCATCATGTTCTATATCCCATGATGCACGTGTCATTATGAAATATTCAGTGTTGAAAGTGTGCTTATTATTATCAGGTCCCAGACTTACTTAACTCTGTACAGTCTGTGTGGCCTTGTCCGTGTCACAGCTGAGGTTATTTACATAATCACCAAGTGAGTATGGCAATGACACTTCACGAAATTAAAATTACTCTCCGCTCTGGAAAAGATAAAGTCAAATCCATCATTACGGCAGCTATCAGCACGTTCCCGCTGTTCACCTGTCTCTCACATTAATTCTCTCACCTTCACTAAGAGGGCGTCGTCGCTCCTATCTCCCAGCGAACGAAGGCAAAATGTTGCTCCTGCAGGGTGGCCTGTCGCTCTCCCGGGCGTTTATTGAGCGGTGCATGTAGGCATGACTGCCCTTGCGAATAACGCCACCGTTGGGTTTGCTCAAGCGGCACGGTGATGTGTCCGTGACCGAAAAACTCTCCTTTCTGCAGTCATCTCCTCAGATGGATTAATCTTTGTGGCATGCAACAGGATATATAAGGGTGTGCTACATTGGGGGCCAGTGCTGGGTTTTATCAGTGCAGGATGGTGAGATGAGGTCGGTTCAGGTAAGTTACTGAGCTTTTTTTTTAAAGCGCCAAGGTTAGTGTTTACCAGCCTGAGGTGATCTTTGGCCCTAATCTACACCTTCAAACTCCAGTTGAACCAAAATCTTGTCCCCCCTTCTGGGTGGTGACCAGCATGATCACCTCAAAAACAGCTTTTTTCAAAACACTTGCTGGTTGTTTGTCAGGGCTAAATGTGACGTCTCCTGCAAGCTCAGAGTTGAGTTCTTGGCATGAAGTGCCATGCAAAACTTCTAATCTATATAAATTTAACATGAAAGGTGTTCCCAACTCATTTTAGGCCCGCAATATGATGTATTTTAAAGTACAATAAGATAATCATGGAGAAAAAAACAGCTGTTCCATACCAGGGTTGCATTGATTAACTATTGGTTAAAGTTCCCCGAAGTCAATAATTTTATTCCTTAAAATTCATCTTTGATCACCGAAATTACACATGTAAACGTTTTAATCCTTGAAAAAAATGTCTTCATGCCTTAAAATAGCTTGAATGTAACTCGACACCCTTGCCTCATTTAGTATACGGAATTCTATGAATATGCAAATGAGCCCCGCCCCCACTCACTCACACCAGCTCAGAGATCCACTCGTTGACGATCACACATTGAGCTGATTGGTTACAAGGTAGTTTGTGACGTCAGAAACACCAGCGATTTCAACCTGTTTTTCAGACTGTCTTTGGTTGACTGCAGTTTTAAGAAGAAAATACTCAGCATTGGTGTTGACTTATGAATTTACACATGGAGCATATTATAAACACAACATAGACATAAAACAACATTAAAAGCTTGACATTTTAACATTAGGCCTATGTCTGTGTGGCTTAATTGATAGCAGTCTAAATTTTTATTTTTTTATTAAGAATCACAAAGTGCACAACAAGACTAGTATTAGTAAAAGCATATAGATTTTGATTTCATTTTGACTTTAAGTAAACAACATTTATAATTTTTTTGTGTAATTATAAGCAAGAATTTTAATTAATATGATCTCATTTTATTTTAGAGACTATATAAAATATATGTAAGAATTTATCTGTTTTATCGCAGGACCATTTAAGTTTAAAAAGCTAAAAGGTGATTAAAGAGCAGAAAAATATAACTTAAAATATATACGTTCCCTTATACATTCATATTACTGTACTTTTAACCTCATAAATGTTCCTGGACATGTTATTTGTCAACTGCCCAGCTGTATATACAGACGTTTTGAATTTGCAGCCTCATGCTAATTTGGCCGTCAGTCATATCTGATAAAGTGTTGAGTGCCGACAGAATGTCACACTCAGATCTGGACAGGAACATCGTGTTCCAATCACTGACCCAGAAGCCATTTACCTTTAACTTGGCTTAGCTGATCTCCTTAGTAAAGACTGACACGGGTGACTGACATCTGCCACAAATGACCACTGCAACAATCTGTCTATGACATTTTCAACTAAGAAAAAAAAAGATGGAATATATAAACAGCACCTCAGGAGCAGCAAGATTAGTTTCCCTCCTCAGGCCCGACTCTGTTCCAAAACCTTCTGAGCTGCCTACAGAGTCAGCATTTTATGTCTTCATAAGAGTCCAAAGACCTTTCAAATTGTGCCTAATTTTAGCCAAAGACAGAACAGCATGTACCCTTTGTGGAGAAGACAATTCCAGGATGCATTACGATTGTATTATATTGCAATTCAATACTGAATAGTATTCATTCAAAAAAAGTGTTATTTTTTACATTTTCGCCATTATCTTAGCAACAATTACTGTAATCAATTGCCAAATCTCCCATGTGGATCACTATATTTTGTGATGCACAGAGTTGATACCTAACTGTACGTACACACCGCCGCCGACTTGAGCTTCCAAAGCTACTGGAAGTCATTCATTTTCAATGGAAGCTGGCTTCTCTCAGATGCAAGGAGCGTCAAATCCATTGGCGTCGCGTTTTGGGCGTTTTGAGCGTCAATCAGAAAGTTGAAAGTAGCTCAACTTTATGGTAATGAGCTATGACGCGGTTCAACGGCAAGTATCGGCAAAACGGCAGCAACCAATCGGAATACAGACGTCCTCCGCGCTGGCTGATTCCGGAGAAACATACGATGTAAACTTTCGTTCCTAACAAAAACATTAGTTCTGAGAAAATGGAGGAAAAGCTAATCATCACCGTTGCTGGATTTCCTATCATTTATGATATGACATTGTTTGCATATACGTAGATACCGGTTCTGAAGGGTGTCATAAACCCAAAATCTCAGAGTCCGACGTCTTCTCCGCAAATACACTACAGCAGCACCAACTTCGCGATGATCCATAATGATCCAGTGATACACATTTGAGGATGAGCGCAACTTTTATCGGAAATATTTACGAAAGCTCGTTTTAAGCGGGAATGCAATTCATTTGCTCACGGTAACACCGATGTGACCAATTGCACTAAATGCAAATAATAATAATAATTATTATTCTTTTTTTTCCGACCAAATCGGTTATAAAAATGCTGTCATTATAATTTCCGTCCACATTAGCGTTTTCCAAGAGTTTCTCATCCACACTGATACGTCGGAAATGCTAAATTCCCCTTACAGCGCATGAGTAAACCCTCATAAAAGCCCACTGAGATGATACAGACATAATCAAGTTATCACACAATTCTTCTGTCAGGATCATTTTATTTAGCAAAATATCTCACCATGCAGTGATGCGTCCAGTTCGCTCTCACTCACCGTTATATGTTAGGTCTAAAACGCAACTGCTCTCATGTTTTGCTGCAGGACAGTGAATGCGAGTGAATTGTGTGTCATCTTTGCAGGATAGTGATATGAAGAGTGTGCAAAGTAACATATTTTAGCAACTGTGTGAAGGTGAATAGCACATAACAAGCACAATAGCGATATAAACATGAATATCTATGGGTTCAATATGCATCACATGACTAAATTTGCGTCATCGTGTTTAAATACCTCAGTTTTCAGGCCACACTACAAAGCGAAAACAGCGTTTTCAAAAAGCTTAATTTTCATTGCTAAAAATGCAGTCTCAGTGTAGAAGGAAGCCCAAAATGGAGAGTACAAGATGCGTTTTCAACCGAAAATGTATTAGTGTGGACAAGGCCTAAGAAGAGCACTTCACATCGATTACTTATTAGTTTCCATGCCAGTTGGAAGCTCTCTTCAAAATTTCATCATTTCCCAGCCGCAACCACAGAGGTTTGGTTTTATGATTACAGCTGACAGTAGACTCTAAACTTTTACCCAGAAGCTACGTCTCTAATGGAACCGTTCCATCTTTTACAAAACCCCGAAACTGACACCACTCATCTCACAGTTGGCGGTCTAGAAGAGAGATGCCCTTTCCAACGCCACGTCTGTCTGCATCCCTTCGGCAACAGCAAATGAGGTCAAACGTAGCTCCTATCCAAGGAAAAGTGATCGGCATCTTTTGCATAGGAATATTGTAGAATTATACAGAAAGATGAAGAATTGGGGTTATTCTTTACATCCAACAGCCCTTGTGTGTTCATATTTTGCCTGAATTTAAAGTCCATTTAAAGTCTAAGGTCCATTTAATGCTTTTTTTTACCATGTTAAAAACCCATTCCACAGATTTCACCCTCAAATCAGCACAGAAGAAAGTCTGTATACTCCTTCTGAACTGATCCTTGCGCATGAAATAACACCATTTTAAAGATGAAAGAAATAATTGATGTCACCAAATTATCGTCAGGGCTCAAAAGTAATATTTTCATACCTTTAGCAGTAAATGTGTGCTCTGATCTCTTAATTTCGGGGACTTTTTTGTTCTTTTTTTGTATGCAGATCTGTCATGGTAGATCAATCATACTTTGTCCCAGCAAGCAATTTTGCATTTAAAAGACGTCTAATAGCCGTCCAAATACAGCCCTGATGTCTAGGCTAAAAAAAGGCAAAATTTGGGCTGTCAGTGAAAATGTAATAGACATCTTAACATAACCCAAGACTAGACTATTGTCTTCAATTAGATTACCGGTACATGTCAAAGAAATGAAACCAAACACCTTGTAATCTCTGTTGACTTTGCTTACATGATGGAATATCATACATTTCACAAGTTATTTTGGCAAAAACAACGTGTAACCATATTCAGGGTTATTTTGGCTAGAAGTGTTACTCATAGCCGGACTATTTCGGGTCTATAGTTAACCGTGAGACGAAGGTTATTGCTTGCTGGCATCTGTTTATTGTACTCGCGGTGCATCAGAAAACTGGTTTATAGCTTCTGTCTTTCTCTCACATGCTTTTTACCTGCAAAAGCTTTCTCAAATATTTTAAACATATTCAGCAGTGACAAGCTATACTAATTATTAGCATGTACTGTATACAAGTTTATGACCTTGTATTAATTAAGATTATTTAATGTTCACCCAAATTTGAAAATTCTGTCATCATTGACTCCCTCATGTCATTGCAACGCCTCAATGACCTTCTTTCTTCTGTGGATCACAAAAGGAGACATTTTGATAAATGTTAATGTTGTTGTCGATACAACGTAAGCATATATTGATTATGACCTGTCAAAAGTGGGTTTGATTGACCTGTCCAAAAAGGGGGCAAAAACGCAGTAAAAGCAGTTTGTTCAGATTCTCCAGTCATTTAATCTTTTTGTGTGACTGAAGTTTAAGTTGTTATACACCAGAAATCATCTGTGGTTTCTGTGGCTCTCGAATCTCAAATTGCATATATTCAGACTTATGGTTTGGTGCTTGATCATGTGAGAACATTACTGACAATCAGCATATTTGAATATCAAAAAAAAATAAAAAAAAATAAGTGATGACAGACATATTCTTTAAGGGTGATCTGTTCATTTAAAAAACCTTGGCTGTTAAAATAGCATTGAACATATAAAAATATATAACAACTACTCGTTTTATGTCTTTGTTTCGAAATACATTTTTCCTCACCCATTTCTTGAGTTCTTTCTCTTCATCTCTGGAGTGTATTATTTCAGCACCTTTTCTCTTCTCTCGATTGCTTTACATTTTCACACTCACTTCTCATGCTTCTTTTATTTTCTCACCCTGTCTCCCCCTTTCTTTCTCTGTCAGATCTCTCTCTCTCTCCATCTGTCCTGGGGGCTGCGGGTACTTTCAGTGTGTCTGGACTCCCTGTTTCCAGGAAATATCATGTCAAAGCAAATAATGCTTGTGTCCTTCCCAGCACATAAGACAGATGGAGAGAGGAAGCAAGACGGAGAGAAACACAGAAAGGTTTGGCTGTGGTATTCACAAAGACGCCTTTATTCAGAAGCCACAGAGAAAAAGAAGATTAAAGATGAAGAGGACGCTTATAGAGCTACGGTCACATATACAGCAGACATAGTAGATTGAACTCGGACATGTAATACGGAAATCACTAAAAGGCATGTAAACAAAGTCAATTCCCAGTTCTGTTTATTTGAAATATAGATGAAAAAAGAATAAATACTAGATGAAAAATTAAACCTAAAATACTTGCATGAAAAAAAAAATATTGCCTAGGCAAGTAACTGGAATAAAGTCAAGCTCAAGCTGAACTAAAACCGAAATAAAAAAGTTATATAGAAATATTAAAAACAAAAAGCACATAACTAAATTACTAAAACCTATATTTGTGTTCAAAGTTGGTGACTTTCATAACACCAGAAAGTTCTCTTATTGAACTTGTCATGAGTTAAAAAAAAAAATGTATATATTTTTTTACTTGAGGTATGCAATGACAATATCTCTATTATAGTAATCAGAATCACTAGATTTATTTGCATTATGCTGAGTATTCAGGGGTGGGGTGCATAACTGTCACAAAAACAACGTCAGAATGAGGTTGTCGCTCCTTCATAATCAAACTGTTCAAACCATATTTAGCATTTCAAACAACACTGATTTGTGAGCGCAGCCAGAGAAAACAGTCAGAAACGAAACCCGGAAACGGCAGAGCGGGAACTGGAGAGACAGCCGGGATGGGAGAGATAGAGGTGTGGGATAGAGGTGTGGAGGGAGTGTGTCTAATATTAGTCCGCTGTGATGTCATGATGGAGCTCCAGCCGTGCGGGGGGGTTTGGATGTGTGTTGCGACTCAAAGAGAGTGGAGAACTCAGCGTCTAGTCCGCAGGATCCTGGAACACCGTGTGCAGATTCTTCATTCACTCCAGGATGTACTTTAGCCTCCCGATCTATTTATAACCCCTTCTCCGACTCTCCTGCCCCTCTTCTTTCTCATCAGCCTGCTCTTCCTCTGCTCTTTTTCCCACTCGGACATCATTCAGCTGTTTTGACAGGCCTCGGCTTGATAATTACACAACCAACTGTTCGCCTGTGCATCGCTTTACATCACTCAACCAAACACACGTACGAATCAAGAACTGATTCTTATAACTGAACGTGTTTCATCGCATTTGGTTCCAATAACAGTTAATGGATTACCTGCAACCTTACCATGATGCGTTCATGCTGATGGCAGAATATACTTATGTTTGGTTGTTTGAGCTTCTTCTTGGGATTAAAGTCTTTGTAATTTCCTAATCAACTTCCAGATCAGTCTCCAAAACCTGAAACTGATGGGTCAGATGAGCGAGACATCTTAAATGTGTATTGTTGGTGTGCCAAAACCCAATCCATATGGGTTTAGGAGAGATCACAAACATGGCGAAGTTGCTACAATAAATGTGAATGAGTAAAATGTTTAATTTGTCCAAGACCATTTTACAATTTATTTTTGCATATGCCATCACTGTTCTTCTGAATCTTAAAGAGGAACTTGGCAACTATTTCAACTTAATAAAACCGTTTAGAAATCATTTGGATGGTTAGATAACCTGTTCTGGTGAGAATGGTGACTTTCCCCGCTCCCCCCAGCGTTCCCAGGCGGAAAACTAACCTTGCAACATGGGGACTAACGTCCCGGTAAGTTGGAAATAGGAAGTCTCGTGAGAAGCGAGAACGAGCGAGAAACACAAACTGCTTTAAGGCAATTCGACATAAACACACACGCCGCCCTCGATGTGTATGATGTATTACCCACCTCGGTAGACACACTCCACACGATAAAGTTGGTCGGCTCCGATAATAACAAATGCACATGAGCAGCGGTAGAAAGGGGGAGGAGGGGCCACAAGTGAGTTTTTTTACGACAGTTTTGTGAAATATACGCCTCACAGCTGTAGGGGGAGCTCGATGAGACCATAAGCGACAACAAAAGTTAAAATCAGCGAAGAAATGGCTAGAGTTGCCAAGTTCCCCTTTAAGAGTGATCTAACAACAGGGACAATGTTTGAAAAACAATTGCATTCAAAGTACTAAAAGAATCATTAACGGAGCCATTAAAGGTGTAGTTCATCCCAAAGGAACATTTTGTCATTTACTCACCCTCATGTCGTTTCTGTCTTCCGTGTATCAGAGAAAGTCCATTTCTGAATAATGTCCAGGGGCTCCTTTCACTTTTGAAGAACCAGAATCGTTAAATGGAATCTGAGTCATTTTTCTTACGATTCCCATTCTTAGTGAAACTACAATTACAGAAAAATAGGACACGCACTCAGTGTGCAATAAAATGTGGCAAATGAACATGCCATGATAAAATTAATAAGACACTCAATCTCAATATTACTTCAGCAGGACAAATGATTTCAGATGCATCACCTTGTGTGGTGACAAATTCAGCCGTATTCACTTGGCAAATGATTCATTGTTGTTTCTATTTATAGACAATTACATTATTAAGATTACAAAAAAACATTATTTACCACCAAGCTATGAATGAATAAATATATACGAATGAATAAATATGATATATGAGTGAATAAATATGCAAACCACTCACTTTTGGAAAAAAGCTTGAAGCAGTGATAAAGTAACAGTGAATAAAGACTCCACGCCAGCTGATGTACAAATAATTTAGTCTATTTTATTATGGAACATAGTCATAACTGTGCTCCTTAGCTCCGCCCACCCTCACATCCAATCACGTGGAAGGGTTTGGGTGGGACAGGAAAACAAAAACAAAGAAATTCAACCAATAAGATCACAGTCCGCTCGGCCAAAAAAACAGGAGAGGCTCAAAATTGGGAACGCTTTACTGTCACGCTGCTGGACGAGCGTCTCAGATGCCTCAAGCTCAAACCACGGCCCCCCAAAAACAATAAACTCTCTACTTCCCACTGTACGATTTCCCAAACATTCACCAGCTCCAGGAAGCGGAGTAAAGGGTGTAGACACAACATCGGACTGCGTGTTGTATTGTACACCTGTATGCTACACTCTTAAAAATAAAGGTTGCAAAACAGGGTTTTCGCAGTACCATTTTTAGTTCCTTAAAGAACCTTTCAGTGAACAGGTCCGAAAATAACTATTTTTCACAGTAAAGAACCTTAAAATGGAAATGTTAAAGGTTTTTCCTGGAACTACAGATGCCAATAAAAACCTTTGTTGTTAAGAATGTACATTTTTAAAACTCTACGGTGGCTTTCTGTCCAAACTTTCATGGAATGTTCGAAGTTTTTTTGACAAGTATGAGATTAACGGAAGAGCTTTAGGAAGAGCGAGGCGTCTGAAACACAAGCCCAACTTCAACACGTACGTCTCATGAATAAACAAACACTCAAGACAAGCAACAATAGGAATGAAAATGGAAATGAAGAGGAAGGAAAAGAGTTGATCTAGACATCTAAAACAGGTAAGTTCTGACACACTAACATACAGTATGACTTGTGAAATCGGACGCAAATCCTTTGCTAACCGCTCTGCGTTCCCGAGCACTCTCCCGGGCGCCTGAACCTCGCTGTGTTCATCAACATACAATAAACGAACAAACGTACAACCAATAGAAAGGAAACAACATGCCATATGATGCCACTAGGTCATTTACAAGAACATTGAAAGAAACAAATGACGAGGAAAGAATGAGAGGATATAAAAACATATGGCATCCCTCTGCATTTACAGAAAGCATGTTTAACTGGCTTTAGATCGCGTCTATGCTGTTAACCTCTATCGATCGACACTATTCTGTGAGTTGCTCACAGGCATCTAAATCTATACAGTACCGTTATTTTTCATAGATTTATAGTTTTTTTTTACACTGTACAAAGTTGGCAAAAATACATGAATACACAGTCAGATTGTACACATTAAGCGTGTGTTGAGACTTCGCGCGCTCTTTGCCGGAAGGTATCAGGGGGAACGAGAGCGAGCAAGAACGTAAGCCCTAGTTTATTCAGAACAAACACTTGTGTTATTGAAGTTTCATTACTAGAGTCGTCTTACGTCGGTCAGCACATTATAGCATAATGAACATGCGGTGAAACTTTATAATTAAAATGTGTGTTTGTGTGACTGAAGTGGCTTCAAGGCTGCGATGCGGATTAAACTCAAAGTGCTGAGCAGGAGAGAAACAGATTTTATTGCCTGTAGATTATTAGAAGTTGTTGTAACTCGATTTTTTTCATGCTCGAGAAAAAACTTGCCTGCGCAATTGGTGTTGGTCTGACAACTTCAATGATTTCTCATGTCTCTATGATATTCTGGTGCTGAAATATGGTGCTTAAGGGCTTAGAGTCTGAACATACTTTTATTATTGTCCAAAAGCCGAAAATCTGGTGAGTTCTGATGCCAAATCCATGCGGGCTATTTTACCTTGTTTAACTGCTAAAACTGTCACAGTTTAACTGGTCACACATTCAAGCAGACAATGGCCACATTTTTTGGGACATTTTTAAAAATAATCAAGAGCTCATAAGCCAATCAAAAGCCAATTATTTTCTTTTAATTTTGCTGCACAATTGCTGCACGATCTGAAATTTTACTTTACTAATTTTGAATTGTGCAGGTCAACATCTGTTGATTCGAAATGTGATATATAAATAAAGTTTAACAATGTGTTAACATGAAAAATATATATTTTTTTTATGTTTGTTCAATCACTAACCTTAATTTTAAAGCAATAGTGATGATGCTTGCCTTAAAGGGAAAGTTCACCCAAAAATGAAAATACTGTCATTTACTCAGCTTCAAGTTGTTTCAAACCTGTATTAGTGTCTTTCTTCTGTTGAACACAAAAGAAAATATTTGGAAGAATGTTGGTAATTAAACGGTTGACGGCCCCCGTTGACTTCCATAGTATTTTTTCAAAGTCAATGGCAACCGTCAACTGTTTGATTACCAACATTCTTCCAAATATCTTCTTTTGTGTTCAACAGAAGAAAGAAACTCATACAGGATTGGAACGACATAAGGGTGAGTAATGATGACAGATTTTTTATTTTTGGGTGAACTATCCAATTAACAAGTATAGCATACGAGCCAGCTCATCAGGACTTAGATTTGAGAGAAATTTGGCCGGAGGGCTTCAGTTTTTAGGGTTTTGGCTGTAAATTTCTGAGTAGAGAGAGACTGGTGGATGATATCATTAAGCCCTGCCAAACACACCAGGCAGCAGCATATGGGACGCAGACAGGCT
This sequence comes from Siphateles boraxobius, assembly GCF_051911475.1. NCBI lineage: Eukaryota > Metazoa > Chordata > Actinopteri > Cypriniformes > Leuciscidae > Siphateles > Siphateles boraxobius. Next base: position 1,102,150 of record NW_027509192.1, read on the forward strand.
TCATGCGCTTGTTCTACACATGCTGGACCGCAGCGAGTGTGTATCTGTCTCAGCTGGCTGTCGACATGCCGTTTTGACGCAGTTCTGAGAGCTAGCTGTGCTAGTATTTAAAACAGATGCAACCCCCATCACACTATAACAACATGGTGCCATTATGAAACTCATCACAGATTATTGTAGACGTGTGCATGTGTGTTATGCCGCTATTTTTAAACTTCTCCCTTCGTATGAATGTCTGGGGCGATTTTCATCAGTTTTGAAAAGACAAGCAATGAAAATATTCTCAACTATGTTAAAAAATATACTATTTAAACTGCATGTTGTCAATTACCACAGAGTTAGACTATAATTTCAGCTGCATTGCACATACACAATGACAAAAATCCATTTATTTTCAAAGTTTTTGTCTCAGTCAAGACACATTTTTGTTTGGTTTTGCGGTAATTGACATGGTATCTAGCCAAGAACACTTTTAATATGAGGTGTGTGACGTGATAAGACATTATGGTTTCATTATCATTGCGTTGCGATTGCAGGCCCCGTCCACAGTGAAATCTCATTGGTCCAAAATAAAACTACTTGTTTTAATATTAAACATCACATTTTCATCACAATTGGCTGTGATTTTGCAACTTGGGAACATTTTGGCTTTCAATGACGACAGGAAAATCACTCCTGATTAGGTTTGGAGAAATTGTAGGTAAAATTATGGGCTGGGTTTGGCAGTGTGATGATTGGCAGTTCTTTCTTGCTCCTTCATTCCCCCTCAGCCTTCGCAAAAATACGACAGACGTGAAACACACGGTTCATCAGGAATATCTGTTTTCAGTACAAGTGACAAACATGTACAATAAATTTCTTACATTTTTGCTCAGTTATTTACAAAAAAGTTTTTCAAAACATGAAATCAGGAGACTTCTTCCATTTATCACCAACATTTATGATCAAGAATAACAGAAAAACACCGAGCACGCACACACATACAGACGCACAGAGAGTCGAACGGAAACAGAAAGAGAAGAATTATTACTTGTAGCGTCGTTTTTAACGTCATTCAGAAGAAGTCGCACTAAAACCCTGACAGGGAGGAGTCACGCTTCCTGGTGGACAGCTTTTCAAACCAACGAAGAGAAGCGCACGGGGAGCTGGAGCTGGAAGTGCGTGAGATAGATAAAGAGAGAGAGAGATCCAGAAACTGACAGACACAATTTGGACAGCAATCTGCTGGAATATGTCACAATCGCACTATGATTGACCATCACACACGCCACAGAACCAAAAGCGCTCTAGTAAAGCTCTCCTGTCATCAGAGCGAGAGTAGAGTTACCCGTCCACAGGTCAGATGGGGACATTTAGATCTCAACAAGATCTTTTCCAAAGCTAAAATTGCAAAAAAGTTCATGTCAACAAACTACATGAAGGTTGAGGCCGGCATTGCACAGAACAGAAAGACAACAATTTATGCTGATGCTTTGTTAGCGGACTTCTGGTGGCAAATGATCAAAAAAACATCTTGTAATGTGCGCTCTCCAAAAAAACTAGATCTCTTTATTATCTCAGATATTTCTCTGAGACAGAAATGAGACTAAATGAAGATGTGTGCTAATTACTTGGGAGAAAAAATACGCAAGTAATCGCACATGCATCTCATCAAGTTTACATTTTGTAGTGTACACTTGGCAGATTTGAAATTAGATCTCCTCAAATCTCAATTATTTCTCAGAGACAGAAATGAGAATAAATGGAGATGCGTGCTGATTTTTCTCCTTAGAAAATGACCCTGATAATTGCACATGCATCTGCATCTTGTAGTGTGTGCTTTGAAAATCACAAACTAGATCTCCTCATTATCTCAATGATTCCTCAGAGGCAGAAATCAGATTAAATGGAGATTCACACTTATTTGTCTCCTTAGAAAAAAACCCAAGTAATTGCATATGCATCTCCTCAAGCTTACATGTTGTAGTGTGCGCTCAGCAAATGACAAATTAGACAGCATCTCCTGTAGTGTTGAAGTAGAGATCTCAGTGACGTCTCAAACTGCTAACAAGTTTCAGATCTCAATATTCAAATCACATAATCTCTCAAGAGTTTCTGCTGTCCACATTCATTTCATAGCTCTACTTTCACGTATTATCTCATTTGTGATAAATAAAACACGGCCAATAATTGAGAACTGAACAAGAGTAACGGCTAAGCAATAACATGTGCAGTTTATGAGCTGCTGAACCGAACGCCTCATGGTGTAAGTGTCTCCAGCTGATGATGCAACTCGCTGCAAACATGCGCTAAACTCATCTATATTCTTTTTTTACTTTCTCGCTCTCATCTCTGAAGAGCAGCTAATTGTACGGAGGAGTGACTGATGTACGGCGTGTGAATTTGTCTTTCTGATAATGTTTGTGTGTGTAGGAGCGAACAGGGAAACTGCAGCTGTGTGTGTGGGAGATGCATGACGTGCTCATGCATGTGGAAAAATTGTTTTGTTTTTTATCAGTAATTTAGTAAAATGAAGAACTGAAATTATTGTTGCTGGTTAACGAGCTGAAAAACAATTGCATGCATATGTGATTCTTTAAACCAGCATGTGTGTGTGTGTGTGTGTGTGTGTGTGTGTGTGTGTGTGTGTGTGTGTGTGTGTGTGTGTGTGTGTGTGTGTGTGTGTGTGTGTGTGTGAGAGAACTTTAGCCCAGTTTTCCTAAAAAAAAAACCCTAAAAGGTCCAAGCAGAAAATAATTCACAGTGACACTGACTGCCAAAACAATCATACTGCTCTATAATACACACTCAGGTGAATGCAGATGCACACACACATAATGAGGGGTTAGTGACCATCACACACACTTCAGACTGCTGACCGAGTCTCATCAGAATAACTACTAAATAAAGCTCAACTGTCCTGCAGCATTTACTGCATTTATTCTGGAATTATTAAACAAGCAATGATTTTAACAACAGATGAAGTGTGTCATTTCTGCACAGCAAGCAGGACCAAAAAAAACCTGCAAAAATAGCTTGATTTTTATTTTTATATGCAAAAAAGTGAGATGTTGACATGTCGGGCTGTTCCAACAACAAACTCACAATGTTTACAGTCTACAGGAAGTCAAACTACTAATGACAGTTGACTCTGAACATTAAACGTTACCATATGATTGTAAAAGAGTGTGTCTGAATGGCGTTTGTTATGTGACACACATTACAGAAGTTAAACTGTCCAGGAACTCAAACACTGATCCTGATTCACTGACTCAATATTTATGTTATCCAGTCATCAGCTGCGAATGTGTGAGAGCAACACGTCACACACGCATGCACAAACACACACGTACAACGGTCAACTAGGTTCGATTGGTGAAGCAAATGACAAGGTGAACTTACACGTGACTGCACACACATACACATTGAGAAAAGTGCTCAAATTCTGCTTAAACACACTCAGCAGATGTTGCATCTTGCACAATGTTTGTGTACGCTAAAGAGTAAGATATGGAGAACGAACACAAACACACACGCAATTTAAGCTGTACTATTATCTGATTACATTGAGCGCATTAAACGCTCCAGTGATCTGAGATGGCTCCTGGCTGAAAGCAGATGTACTGCGGACCCTTAAACACAGTCTGGAAGACACACACACTCGCCAGAATCGAACAGCCGAAGATCATTACGAGGCCTTCTGGATTTTTTATTCAGCTTGAGTTTATCAGTGTATAAAACTGGATAGAAAAAGTGCATGAGCTCACATGAGATTCGCCGTATTGAGGTCACATGACCAAATTAATATTACTTGCTATAGTTTAGTAGGTTGTCTGAATGTTCTCTAACAATTTTGGTTATAGAATAGGTGACAAAGACGAATGTGAATAGAATATTGTGACAATGGTATCTGTAATGCTATATCCACACCAATAGGTTTCAGTCCAAATCCGATTTTTGTGCAAATCCAATCAGATTTAGCAAGTGTGAACTCGGTAAAAAAAAAAGATTTTTACACAATTCACTGATGAATGAGAACAGTTAAAGTCACACAGACCAGAATGTCAAATTAGCCAGTACATGAACTCTGCTAAATGAATTGAATGTTGAACATTTAATTAATCTCTTGAGATAATGCATCAGATTTGGCCGCCAGTTATTTTTCTATTGGGTCATGCACTAGTTATGCTACTAAAAAAACTTTAATAGCCTAGCTCAGGTCTTTGAGGTGAGAAATAGTCTGTCCTGTTCAAGGTCTCTGCCCAGAATAACTAGTTGTTCATGAGCGGGAGAGAGAGAGAGAGATAGAGAGAGAGAGAGAGAGAGAGAGAGAGAGAGAGAGAGAGAGAGAGAGAGAGAGATTGGACAGCCGTCCTCTGCTTCTGTGTTTCGATGTCACACTGAGCGTCTAAACACAACTGCACACACACTGCGTCCCCATAGTGACCCTATGGCAACGGCGCCCTCCCCAGAAACGCCACACCACATGCTAACACATGCCTCGTCATGCCGCTAGCAGCCGGCCTGCATAAATGACACAATCTTGACAAACACACACATCAAACACATATACAGAAAACAAATGATTCGACGGAGAGAGAGAAAGAGAGAGATGGTCTGTCCAGCCCAGTCCAGCGTCCCCGAAACGTGCCGTTTGCTCTTTAAAACAAAAACACTCCTCCCTTAAAATACAAAAAACTATTTATTATTGTTACAAACAATTGCTATTATATTTCTCAGTGTTACACCATTAAAAAGTGCAGCTCACATTTCTCCAACTCTTTTCAGAGGAGAACAAGAGTCTCGTAATAAGATGGAAGGAAGCTATGAGAAAATAGAGCAGCATATTCACACACTTTTGATTATTTTTAACATCAATGAAGATACACATTAATGCTGTAATACACGCACAGGCCAATCTCACAAAACCTGTCAAGAACACGTCTGGGTCGTATTTCACCCCAAAATCAGAAGAAAGAAATGGGAAATTATTTTTTTGCATAAAGAAAATAAAGCCTGTAAATAAAGCACAGACTCTCATTACCACAAATTAAACAATAATGATGCATTATTTAAATGTTAAAATATTCATGCATTGTGTGCAGCAGTGTTAATTGCACAGCTTTAATGTAAGGATTTACAGGAAGAAATCCTTGATGCATTACGTTAATGAAAATTTGGGGGAAATGTGCTTAAACCCCCCCCCCCCCCCCCCCAATTTCAATTATTATTGCAATATATTTATATATTTTACTATTCAAATTTTACATATATATATATAGCCTATATATGTGTGTATATATTGATAATATTGATTATATAAAATTATAATTTTAATCGTAAAACATTTAAACATCATGGTAGCTTTTTTCTGTACAGACTTTAATTTATGCTTGTTTATATTTAAAATAGAAAATATTGTATTACAAAAAAACTAAAAAGTAAAATGTATTAGTTATTTATGGTAATGAGCATGTGGGGGTAAATTCTTAATAATTTAATAAATAAATAAAAACCTAAAAGGTCAAATTTATTAGCTATTTATGGTAATTTCACAATATTTTTATTTTCGGTAACTCTCCTAATTGTCTTCATTTTCATTATGCAAAATATAATTTTCTTTTCTTTTTTTTCTTCTTTTGATTTCAGGATAAAGCATGACCAGGACATGTTTCCGTGAGATTCATCGCCATCTATCTCGAACACAGTCTCACACATACGCGGGTAAAGGCAGTTTTTCCCCGTTAACAGGAGGGTTTCTGTAAAAGATGAGCCCCTATCAGCACACACACACAAAGAAACACGTCACTAGAGCAAAGTGTGGCGAGAACTATCCGGCGCAAAACTCTTTGCTTCTATATTTCACAGCAAATCTGGAAGAACAATTCTGATTGGTTTCTTCAAATGTCCTTTTTAAGAAAAAAAGATGACATCAAGTTTGTGTGTGTGTGTGTGTGTGTGTGTGTGTGTGTATTTTTTCCCCTTCCATCTGTATTTTCTTCCAAAAGTCCCAGAAGACCTGGAACGATCCTTCGAGGAAGTTGTTTTCTTTTCTCCGCCCTGGTGGTTAATGTTTTTAACGATAATTCGGTTGGATCTACGACACGTCACTCACAGCACACGGACGACAAGGGATCCCGAGAAAAAGAGGGACTTCACTACTATTGTGCCAGCGATAAAGAGAAACCACAGAGGGAAAAAAAGCAAAAGAGACAAAGATGGTGGAGTCCATTTGCTGTCTGTAAGTCTCCAGATGGTGTAAGATTTCAATGTCTGCGGCTTTCAGCTGAACCAATCGGAGCTGTTTACTTAAAAGAAGAAGAAGGAAGAGAGAGAGAGAGAGGAGGATAGATTGAAAGAGAGATGGAAGCAACAAAGATACGGAAAAGTTCAAGGCCTGGAGAGGTCAGGGATTTGGAGAAAAACAACTATAAACGGAGACGAGAAAGAAACGAGAGTGTTAATGGAAAGAGGGCGTCTCTTTTCCCCTCATGGCTGTAATTACAGCGGCGCTCCGGGGCCGTCGGACTCGCGCGGGATGTCAGAGACCTGGAAAAATAGTTCCTGCGACTTGATCCGTTTCAGTTGTGGCCAATTTAAAGGCTGCCAAATGAGCTCCCATGAGCCTCCGGGTCCAGACGTGTGGTTGGTTGAATGACGAGGTGATGCGTTCACACATCAGTGAGATGTCAGACCTCTTCAGCCTGAGGAACACGGGGGAATGATGGATAAAAAAACCAGGAAATCATCCTGGTAACGTGTAGTCGCGGCACGAGCGCTCTCAGAGCATCTGTAAATGGCTTTGTTGGATTTCGTGTCTATCCCAGAGTCCCGAACGGATGCTAATGCACAAAATATCAAAGAACAGTTTGTGTAATTAGCAATTGGTGAATAAGCAGGCCTTTATACTACATGTTACCAGAGTAAATAGAGACGGAAGTGGAGGAGAGATTCAGAAGCTCAAACGGTTAAAGGTTACAAGAGTGGATGGCTAAAAGTACCCGTGTTGTGCCGCCTGGCAGCAAGTTAGTCTTGTGCATAAGGACGGGGTTTCGGGTCAAAGGTCAGAAGGGGTTGGAGGGAATCATGGGAGATGGAGAGGGCGAATCAGGCTTTGAGAGCGTGCCACTGCGCCACGTTTGTACGAGGCCGGCTCAACATGTCCTTCCAGTGTTTGACCTCGGCAGGACCGCTCTTCCATGACAAGTAGATCTGAGAGAGAGAACGAGAGAGAGATGCTAGTAAACAACAATGAAGGACACAGCAGGGTTCCCGCTCTTTTCAAAACAGTCTTTTCAGGTAGGGAATCGTAAAAGAATTTAACGACTCGTTTCCAATTCCTCTAAACGATACAGGTTCCTAAATGATTCCATTAATGATTCTTTTAGTACTTTTAAAGAACCCTATTTTCACTGTTGATTCTGTATGAGCTCTGAATCATGATTATAGTACAGGTTTCTGCAACAGTGAACCATTAACAGAATCGAATGTCATGAAAATCGGTGTTTATCAGAAAAATAGAACCCAACCCTATTATAACTCAAGTATATTATATATTATGAATTATATAGACACATATTGAGAGGCTACACACTCAATACTGTATGTACTTGCTTCTCCCAAAAAGTTATTTTGTATCAAATCAAATCATCTTCAACAATCTCTCCTGAGAGGCACTGGGACGTTTAATTCATTTTAGTGAATCAGTTCATTTGAAACTGATTAATCGATTTCTGCGCTGTGTTTTCCGTTTGAAGCAAAATATTTTGTTTAATACTGCTGTTTATCAACTATTTTCTCATTAATTTATATAAATTGTTTTCTAATTTTATTAATTGTATTTAGTGTAAATGTATCTATTCATGTTTAATACTGTTACTGTTTAGTCTTTTCCAAATAAATGCTGTTCTGATTGGAAAAATAAATATAAATTTTACAGTACTATATATTATGAAAAAGTTATGAATAATATATCAAGATTGCTCACAGTGTTATTTAGCAAATATGTAGTTATTAACTTTTTCATAATAACATAGTAACACACACACACACACACATACATATATATATTCTTTTAAATTTTCCTTTCTAAAGCATACTGCTCAAATACTATAATAAAGGATTGAATATAATAATTTTGTATATAAAAAATAAAAATGCAACAAAATTATCCTACTCAAGTCTGTAATAAATGAGTTAGGTCAAAAGTAATCTAAAAGTAATAAGATTATAATTATCACCTAAAATCTAGTAGATTATGTTACTGACTACACTTGTCTATACATATTAAATCAGTAGCGGATTATCATTTTTAAGTAATTTACCCAGTGCTGTTTATATACACACACACAATAGCACAGGATGCACATATTGTCACCTTTCCAATGACATCGTTACGGCTCAGTCGATCCTTATCCATGACGGTGATGATGATGGTGGTCTCTCGGAGAACATGTGCGGGCACGTCAAAAGGGAAGGATTCGTTAAAAATGGGGTTCAGGCAGCGTTTGATGGTCACTGTCTTCTTCTTCTCCACTCGCTTGTCTTTGTGCATTAGCCATACTTTTACATAGGGGTCTACAACCAATCGGAGAACGAGTGTGCGTGAGTTATGCAAATGACACTATTCGATATTCATTCAACCAGTGTTTTTGTTATTATACGCGTGTCTGAGTACCTGAGGTTCCCCCGATGTCCATGGCTTTGAGGTTGCGAGCTTTTATGATGTTAACAGTGATGGTGTTGGCAGTGGGGTTATAACACAGAGACAACAGCAGATCGCCACGTCTTCCCTACAACACACACACACATAACACATGTCTTAAAACAGGCTTGAGAGAGCTTTGAGAGTTACTGCAGATAGGATGATTTTCAGAAAATAATGCAATAAAGTTCAATCTGTTACTCATGTAATGAAATGTAATGGAATTCTCCTATGGATCTTTTACACATAGTAACAGTTCTATTTAGAATCATATTGACCTGAATAACCATTTTATGCTGAATAGTTTTTTTTTTTCTGTTAAGGCTCGTTCACGCCAAGAGCGATAACTATAAATATAACTATATTTGTGTCCACATCAGCGGAGAATATCGTTATAAGTGTGAGCTGCAGTTTTGTCGTCCGCCGCTTTAAATGCAGGAGCTCTAGATGTGAGGATGATTCAATGAGTCTCATTCTCGTGCGTCAAGCAGATTCGGTTGAGTTTCTGTTTCTGTTCACTGATCAATGTTTAAATGTGAATAAAAGCCTAAATTCAATCTGTTCATCATATAAAGTGATCGGGTCTCAATTCATAAGGATTAGTTGAACAATCTCTTTATGAACTGTTTAAAGCGTCAAAGTGGTTGTTGCGTAGCTGTCAATGGAGGGACTAAAACCTCTCAGATTTCATCAAAAAGATCTTCATTTGTGTTTGAACAAAAGTCTTACAGGTTTTGAACGACATGAGGGTGATTAAATGATGATTTTTGGGGGAACTTTCCCTTTAAGAGTCCACATTGTTCATTGTATGGAAAGTCAACTCACGCTGCCATCACTACAGGGTTTAAGATCCTTCCAGAACGACTTCAGCTGTCCGAGCTCCACTTTATTCAGAGGGATGGAGACCTCACCGATCGGGTCGTTACGGCTGAACCGGTCGTAATCCAGCACCTGGAGATACAGCGTTCGTTCCCGCACCTTCTCGTACGGGAACCCTGAGGAGGTGTAAGAAGGAAGGGTAAGATTCAGATTTACCCATTCAGAATGATGAACACAGGACATACTTCATCCAAATATCTAAACAAAATACTCTGCATAATAAAACCATTAACATTTTTGCACGGTGACAGTATTTTCCTGATGATTCAGCATATTTCCTCTCAAATTCTCATTACTGTCACATGGAAAATATAATAATATCTCATTACTGACTGTTTACTTTTACAAGCTTTTTGGTTGTCATTTTCATTAGTCTCATGCTGATCCTCATTACATTCTAATTGTTCAAATACAGTATTTTCATCAGTATTACAGTACATAATTACAATTTATTTGGCAGACACTTTTACATTGCATTCAAGGTACACATTTTATCAGTTCATACATGTCCTGGTAATTGAACCCATCATGATCCTTAGTGTTGCAACCGCATTGCTCTACTGTTTGAGCAACAGAAATGATAATATAATCTAATCTATTGTATTGTAAAACTAAATAGATTTCATCTATAACTAGATGTCTGTGATCCACAACTGACCTTCAAAAAGGAAGGTTTCGTTCCAGTGAGGGTTGAGATTTTTCCTCTTGACTTTGGTCTCGAGTTTGTGCTTTCTGTCGGGCAGTAGGTAGATTTTGACGAAGGGGTCGGAGGTCCCAGAGAAATCTTTAGCGGGCAGGTCTTGACCTTTGAGTATCTTCACCGTCAGAGTCGTGTCTTGGAAGCTGTAGCCCAAGCTGAACTGAATCCGGCCTAGTTTCTCGCTCACTGGACCTTCGTCATCTTCCGACCCCGGAGACAACTAAACAGAGCATGAGAGAGAATGTCGAATGTGAAGAACGGTGATGAGACAAAATAACCCCCAAAAGCTGACACACTTCAGCCTGAACAAAGATCTGCTATAAAGCAATCTGGACTGTTCTTAAAACTTGGTGTTTGTTGTTGTTTTTTCAACAGACATCTACTGTTATTATTGATCATAAAACAGACAGGCATGTATAAGATATTTAAGACATGACACACCATAAAACATTAACTAATAGATATCACCCATACTTGCCCAGCTGATTTTTTACATTAAGGATTACAAGCATTTTTTGTTTGAAAATATTTGTCTTGAAATTTTTTAAATATGCAAATGAGGTATTGTCTAATTAAATATGCACTAATTTGCATACATTTCTAGAATAGAAATCTAAAAATTGTATAAAGCCAGGTTAAAAATTGTTTTTTAATCTTTGTTTAATTTGACATATTACAGTTAAAGGTTTTTACAGAGGATATTTTAGATTTCTCTTTTTATTTTTTATTTTTTATAGCCTTTAAAGATATGTGTTATAATTAAAATCTACAGACACAAATAGATAAAGTGCAATAAAATAAACACTTAAAGCTGTCTGAAACAACACGTTGAAAAAGCACAATTAGCCCATAATCTCAAAATTGACAAGTGCATGAAAAAATATTGTTTTGCCTGTAGTGTCTTGCCTTAAAGTGCCCCATTATGCCAGGCTATGCTCTTCACTGACTGTCTGTGAACAACGTCTACTTTGCCTCGCCCACAAACACTTTAATTGTTGTGGAGGCCTGGAAGAGTTTGGTTTGTGTTGTCGAGATGTAGAGAAGACGCTGTTTTCTGTGCTGCGAACTGAGCAAAGGCAAATTAACTTTGCATACACTGAGGGCTGGCGCTCAAATTGATTACTGTATCGTCACCATCGTTACTGTTCGTATCACTGTATCAAGAGCTGAGGAAGCCTCTGAGCAGAAATTCAGATGTGGTAATGGGCGTTAAGTTTTCGACATGCTCTAAGTGTATCCTATCACAACAGACTGGGCCACCTGACCAATCAGAGTAGAGTAAACCAATCACAACAGACTGGGCCATCTGACCAATCAGAGCAGAGTAGACCAATCACAACAGACTGAGTCATCTGACCAATCAGAGCAGAGTAGACCAATCATTACAGACTGAGCCATCTGACCAATCAGACCAGAGTAGACCAATCACAACAGACTGGGTCACCTGACCAATCAGAGTAGAGTAAACCAATCACAACAGACTGGGCCATCTGACCAATCAGAGCAGAGTAGACCAATCACAACAGACTGAGTCATCTGACCAATCAGAGCAGAGTAGACCAATCACTACAGACTGAGCAATCTGACCAATCAGACCAGAGTAGACCAATCACAACAGACTGAGTCATCTGACCAATCGGAGCAGAGTAGACCAATCACTACAGACTGAGCCATCTGACCAATCAGAGCAGAGTAGACCAATCACAACAGACTGAGTCATCTGACCAATCAGAGCAGAGTAGACCAATCACTACAGGCTGAGTCATCTGACCAATCAGAGCAGAGTAGACCAATCACAACAGACTGAGTCATCTGACCAATCAGAGCAGAGTAGACCAATCACTACAGACTGAGCCATCTGACCAATCAGACCAGAGTAGACCAATCACAACAGACTGAGTCATCTGACCAATCGGAGCAGAGTAGACCAATCACTACAAACTGAGCCATCTGACCAATCAGAGCAGAGTAGACCAATCACAACAGACTGAGTCATATGACCAATCAGAGCAGAGTAGACCAATCACTACAGACTGAGTCATCTGACCAATCAGAGGAGAGTAGACCAATCACAACAGACTGGGACATCTGACCAATCAGAGCAGAGTAGACCAATCACTACAGACTGAGCCATCTGACCAATCAGAGCAGAGTAGACCAATCACAACAGACTGAGTCATCTGACCAATCAGAGCAGAATAGACCAATAACTACAGACTGAGCCATCTGACCAATCAGAGCAGAGTAGACCAATCACTACAGACTGAGCCATCTGACCAATCAGAGCAGAGTAGACCAATCACAACAGATTGAGTCATCTGACCAATCAGAGCAGAGTAGACCAATCACTACAGACTGAGCCATCTGACCAGTCAGAGCAGAGTGGACCAATCACAACAGACTGAGCCATCTGACCAATCAGAGCAGAGTAGACCAATCACAACAGACTGAGCCATCTGACCAATCAGAGCAGAGTAGACCAATCACAACAGACTGAGCCATCTGACCAATCAGAGCAGAGTAGACCAATCACTACAGACTGAGCCATCTGACCAATCAGACCAGAGTAGACCAATCACAACAGACTGGGCCATCTGACCAATCAGAGCAGAGTAGACCAATCACTACAGACTGAGCCATCTGACCAATCAGACCAGAGTAGACCAATCACAACAGACTGAGTCATCTGACCAATCAGACCAGAGTAGACCAATCACAACAGACTGAGTCATCTGACCAATCAGAGCAGAGTAGACCAATCAAAACAGACTAGGCCATCTGACCAATCAGACCAGAGTAGACCAATCACTACAGACTGAGCCATCTGACCAATCAGACCAGAGTAGACCAATCACTACAGACTGAGCCATCTGACCAATCAGACCAGAGTAGACCAATCACAACAGACTGAGTCATCTGACCAATCAGAGCAGAGTAGACCAATCAAAACAGACTAGGCCATCTGACCAATCAGAGCAGAGTAGACCAATCAAAACAGACTGGGCCATCTGACCAATCAGAGCAGAGTAGACCAATCACAACAGACTAGGCCATCTGACCAATCAGACCAGAGTAGACCAATCACAACAGACTGAGTCATCTGACCAATCAGACCAGAGTAGACCAATCACAACAGACTAGGCCATCTGACCAATCAGAATTGAGTAGACCAATCATTACAGACTGATCCATCTGACCAATCAGAGCAGAGTAGACCAATCACAACAGACTAGGCCATCTGACCAATCAGAATAGAGTAGACCAATCATTACAGACTGATCCATCTGACCAATCAGAGCAGAGTAGACCAATCACAACAGACTAGGCCATCTGACCAATCAGAATAGAGTAGACCAATCATTACAGACTGATCCATCTGACCAATCAGGGGTGCGTTTCCCAAAACCAACAATGGTCGCATGTTCTGTCATTACCAATAGAGTTCATCAGAACTTGCGACCATTGTTGGCTAACGATTCTTTTGGGAATCGTGGAGTAGGCTCGAGGTAAGGAGGGGTTTAGAGAGACCGGATCCTTGATCGAAACTTTTTCAGACTCTTTGAGAAATGAGGTGATGCTACATACTATGAGAAAATGAAAGTGTATTTTGACATCGGATAGCTGTGAACTTTTTGTAGGAGACTCCAAAACAAATTTAGGAACATTTAAAATTGTATAATAGAGGGCACTTTAAGAGTTTTATTTGAGAGACTCAGCATATATTTAAAGGCTAAAAAGCACCAATTTACCAATGTCAGCCTTTTAGCAAATCAGTTAAGATTTTCGCCTAATTAATATTAATAAGCAACTAGGGGTGTAACGATACCCTTATGTCACGATTCGATACATATCCCGATACTGAACTCACGATACAATATTATTGCGATACTACAAGACATATGGTAAAATGTTAATAAAAAAGTGTACTGTTGATAAAAATGGTAAATTTGGTTGTAAATTGTGTGTGTAAATGAACAGGCTTGGACTTGGTGCTGGTAAGTAACCCAATGCACAGGACAACGATGACACCAGAATACAATTATTCATTATTCTGAAGCTGAAAATACAGAATTAATTTAGACGAATTATACATTCTGTCACTGACTACATATATTGAAAATAATGTAGGCCACTTTTTACTGGTAACAAGACATTTGGCATTATCAGATTCAGGACCAACAAATATTCCCCCATTGCATTATTATACATTATATTCAACATTATATATTGTAGTTTAATATAGCACTGACACTAAAACTCTGAAAACTTGAATTTTTTCTCACAAAGTCATTTTTATTTTGGGTGAACTATACATATTGTCACTATCCACGATACATATTGTTGCATTTTTGTATTGCGATGTATTGTTACACCCCTATAAGCAACACTTTCAAAGCGTTCCTCTTCCTGTCTAAAGAGGCCGAACGAGCTGCACTGTGAGTCAGACTTTACTTTATTTTTCAGCCAGCAATCAGACAGACTTTGCAGGACCAGGACTCTACATGCAAACACACTGTCCTACCATCACCATGTCTCCAGTGAGCGAGTTGGCAAGGTCAGACACTGAAGAATGTCCGTCGGCATCTGGCGGCTGACCCTTAGGACTGTTAGCCGGCTTATTCCCCATATTCCTACTGCAGGGTGAGAGACACACACAGAGAAACACGGGTTACTAAAAATACCAGTAATGAGTGACTTGCCCTGCGATTCTTTCTCTTTGCCACAGAATCAAACCCAGACGACCTTTTGACCTCTATGAGCGTTGATTCGTGTTATTCTGACCGGCTTCGTCACACATTTTAGACAAGAATATGCAGAAGACAAATTAATAACAAGCATGACAATGATTTTTACTTTCACAATAAAATAAAGCCACAACAGAGAGATATGAAAGAAAAATCACATAGTTCAAGCTTTTACACATTTCCTGTTATAAAACATAAAAACATTGTAAGACAAAATGTTACCTCAGTTTATAACACAGCCAAAAGACACAATAAACTGGCCAATATTCAGGGTTATTAAATATTTCAGCAAACACATAAAGCTTTCATCACGGTGCGGTCCGTTTCGTTTCCAGAGGTTGGTGTCCGAAGTCAGATTTGTGCGGCTGGCCTGGACTGGAAAATTAACTTCATATGGGAATGATATGGGTTCAGTACAAGAGAAGCCGGTTTACAGGCATTTGTAGTATAATGCTTATTACCACAGACTGTTTATAGCCACAGATAATAGTTTTGACTTAAAATAAAATGTTTGTTGCCACAGAAAATAATTGTGATTGTAATTGTGACTCATTACTCAGCTAAAAAAAATAAAAAAATGAAATAAAGTAAAATAATGTTTAATGCCTTGGGAAATAATGTTGACTCATGGCTCCATTTAACAAAAATAAAATAAATGGCCACAAAAATTAATTTAAAATAAGTTAAAATAAATAAATGTTTTTTGCCACAGAATATAATTTTTTGACTGATTGCTTCATTACATTTTTTTTTTGATAAAAAAAAAAAAACTGTTTACAGTTAAAAAAAAGTAAAATAAAGGTTTATTGCCACGGAAAATAATTCTAAATCATTGCTCCATAAAAATAAAATAAAAAATAAAATATGTATTGCCATAGAAAATAATTTTGAATCACTGCTCATTTGAAGTAAAAAATAAATAAATAAATAAATAAATAATGTTTAATGCTACGGAAAATATTTTGAGTCATCTGCCCATTTAAAAAAAAATTTGTATTGCCACAGAAAATAATTGACTCATCATTCCATATAAAAAAATTAAAATAAATTCAGAATAAAATAAAATAAAATAGGGATTTAAAAGCAGAAAGAATATTCTAAAAATATTCTAAGAGTACATTATCCAGTAAAACATATAGGCAGATAATATGTAGTCATGACTTTGTGTCTGTGGTAACATTATGCCACAAATGCTGTCGATCGAGCATAACGTGTACTAAACCCCTAAATATTACTTTAATGTTTGACTTATCTACTGAACTAGTGAACCAGAGCAGGGGCCAGAGAGAGAGAGAGAGAGAGAGAGAGAGAGAGAGAGAGAGACAGACAGAGAAGGTGAAGAGGACAAATGCAGACATCTGAATGAAACTGAGTGATCAGATACAAACCCAGAGACAGAAAGAGAGACACACACAAGACAACTACAGGATGAACATAGAAAAGCGATGAAGGCGGCACACGCATACAGACGAAACTGAGACACGGTAACAGCTGGAGGGAGAAAGAGAGACAAAAGACAGCGTAAGAGGAAAAGAGGAGACGCTTTTCTGTGATGGAGAGGCAGAAGATTATTCGCATGACTGGAGAGTCAAACAAAACCATGAGAGAGACGTCAACCAAACCAGCACAGCTGCAGGAGAAAGAGAGAGAGAGAGCGAGAGAGAGAAGACAAGAAACCCTGGAGTCAGTCAGAGAGTTCAACGAAAGCACATACAGAGATTAGTTCTACAGAAAAGAAACGAAGGAAAAGAAAGACAAAGAGACCAGGAAGGAAGCGTTTTGTTTCCGGAGAGAGGTGAAGCTTTGAAGAGAAAGAGAGAAAGTGAGCGCTGGAAAGACAAAAGAGAGAGAAGGAGTAAACAAATAGTGTAAAGGAACACAGCAAATGGCACATACAGTCGAACACAGAGAACAGGAGGAGGAATAAAAGAGAGACATCGGGCAGATCAGACTGTCTTTAGACTGGCAGGGAAATCTCACGCGCTTTTCATCGTTTACTCGACCTCGTGTCGTTCCAAACCTGTGGGACTTTCTTTCTTCTCTGGGACGATATTTTGAAAAATGTTTCAATTCCATTAGATGATCTAACAGTATTTACAATGAAAGTGACCAGAGCTGTCAAGCTCCAAAAAGCAGCAAAATGAAGTTCATACGACTTTTGTAGTCTTCAGAAATCATACAATCACTTTTTCTGAAGGAAAAGTCTGACATTTAAATATAGTTATTCGCTGTTAATCGTTTCTCATATAAATGCACCACATTAAATTTAAAAAAAATAATGTACACAGAAATTTAAACAGCTATTCACTGGAAATCTTCACATTAAAAATTACAACAAAAAAATAATGTAAATAAAATATACATTATAAATCTAAAATTAATTAAAAACACTAAAATTTAGATTTAAATATAGAATTTAAATTTCTTTTAACTGAAAATATTTTCATTTCAGAATTGGAAAATAAAATAAAACAATGGAATTTAAATAACTATTAACTAACTATCTTTTTGCAGGCAGCCAGACATGCACCGTGAAAATAAAATAATATAAAACACAAAAAATTAAATTCACAATGCAAATCTTTTCATATACAGACAAAAGTACACCAGAAATATAAAATATTCAATTAAATAAAAATATTCAGTGAAAATCTTTCCGCATAAAGCCAGAAAGTGGACCACAAAAATAAAATTAAATAATAAAATTAAATAAAATACTGAAATTTAAATTGCTATTCACGGAAATCGTATTGCATAAAGCCAGAAGTTGACCATAAAAATAAAAGAAAACACAAAAAATTTTCACGAAATTTTTTTTTTCATACTGCCAGATATGCAACATAAAATAAATGTTTTTGTGTTTAGGTCGCCTTTAAAATGTTTGTTTTGTGTTTTCTTTTTTGGAGCATTGTGCTCTCTAGAAAAGAGCAGTTTCAGTTTTCAGTCCCACAGAAAACAACATGAGGGTGAGTAGACGAGTATAATCATATTTCATATGTATAACTCATACTCCCAGCTGTATCCGCACCAGTCTAAGGAGAGCTGAGAGGTCCGGGAGGACGGGTCTGACTCGGGCGGGACGTTTACGCACAAACCATGAAGCGTCTGTCTGTCCACACATCTGTTTCGGTGCTGTCACTTTACTTCAAGGTTAATTCATTTAAAAGCCGCCACGAACATCATGGCCGAGTTGTTGAAGACACACAGACGTAGTCGTAGCGGAGACGAGTACACATCGAGCAGGCAAAGCAACACACACACACACACAGACACACACACACACACACACACACACACAGACAGACAGACAGACAGACAGACAGACAGACACGAGGTTAGCTCGGGAGGGGAGAGAGACCGGGCTGTAAAATCCTCATCAATATTCAGGCGAGGTGTCAGTAATTGGTTAATTGTGAACTGAATGCAGCTCTGATTGGCTGAATCTGTTAATGAGTTAGTGTCCTTGTTAATTCAAGCCTATTGAACCCACACACATTCAGCTGCCATGAAAAATTACAACAGATGGAGAAATGATAATGACAGAAAGAAGAAGATAAATTTCAGGGTCTGAAAGCCCGTTTAAAGTTTGAACCCTCTAATAAAGGTTTTAAAGGGGTCATATGATGCTTTTTAATGTTTTACTTTTCTTTTAGTGTGTATCTGTTTGTGACTCGAAACCGATTACATTAATAACTGTATTTAAAAATACTTTAGAAGCCTCAAAAGCTAAACTCATGATTATGGTAATGAGCGTTACATTTCTGACACATGCTTGAGGTGTTCGACCAATCACAGCGCACTTTGTCAGCTGGCCAATCAGATCATTCTGAGCCCTTCAGAAGGAGGGGCTTAATAGAAATCAGTGCATTTCAGACAGACTGGGAATAGAGGGGCTGCAATAAAGCATTAGAGCTTGTTAACCTATACTAATACACCCAATAAACAAAATAATGGACTTTAAAAACAGCATCATATGGCCTCTTTAATTCAACATGTCTCATAAGAAACATTTCAAAAGCAGTTTCAAATTATCATTATAGTAATAGTTTGACAATGAGAGCTCATATTTTCAGGAGGTAAAAAACAAGTGCTTTCCACATTGGAAAAGATTTAATAATGGGTGATTTATCCATAAAACATAGAACTATCATTATTTATCACATTACACATATTCACATTACTAAATGTTTTAATATAAAGTGTCCAGGACAATATTAAAGGGATAGCTCACCCAAGAATGAAAATTCTGTCAGTATTTACTCTCCCTCATGTTGTTCAACGCCGTAAGACCTTCGTTCATCTTCGGAACACGAATTAAGATATTTTTTATTAAATCTGAGAGCTGGATCACTCCTCCATAGGCTTCTAAGGGATTGAAACTTGCCGGCCCCGAAAAGTTATTAAAGACATCGTTAAAATAGTCCAAGTGATTACAGTGGCTCAATCTTAAGTTTATCAAGCGACGAGAATACTCTTTGTGTGCAAAAAAACAACAAAAATAACGACTTTATTTCAACTGTTCATTTCCTTCTCTGTGGGCGTCGAGTGAGTTCACTAGTGTAAAAGCGCAGCGCTTCTGTGTTGTGCGTCACACGTAGGCTCACTATTGGCCGACGCTGGTCATGTGGGTGATGATGCGTGTGACGTAACACAGAAGCTTGTTACACTAGTGAACTGACTCGAGGCCCACAGAGAAGGAAATAGACATTTAATTTTTTTTTCGCACAAAAAGTATTCTCGTCGCTTGATAAACTTAAGATTGAGCCACTGTAGTTACTTGGACTATTTTAACGATGTCTTTAATGACTTTTCGGGGAAGTTTCACCGAGTTTCAATCCCTTAGAAGCCTATGGAGGAGTGATCCAGCTCTCAGATTTAATCAAAAATATCTTAATTTGTGTTCCGAAGATGAACGAAGGTCTTTATTATTATTTTTGGGTGAACTATCCCTTTAATAAGAAACAAATTCCCGTGTCGCCTTAGAAAGCAACAGTTGAAGCCTGAAGACTTTCTGTTAGGATCAGTAACTCATGAACAGGTGAAATGAGGACAGAGAAAAGAGAAAGAACGAGCATCTTTCTCTCTCAGTATCTCTCCGTCTGTCCTTTGCTATCGATCGAGGGCAGATAAAGCCTGAATAATTCATTCACTGTAGACGTATGACTGGGTTATTCAGAAGTTCGGCTCAGTAACCTGTTTAACTTTAGCTGTCATCGTACATCTCAACATAAATGTCGTCTTCATAAATCTTTTAACAGTATAGGACGCTTCATAAAATCGATCCACCTTTGAAGTTAAATAGTGAAATAGCAGAAAACACTATATTAAAATAAAGGACTATATTATTCAAATAAAAAAGTTAGTGTCATTTTTTATTAATACTGTACATGTAAGTATTGAACACTTTTGTCTTATATCAAATTAATTAATTAAAAGTTATGCTTATATTATATAAAATATTTTATATAATGTTTACTTAAAGTATTGAAAACTTTTGTCTAATATAATGTTTATATTGTTGCTGTTTTATAAAAGCAATGTGCAGATAGGCCTATGTTTATTTTAGTTTCTAAAATGTTATATTTAATTAAAACATATATTTTAACTTTTAATTTTATTTTTAAATAATTAAATATTGAGTAATTAGAATGTATACAAATAAAATCAAATAATGAATTAAATAAAATTGATTTTATATAATATTTAGTAATATTTTCTAAAAGTATTGAATTTTTTTGCCTTCTATGTAGATATTATTGCCATTTTATAAAAGCAATAAGTAGATGTGCATTTTAGTTGCTAAAATTAATTATTTAATATATTTTAAGTTTACATTTTATTTTTTTAAATACTTTAAAATTAAATTGAATAATGAATTAAATAAAACGTTTGTTTAAGAAATAATCTGATTTGTTTATTTTAGTTGCTAAAATTAAATAAAATTAAAAAAGAAAGTTTTTGAATAAATTTTATTTTAAATAATTAATATTAAATAATAATAATAATTATTATTAATTAAAAATGACTAAATAATCATTTATTAATTTATTAAAGAAAAGAAAACATTTATTTTATATAACATTTAGTAAAATAATTTTAAATTATTAAAAAAATTAGTTTGGCATCTTCCCTAATTTTTTTTTGTGCTTATATATCCTGATTCACTCGCCAGGCATTCACATCTGCATACTATATTCTGGCCATAAGGGGGTTTAATCCTTTGCGTTGTACCTAACCACACTCCTTCACCATGGTAAAAACACTGTAACATGCGGCTTTAAGTGGCAAACTGCTGTATTTGAGTAAAGCTCATGGATGTAGGACAGCACAAGGAGAAACAAGACAGAGAGAAACAGATGATTTCTCTTGAACTGATGTGTATAAACATCTCCCACACATGGAGTAGATGTTTTATATTCATGAATAATGTATTTATGATTATTACAGGCGCTGATGAGATGTGGACGGCAGCCTGCAGGTGTGTGGCATGACCAGTAGGGGGCGCACAGAGCCCAAATTCCCCCCGACATCTGGAATGTGCTCTTCCAAACGCTCTCACCTCGAAAGTGGGCTGTTGGCATGGCAACCGAGGGGTGGTGAGAGAGTGTGTGTGTGTGTGAGGGATGGAGGGGCAGCAAACGGGAGACCATATAGTGCACAGACAGCCGACGAGGAGAAGGATATATGACAGGTACAGGTGAGCGCCTCGCTAACACACACGCATGGACGTACATGACAAACACACACACACACACACACACACATTCAGAGGCGGGCTGGAGGCGGGTCGCTTTGGGGTTCACCGTGACCTGTTATACTATCCTGCGTTTACCTGCCCCGGGCACCAACGCACGCACCTCGCTGACCCGTCCAGGCTGGAGAGGGAGACCGCGCTCCCCTCTATACAGATTCCCATCAGAAACACACAACACAACATCATGCCATCGCATGCACACAAACACACACACAGCATACTAGAGATGATTACATAACCAACCCAGGATGCACAGCGGCATGAGCGTGTCCACAGAAACTCATTACTTCATACATGTGTGAGATGCAAAGGGCCTTTTGAGACAGGAGTCAAAGCCTGTCCAGTACACACACACGCACACACACACACACTGCTGTTAGCTCATTCACTTCATTCAAAGAGTGTTGTAATTTCTTGGACAGCAGCCCTCCACACTATAAACACACACACACACACACACACACACACACACACACACACACACACACACACACACACACACACACACACACACACACACACACACACACACACACACAGATCTAATATGTGCACAGCTCAATTAAAATCTGATGCTCCTGGGCAAATACACACCAAGTTTCCAATAAAAATCCCTAAAGGAATAGTTCAGCCACAAATAAAAATCATCTACGCACTATTTATATCTACTGTGGACTGTAACGGAGATGTTTAACAGAATGTCCATGCTGCACTTTTGATCTTCTCCTTTGCATTTCCACAGAAGAAATTAATAATAATAATTCTGTCATTACAGCTCTGAGTGTTTGGCATGGTAAATCGGTGACAATGTTGATATGTCTGGTCTAAATCTGGAATAAATCTGCTCTTTCCAACACACACACAACACACTGCTGTGAGCAAGACGATACAGCATATATGAATTACCCGTAGCAGATCTATACAGGTGGAGCTGGGGAAGGAGGAGGGTTTCAGAAGGCAAATGCTAACCAAGTATTTGAAAGTTGAGCAGCGAGCTCATTGGCTACTGATACAGCAGGAACCAATCAGCTGTGCTCTATAGAGAATGATGTGATTGCAAAAACAATGTAATTTTTTTTAAATTCACAAATCAATTATTAGGTTTCAGAATTTTTTTCAACCAAACTTTGTATAAAGATGATTCTCAACTACAGTATATTATGAAAGATATAACTGAATGAATTGATATAACATTTTACTTTATGCAATATGTGGGTAAAATGGCCATGGATGGGTTTTGCTATTCAAAACAATGCATCTAATTTGCATATTAATGTGTTATTGGGGCAACATGTAATGAAAAAAGAAGTGTAATAATTGGAGTAACAATTGGCAACCTTTTTGTAATATTTAATTGTATAATAGTGATGTATAATAAGTGTATCCCAGAATGCCTGATAAACAGAAATGTATGAAATCAATGCCCTGTTTTGTAACAGAAAGTCATTATTATGATTAGAAACCCTATTATGTTTTCCTGAGATGATGATTTATGAAATTAGTCTGATTTAAATGATTATTACAAAATATGATCATTTTCCATATGAGTGCTAAGATCACCAAATTAATGTCAGTCATTTTTAAAGACCAAAGAGGAGTTGTGATAGTGAAAAATAAATAAATAAAAAGACTATATACTAAAGTAAAATCGCAAACATCTAAATCACAATTTGTTCATAATTTTCATTTTTGGGTGAATCATTTTTTTAATTCAAACATAAACATACACATATATACACAACACACACATCATCTCAGAGTGAGCTGGTCAAAAACACTAAAACGAAATAAGCATCAGTTAAAAAAGCCGCTTTAATAAACACCAACCAAACTGGAGGATTGCAGGCGCTTGCTCTGTGAAGCATCACTATTGTTACTGCTCATACTTTGAGTTAGTGATGAAAAGCCCTAACAGGACAGGCATTAAACTTTACACAGTTTCTGCTCCAGACAGGAATAGTTCCTCAAATTATGTGTTTTGTTGATGTGTGACATTACCAAATGATTTGACTTATAAAGCGTATAAACAATCCACTGTTCCACTGACTGACTGACTGACAGCCTAACTCTGGCGTTGTGTTGGTCGAGAGGGACAGAGAGTCCGCAGGCCATGTGAATCATGAAATGCTACAAGGCTTTTTGCAAAGTCAGCATGTTAAAACTTGCTGCGTCCAAACAAACCCTGTTCTTTTCACTTCATCCACCCTTTCGTCTCTCCCTCTCATTAATACACCTGCTTTTAAACACACACTGCGCTCTCTCTTTATCTGCAGCTAATTACAGAAGATTATCCACTCGAGTGGAGCGCTAGAAGGCGACACACACACACACACACACACACACGCGGCGTCAGCACCATGGACAGCTCCATTATTCTGCAGGAGTTTGACCCTCAGATCTTCTACTCGTCTCAAGAGCTCACACTCACGGCTATTTGTCACTAGATGTTGTTCCTACTCGACTACCACTGATAATACATCATGCCGATGCTAGACATGCTTATATGCAGTAATTGTGCATTCAGAATCTATAACACACACACAAATAAGGATTAATCGAAAATTAACATTCAATGAAAAGTTTACAACTTGCGCTGTACAAATATATATATATATATATATATATATATATATATATATGATAAGTTAAAATGTATATATAAATATATAATACAATATAAATAACAATATACAGGTATATACATATATATATAGAGGGAGAGTCTGATTCTTTTATATATATTCTTATATATTCATTTATATATATATATAATATTAGTTAAAAATTATAAATATATAATCAAATATATTAAATCGAAAATTAACATTGAGTTACATATATATTAATATAATATTTTATTATTTTAAAATACAATTTTATATATCATATTATTAATTAATATATACACTATTATAGTTAATGTTATTTATATATAAATATATAATAGAATATTAATGTCAGAGTTCCTGTTTTATTGTGTTTTTTCCCTGTGACCCAGTTTTCCAGTGCGTCTGATTATTGATTACGATCACCTGTTCAGTTAATTATCTTAATTATTTTATGTGGATGATTTTTGCCTGTTCCTACAGTTTTCCTGCGTGGATTTATTCCCTCGTTGTGCTTTTCCTGTTAGCAACCACCCGTGACGTATATAAATTATATTTACATATATTAACTTTATGTAAATTATTTACATTTACAAGTAACCATAACATTTCATAAAAATATACTAAATAGGATGCATGAAAATCAGGGAAAATATGTGCTTTTTTTTTTAAATCCTTCAGAGATGCAAACTGGAAGTAAGCGAAACTAATTGACATGCGAAGAGGTCAGCCAATCACAACAGAGATCACATGCAAAGACATCTTAAAGGTACAGCAGCAAAAACAGCCTGTGTAATTCTACAGGTCAGCGTGGGTGGAAAATGATCTTGAAAAACATTTTTTTGTGTGCAAAAAGCTTTTACTAACTTTATAAACAGGCTCCAGGGGAAAATGTCAATACAAATCATATATATGCTGCTATATAACAGAAATTTAATCCAGTAAGCCACTCTTCATTGCTGCAAACGTAGCTTATTCTAAAACTGTGTTGTGTGTAGGTTCAGACAGAACTGCATAAAGAACTACATTATATAATCATTTAAATGATATGCATTTTTATGCAAATGTATGCCCGCAACAATATGCGTATCCACAGCCACAATCCACAGCGTCCCGTTATCTGCATAACACTAGACGTCTCTACACACAAGCCACCCACACGCTGAGAGAGAGTGTGTGTGTGTGTGTGTGTGGCCATGATTGTGTAAGATTGAACAGTCAATAAAGAAACAAGCTTTTGTCACTGGGGTTTTAATTCCTGCTGATACTATAATCCAGATGCACCCACTGAAAACACGAACGACACGCAGCACAGAAGTGTATGGATGTGTTTCCATCCACATACTATACTATACTATACTTTTATTCAGCAAGGATGCATTCAATTGATCAAAAGTGACAATAAAGACATTTGTAATGTTACAGATTTCTATTCCAAAGAAATCTGTTCTTTTGAGCTTCCTAATCATCAAAAATCCTGAAAAAATATCACTGTTTCCACAAAAATATTAAGCGTAAAAACTGTTTTCAACATTGACAATAATTAGAAATGTTTCTCGAGCCTCAAATCATCATTTTAGAGTGATTTCTGAAGGATCATGTGACACTGAAGACTGGAGTAATGATGCTGAAAATTCAGCTTTGATCACAGGAATAAATTACATTTTCAAAAGATATTCAAACAGAAAACAGTTATTTTAGATTGAAATAATATTTCACAATTTTACTGTATTTTTGATCAAATAAATGCAGCTTTGGTTACATCTTACAAAAACATTTAAAAAATCGTACCGAACTATTTTTACTAGTGTAAGCCTATGTAAAATGTGCAAATTTCAATATTAAATGATATATATGTATATATATATATATATATATATATATACTATTATATATATATGCAGTTTTTCTTTCAGTAAAGTACATGCAGAAAAAACTCCAGGATACCATTGATAATTGTGTAAATGTCAAAAGCGTATACAGTATGTGAATGAGTTTCATTCACAGACTCAAACTAACAGAGTATAAAGAATCTGAGAGAGCCTACGGCTGGATTTACATCAGAAAGATCCTCTCTCTGACACAACACACTCCAGAGTCTCACAGCACTTATATTCTGTGTGTGTGTGTGTGTGTGTGTGTGTGTGTGTGCTTTTAAATCCATTCAATCTAAATGCCATGATCACAGTGGGAGCTTCAGTCCCAATCCACAGCAAAGCCTCCCTATAAAGGTGCCGCACGCTTGAATCAACAGCAAAATGGCAGAGAAAAGCTGTGTGTGTGTTAGCATGTGAGACGTGACAAAGGGGACGTGATATGAATCTCTGTCTCTCGCTGCACACGGCACATGAGTGAATGACACGAAACCTGTCAGGAACACGTCTGGGTCACACCTCAGCCCACAATCTGATGAAATCAATAAAAATTAGGAAAATGAAGTCCATTTTAAGTCTATAAGTATACTTTCTGCATTGTGATATTATATTCATGAATATATTAAGCATGCTAACCTCATTTCTCAGTAGCATATTGTAATGTACAAAATATTCATAATCATAAGTACTCAATTAAATAAATAATATTGTTTATTTAATTACTAATTGCAAATCAAACTGTAAGTATAATAATGGGGTTTGAATTTAATGTACGCTCATTTAAATAAATCAATAAACAAATAGTAAAAATATGTGTCATACTAGTATTTTGTACTAAATATAATTTTTGTTCATTTAAAAATATATATTTTTTTATAAATGTAATTATTAATTAATAAAAATTTCATATATATATATGTCTTGAAAAGCCAAAAAAATAGATAATTTGAAGACATTATTGTAGCAGACAATAGAATAATTGAATAGACAAAAAGTGTTTTAAAAGACTCTGCATTCGAAGTCGTAAAACAAAACAAAAAAGATGAAATTATTTTTAATCAAT
The DNA here is from genome assembly GCF_051911475.1 of Siphateles boraxobius. NCBI lineage: Eukaryota > Metazoa > Chordata > Actinopteri > Cypriniformes > Leuciscidae > Siphateles > Siphateles boraxobius. Next base: position 1,129,454 of record NW_027509192.1, read on the forward strand.
GCATGAAATTCACAGGACTAATCATGTCTTATTTTTGTTGTTTTGATGTTGTGGTGAATTATGACCCGGACATCATAAGATTCATTTCAGCGTCAGTGATCCAGTAGCTGTAATCTCGCTCATGCTGATTCAAGCACTTCATAGAGATATAACCATCAGATAGCACTTCAAAGCCTGTGTGTGAGCGCGTGTGTGTGTGTGTACATCATCTCCGTCACTGAGATCATTTGCTTTCCGCATTATATCTGCCACTGCTTTAGAATAAGAGCTCATGGATGTTGGTTCACCAGTGCGGAGCTCTTCCTGTTTGATTCTCATTCACCGGGCATTCTGGGTAATCACAAGCCCTCCGAGCAGCAGAGGAACGTGCCAACAGCTAGAAGGCTTGGCCATTCAGACAGTCTCTCTCTTTCACTCTCTCCTTATTAGTCTGCTAGCTCTTCCTGGCTGAGTTAATTGCATGTGTGTGTGTTTGGCGAGCCCTGAGTTTTACTCCAGCCCTAATTAACCAGAGAACGAGAGAAAAGAAAAATGAGTTTGAGTCGGAAAAGGGAGAGAAAGACCAAATAAATCACCCAGAACTTGGAGATTCAAGTGGAGATTCAAGAGAAAGTTCACCAAACGGTCCTGAACTGTATAGCAGTGTCAGGGAGTAGTTACAGCACACTTAAAGGGATAGTTCACTCAAAAAAGAGAAAGAAAGTTCTGTCATCGTTCACTCACCCTTATGTTTTTCTTTCTTCAATAGAACAAAAAAGAATACCAGAACAGTTGACGGGACACTCTAAAAAATGCTGGGTTCTTTTAACCCAATTGTGGGTCAAATATGGACAAACCCAAACATTGGGTTAAAAATGTAATTTAAAAATTGAACCCAACGGCTGGGTTTCTCCGTATTTGGCCCAAAGTTGGGTTGAAACAACAGTGTAGCCATTGACTTCCATTGTGTTTTATTTTCCAATGGAAGTCAATGGATGTCTGGATAACAATATTCTTCAAAATATCTTTAGTTTTTCACAGAAGAAAGTAACTCATACAGGACTGGATCAACATGAGGGTGAGTAAAAGATGACAGAATTTTCACTTTTGGGTGAACTATCCCTTTAAGCTACTCTTTAGAACAACTAAAGATATTAATGAAACATATCTACTACAATGAACATTATATTTTTAAATATTTTTTATTTGGCACATAAACAATGATTATATTAGGGTTAAAGCATAATATACAACGAATAAAAGACTAATCAAAACATCCTAATTCACATATTTGAATAAAAACTGGGATAAGCAACAGTTTGTAACTTAAAATACAACATATTTCATCAAAGACAACCCAACCCCAAACTTAGTTTTTTAGAACCACTGAAATGAACCATTGGAATAATGAACAGATTCACTAAAATCTTGTATATTCCATTGCAATATTGTATATATATATATATATATATAGTGCCATTCATAAGTGAACATTTTCATTTATTCAATTACACACACACACACACACACACACACACACACACACACACACACACACACACACACACACACACACACACACACACACACACACACACACACACACACACACACACACAGTGAAAAAGTATATAAATGTAGGCCTATATATAATTTTTCACATTTAAAACTTTACAAAAAATTTAAATATATAGTGCAGAAAGCTTTTCTTATTATTAATGTCTTTGTCATAAATTGCTAATAATCCTAAACTGAACAACACTAGTTGTATTTATTGTCCTTTCACAGGTTGAGAGCAGCAATCCTTCAGTTCACCAGAGGAGGCGCTATCAGCACAGGAACTACAGGTGTTTCCATCATAATGAAGTCTTGCATCAGTCTGTATAATATTAATGGTGATCAGGGAGACCCCTAATGTTTTCCTTCATGTTTAAAGAGGCATCGGAGTGTGTGTCAGCTCCAGTCTCAGGAGAGTTACACCACTTCAGTCAGAGGCCTGTAAATTAGCCTCGACCAACGGCATCAATACACTCCCTCTCACTGGCACACCACCAAATGCAGTAAATCATACACCTAATGCCATACAGCGCCTGTTTGTGAGGCTGTGAGAGAGAGACACTCACGTCTGCGTTCTCTAATTTAGTTGCGATCACTCGTCGGCCCTCCAAATGATCAAAAACTAATTCAGCCTCTGACTCACTGCCATTATCCAGCGCAGAAACATTCACCGATGATCGCCGGTTAGCCAGAGAGGATTTCCCTCGAGACCGAGTGTGTGCTGTGTGTTATCATCAGTGGGGAAGCTATAATAGAGGAATGCTCTTTTAATAAATGAATGTTTATGTGAGTGACAGGCATGATTCTAAATAATAAAAACCATTTCCAGAGCAATTCACTAAACGCACACACAAGAAAACAAACAGGCTGAGCTCGAAATACCTTACTACTCATACTATTTCTGCAGTGTGCATACTGTGCATTTTTTATTAATGCAAACCTAAGTAGTTGTTTGCATAAATGTGCAGAATACAATATCCCCACAATGCAAATGGTATCTCTCTCTCTCTCTCTCTCTCTCTCTCTCTCTCTCTCTCTCTCTCTCTCTCTCTCTCTCTCTCTCTCTCTCTCTCTCTCTCTCTCTCTCTCTCTCTCTCTCTCTCTCTCTCTCTCTCTCTATATATATATTTATTGTACATTATTGTTTTCAAAATGGTAAAAGCACACTTTTGAAAATAAATATGGTTATTTCGTGAATTGGATTGTTTTTTTCAACCCTTTTCCCATTAGAATACAATAAGATATTTTTAAAAAAGTAATTATTAATTACATAACATTTAAAGTTAATAATAAAAAATACATTTAAAAATGCTACTATATAAAGTGCCATTCATAAGTGAAAATTAACATGTAATATATATATATATATATATATATATATATATGTTTTTTGTAAAACTTGACAAAACTTTTAAAACTTTCCGACTTTTTAAAATATATGATATATTTATTTCTATATAATACATACAGAATGTACAACATTTTATATATATCTGCATAAAATATACTATTTAAATATATTTATATTACAATTAAATTTCAATATTATATATAATTGTATATGTAAAACTTTAAAAAAAAATATTACATATATAGTGCAGAATGATTATTTATATGTAATGAGGTCATGTGATAATGCAGTATATTGTTTGAAATGTTTATTGTTATATGTTGCACATTGTTTCACATGCAATTTTTTTTATTGTGTACTGCATATTGCACGGTAGTTTCCATTCCCAAAACACAGCCGGAGCAGGAAAAGTAAAAAGCTAATGAGATACCAAGTGAGAGTGAACAAATATAAAAGCATAAAAGACAAGAAAAACAGTGTGAACTTGGGAGACGTGTTCAAGGAGAGTGGGGATAAAAGGATCTGACGCTAAAGTCAGAGGATGAAAGAACAACAAATAGGCATAAAAATGCCAAAAACAGAAACAAACAAGACGTGCAGTAAAGATCACAACAGTTCACATCTCAGCAGGAAGTAAGTCACAGTATCTCACACCTCATTGGCTGAGCCCTGGCCCACACAGACACCAATGGCATTCAAACACCCGGTTAGCCTCAGGTGAGTCTCATTAGCATGATTAATGAGCTCATTACTTATTAGCGACATACAGCTTGTTAATTTACTTCATATCAGCCATTCTGAAGCTCTCTTCCAAAACCTAGCGAGAGAAACCGGCCTGTTCCTTGTTTTAAGGCTTGGAACATTCTCGTCGATACTGAAAATAATTGGTAAAATAGTTCAATCTAGTAAAAAATGCACTATTTTACTCATTATTTGTAAGTGCAATGTATTTTTAAGGTAAAGATGTTAACATGCTAACAAAGATGAAAACATGCTAACAGTAAAATCAACTGAAAGTGGTGTTTCTCCTTTAGTTCTTATAGCCACATGCTAACATCAAACTTCAAAACATCAAAAATACACTATTTTATTCATAACTTGTTTGTAATGTGTATTTTATGTTAATTTGAGGATTGTGCTGTTAGCTTACTAGCATGCTATCATCAAACTTCCAGAATTAGCTAAAAGTTGCATCATTCTTGCGTTTAACATCGATACTGAAACAAATTGATAAAATACTACAATTTAATTAAAAATGGTCAATTTTATTCCTTCGTACGCTTTCGCAGCGTTATCATACAACAGAGTATCGCAACATGCTAACGCCATGCTATATTAAAATCGACTGGAAATGCCATTTCTCCTTGTTCTCATGAGCATTGATATTTAGCCCACATGCTAACATCAAACTATTGGAACATAATTAAAAATGCTCTTTTAATAACTTGTCTATACAGTTACATGATTCCAGGAATAAATTGTGCGGTTTATCATTGATACTGCAAAGAATTAAGAAAGTGGATAAATCTAATTGGGCTACATTTTATATTTGATTATTTGAATGCACTTCTCTTTTAGGAATGCTTTTATGTTGTTGTATTTCTCTTTTATTTGTCTTATTTTTGTGAAGCACTTTGAGATGTAACTTTTAAAGTTGCTATAGAAAATAAAGATTATTATTATTTTTAAGGGTACTGCAATGTAAACATGACAACATGCTAATCATGATTAGCGGTATGCTAATGCCAAACTTTACTGCAAAATCAGTTCTCATGTGTAGTGCTCTTTTGTGCCGTTCACCTGTGAAGTTGCTGCCTATGAAATGCACTTCAAGTCACTTATGAGATTTGGCTGCCCATGTTGGCAGTCGATAGCATGACGGCTCACTAGCATTTTGGAACAGAGCTTGAGAGAAACTACTAACTCGCATTACGACTTGAAAGCGCGAGCGGCGCACCGCTGTGTCTGTATCTGCCGCCTCAGAGCCTGTGGCAAATACACGCTATGCTGGGTATTACCCACAATCCCCTGCTCTCTAGCAGGAGCTCTACCGCTTGCTGTGGGTTGGTCAAACATGTAATACATCTCTCCACACACACACACACACACACACACACACACACACACACACACACACACACACACACACACACACACACACACACACACACACACACACACACACACATATTCTGACAGATACCTCTTGTCAGGGGGGGTTTCTTGACTGGGCAGTACTTCCTGTAGGTCTGGAAGATTGGCAAAGTCGTCATTCTCGGCCAATCCGATCGCGAGAGAGAGAACCACCATTTTTCCTTCCCTTCACCAAGAAAATGAGACACAAAACAAAGAGAGAGCAGAAAGAGAGAGCAGCAAAGTGCCGAGAGGAAGAGTCGAGAGCGAGAGGAAACACACAAGAACAAGAAACTGTTATTAGGCAGCAGATACTATTAGTGTTGAGTATATCAGCCCCGTTCCTCAGACCGCACTGCACATGCTCTGTTTTACAGCTGATTTATCAATATGCACTTATTTGCATGTTAACTTTGGTTGTATCTCAATGGCAAACCTGTGCTTAGCAATACAAGAAGAGTTAAAGTCGGTATAAACGGTGTTACAAATGCAGGTATTCGAATTGAAAAAGTTATGTGTGAAATACAAATTCTCAGTCATTCCCGTCGCGTTTAGAGCTGATCTTGATGTAAAAAGGCCCGTAAACACTCAAACTCACATTCTCTCGCAAACACACATTGATTTACTGTCCTCGTCACTCAACACATTCACCGTCTCCCTCTTTCACTGGTGTTTTCATCCCCCTCTCTCTCTCTCTCTCTCTCTCTCTCTCTCTCTCTCTCTCTCCTCAGCCTTAATTGAGGCCCGTTAGAGAGATCTGGACTAATTGTTTCTATTTGAGAGTGCCGTGTGTGTGTGTGTGTGTGTGTGTGTGTGTGTGTGTGTGTGTGTGTGTGTGTGTGTGTGTGTGTGTGTGTGTGTGTGTGTGTATGTGTGAGGTGTCGGCACTGAGCTGCTGCTTTCTGGGTCACTGCTCACCCTCTATCTCCTCTCCTCTCTTCTTCTCTTTCTTACATTCTTCAATTTTCTCTCGACTTACAAATCCCCCTCATCTCTGAGCCTGGACCTTTCTCTAATATCCTGCTATTAAACTCCTCTTAAACAGCTTTTGAAAGCTTTCGTCTGTCCCTCCTGATCTTAAAGGAACAGTTCACATGACAATGATTAGGTTCAGAAACGCAAATAGTTACAAACCAATATTATATGTGTATATGTGTGAGAGTGCAAATTATAATTATGTATAAATAATACATTTAACTAGCACACACACACACACACACACACACACACACACACACACACACACACACACACACACACACACACACACACACACACACACACACACACACACACACACACACACACACACACACACACACACACACACACACACACACACACATATATATATGTATATATAAAACAACATAAATTATATAAAATTGCAAAATGTATATGTTGTCATCATAAATGTCATCTTTATCAAATCTCAAAATGAATATCCATTTCTCATATCGTAAATTATGCTTAAATATTTTTAATGTGTTATTTTTTGATTAATAAAATACTTCATTAAATAATTTTGGGATTAATTTTGGGACAAAATTTTAACATCCCTAAGGAATTCCATCTTTGAAATATCGCTTTATGTTCCACAGAAAAACACCAAGCGGGTTTGGAACAACATGAAAGTGAGTAAAGGGTGACAGTATTTTCATTTTCAGGTGAACTATTCCTTTAAATTCTAACCTCGTCATATGGCATTATGCTCTCTAAATCTCTACTTCCTTTCCTTCTCCTCGTATCTAAAGTGGTTTTAATACTCTCTAACCCCCCCTCCACTTTCCCAACTTCCATTTCTTCCCCCTCTCTCCTGCTGTAAATCCATCCATTCCTTCATATTCTCTAGGGCTTCCCTCCATTTTGGCCCACTCCGGCTATTTTTGCCTTTCAGAATTTAATGGCTGCAAAAAATAGCTCCTGGCTGGAGCGACTGCACACTCGCACACGCACAACACATACTCATGCGCACACAACAGACAGGAATCATCATTGTCAAAGCAATAAAAAGAGGCACTTTTCCGGTGAGAGCCGGACGGCGAATGTTCTGGGATGTTAACAGGACCATCGCTGACCACTGATAACACACCAACAACCCTCAATTACACCCCACCTCCCCCTTCCTCTCGCCTTCCCTTTCTTCTTCTCTTTTTCTGTCTCTATATCAGACCCAAGGCCATGTATGTGTGTCAATGACATCCTCCTTTAACCAGCGGAGATGAAATATTTAGTCTTCCCAGCATAAACGGAACACGGATGTTTTCTAACTGGCAAACTTCCATACTATTTTTGCAGTATGAACATTGTTCACAGTTTGTGAATTCTGTATGCATGAAATTAGGATCTTCACCATTTGCAAAATGTGAAGTGTGCAAACTTCCTCAATGCAATGCATTTAACTTGACTCTATATTTGAACCCATTAGCTATGTTTCAATCCGCCTATTTTTATGCAAATTTTAGGAAATCTGATGGAAAGGATGCTGGATGGAAATGCAAAGATTCTAAAAATGTGAAGGAAAAACTGAAAGCAATCAATTGAGTTTTTTTTTTTTTTTTAAATCTGATGTGCATAAACTACGATGGAAACACATTCACCGAATAAATCCCTCGATGCGCAACAAAAACTCAGGTGACTTTGCCTCAGGATGTGGATTGGATATGTGGACTAAACTAGCGGACCAATTGCATCACAGCATCTCAAATGTTGATTTTGTAGTTGTAAAATGCCTGTACCAAAGTCTGCATTTAGAATGATTTGATTTATTGCTCTCAGAAGCGTCTCACACGATTGCATTTCCAAACACCAGGGACAAGAGAACATGACAGCGTTTATTGCATTGTATTATTTTGTCATTTATGATGTACGAAAAAGAGCCACAGTGGCTTCCCCGATTGCAGCAACTTCCATTTTTATTACAGATTTTTTGCACCAAATTTCCAGGAAGTGACGATTTTGTTCTCTTTACCACATGGGATGGAAGCGCTGATTTATTCATAAATGTTTTTTTCGAAATTCCAATTTTGCGCATAAGTTAAATTCGCAACTTTGGCTGCTGACTCCATTTCGTCTCTTTCTCCGGTTCATTATTTGATCAAACTCCCCAGATTTGAGGCATCATATTAAAAAAGGTTATATTAAAAAAAGAGGTGAAAGTGAAATAATCTGGTTTAGTTTATGAGGTGAGCACTAAAGACCACATGCTGAATTAAACATGCAATGAAGTCCTTTCATGTGATGAGAATGTAGCATATAACTGCAGTTTGAAACATTTAACAATGCATGCAAATGTTTTAATGCATACTAAATCTGCATACTGTGCACAATAAACTGCAGCAATAGTATGATAGTATGCTATTCTGAACCTCAGACAAAACCCCATATTTCCTCACTTTCTTTCTGTTTTCTTTCATTCTCTGTCCTGGGGTAACAATCCATTTTGAGAGTAATGATTCAGAGGACAGAAAATCAATGCTTCAGGGTTAACGTAAATCTGTAGCAAAGACTTTAAACTCAACACCTGCCTGCGTACAAACACTATCGAACGCACATAAACAAACCGTGGAAATAAACACGTATAACCAAACGGAAGACAGATTTGACAGAATAGTTCACCCAAAAAACATTTACTCACCCACTCAATGTTAATGAGCTGCACGATTAATCTTTAAAAGATTGCGATCTCGACTCAAACCTGTTTAGGCATGAAAAACAGCTTCACAAACAGCCTTTTCAACCACACCGTATCTTATTTCCGTTAACTTCAAATAACGATAGTTTTGATTACATTTTTACGGCACAAGGTGGCGACAAGTGATTGTTAAAAAATTTATGTCATCGAATCATTCATTTAAGAGATTTGTTAAAAAAAACACTGATTCATCCTGTAATGAAACAAGGGAAGTATTTATGAGTGAGTCATTGAATCATTCATTTAACCCGATTTAAAAAAAAAATTCATTCATATTAATTAAACATTTAAAAAACTGCAGTAATTAATATTTTGTCAGAACCTTTAGTAAATTACATGCTATTTTGTGTAGAAGTCTGTTCAGAATCATTTGAGCATCATGATCTCTATTTGAAACAAAAAATCGTGATCCTCAATTTATCCGGAATCGTGCAACTTTAACATTATTACATAATCATATAAATCAAAGTCTCCAGAAGCAGCCAAGATGAAAAAAATAGCAAAAAATTACACAAAAATTGTCCAATAGACTTGTGTGCTATATCACAAGTCTTCTGAAGTTATATTAACTATTTTGGACTACTTTTACAGTAGTTTTTGTCCATAAAGCAGCATAAAAATCATACAGGTTTGGAACGACATAAAAGTGAGTTAATGATGACAGAATTGCAATATATTAATAAGTACCATAATAGTGCATAAGTGCATATAAAAAAATAAATATCACATATTTAAATGTGTGCCTTAATGGCATTCGTGGAAAATATTCTGTGGCTTTTCAGGAGAAATTATTTTTCAAACCTGTCATATTAAGCTGTTGACCTAGCAGCATGTGAAATCACCAAGCTATTCATCACTAAATCGCTGTTTAAATGTGAAAATTACAGGCCTTTTCTCATACCGACCCCGTTCAGGAAAGCACCTATTATAATTCAATTAAATACGTCACAACAGAGCCAAACGTCACTTACACACAACTGAGGCAGGCTTATAAATTCAACCATGTTACATCACTTGAGAACCATGAAATCCATCAATCAGCCGATTTGCTGTGTGTTCACGTGTGGATAATCTTGGGAAATTAGATGATGTTCAGTCGTGTTAATTGTTTGTCATTTAAGCTGAGACCTGCCCTCCCTTCCTTCGCAGGTCACGCTGTAGCAGTCGGAGAGATTTACAGAGACGGAGTTAAACCGGCCAGAGCATCTATTGAAGACCTGTAGCCCTTGTCAAGCTAGCGTAATGTGCTGTGGTTAGTTGAAAGTCTCCTGTCCTGTGCACTCAATAACTCACTGCTATTCTAGGGAATTACGTTTCAGACTTTCCTAATGGATAAACAACCCTGTTTGGAAACAAAAGACTGAACATGAGGGATATTAAAGGGATTGTTCACCCAAAAATGAATGTTTTGCCATCATTTACTCACCCTCATTTTGTTTTAAACTCCGTATGACTTCTTTCTTTCTTTCTTTCTTTCATGAAACACAAAATTTAAAAAAATTAAAAATCATGGTGTTTCTTTTCCATAGAACGAAAGCCTAAAGTGTACTATAAAGCTATAAAAACCAACCTAAAAGTACTCATGCACAATATTTCTTAAGTCTTTAGAAGCTTCATGTAAGAAAAATACAGAAAGTAAAGTTGTTTTACTCCGCTGCAGCTTTCAAATGTCATTTACATATGGACATTTTAAAACTTTAGGGTGTCAAGGTGCTTTGTAACATGTGTGACGCCACACACAATTAGTTTGTCCATGTTTTGCAACCAAAAGTGCAATGGTTTAGTTTGAAAACTCAACATTTGACAACTATGGAATGGAAGGGAAGATCAGTGGATTCAGTAAATTTGAAAGGGTGGTGATGGCGCAATGGATAACACACATACCTTTGGTGTGAGAGACCTGGGTTCGAATCCACTGTGAGACACCAATGTGTCCCTGAGCAAGACTCTTAACCCCTAGTTGCTCCAGAGGTGTGCGACCTCTGACATATATAGCAATTGTAAGTCGCTTTGGATAAAAGCGTCAGCTAAATGTAAAATGTAGAAAGAAGAAAGTCAAATGGTTTGGAAGTGAAATGAGGGTAAATAAGTTTACATTATGGGGTTAACTGTCCCTTTAAACACAAAAGAAAGACCATTAAACATTCATGAACACACTCACACACAGGCACACACCGAACACATATGCATGTGCTGACATACATACATAATATTAGTCCTGGTACCATATCTCCAGCGGTCTCCTGAGGTCCTAAAATGTGACATGTTTAAACCAGCTGAGGCAGACCGCACACAAGGCAATGTTCAGCCAGATAAAACAGAACGTCACAAAACAGCAGATCAGTGCAGAACGCTGAGGGAGGGGGGTAATATCCTGCAGCGGGGCTGAAATATAGTGTGACAGAATGAACAACTGTCTGACAGCGTCTGGAGACAGACAGGTGAAGAGAGAGAGAGAGAGAGAGAGAGAGAGAGAGAGAGAGACAGACAGAGACGAGAACAGACAAGAAGAGGCACGCAGATCATTTTCAGCTGAACTCTGGGACATTTACACTGTTTTAAGAGACCTATTATTACCACACACTAAAGCAGGTCAAGTATGAATAAAGCATCTCAGAGAAAGGGAAATGATCCGGTGTAGTCTGAGATATTTCTCGAAGGATATAAAAGAATATAAATGCTTTTGTAGCACTTAAAACACGGTTCACCCAAAAATGCATGACTTTCAATGCGTTTCTTGCATGGAATATAAAATTATGTTTTTGAGAATGTGACTGACAATGACGCTGCTCTTTTCCTAACAATGAAAATGAATGAGGATGGACACTTTTGAGTCCATTTGTCCATTACATTCTAACTATACTCTAACTCGCATGATTCCTTTGTACAAGAAACAGACAAAAATTCAAGTATTGATGTTAAGTACTGATATGAATCCTATGAGACTTGTACAAGAACGCAAATAAAATTCTTAACGCTTTGGAGATTCTTAACAAAGCAATCATACGGCTTCAAAAGACTGTGAAAAAGAAAACTAGATCCCTTTTTATGGTGCTTCTTTTGTCATATTGGTAGCTTTACAGTCTGTAGTCACCGTATGTGTTGGTCTTTATGGAAAAGAGCAGCGTGAACATTCCGCTAAAATTCTCTTTTTCTGTTATAGAGCTTCTGTAGGTATTTATAAATGAACAGCCCGTTTTAAATTCATCCCGGTCTACTGACGTTAAGACATCTGCTAATTTAAACATCTAAAAATTACAATGCTCGTGATAACTTTCGTTAACTCTACAATAAATAAATCCACTTCACCAGGGAATTACTCTTCGACAGCGATGTCATCAAATATACAGAGCTACCGGAAAAACGAAAGTTCAAAGACGATATTATAAAGATGGCTGTGCACTTGTTTCTCTGGCGCACAAGGTCTATGCAGAAGAAAGAAAGCCATACGGGTTTGGAACGACATGAGGGTGAGCAAATGATTTTTGGGTTAACCTTTCTTAAACAATTTTGTGAAATTACTTAGACAAGACTGATACAAGCAAATACAGGACAAAAAGGCATGCACAGGACAGACCCACACAGGAAGTGACTTACAGGAAGGATTTAACGTCCAGGCCTCGTTTCGTTATCTGACCCATCATGTGATCCACGCTGCCAGGGTTCCCATGAGAGGCACCACCTGACTTATAGCGGGATGCTCCAGCCGGGCCGCCCCTGGAGTTCCTCGAGCCGGTCCCGGTCCCGCCTCCAGGCCCCGCCCCACCACCCCCTCCTAATCCCGGCTGGGTGTGTAGCTGACCCAAACTCTGGGAGTTGGGAGGCCTGTTGATCAAATTCGGGGCCGGAGCCTGGATCAAGGGTTGCTGGAGGCTCTGCTGACGCAACAAGGTGCGAGGTCGAGGTATTGCCCCCATCGATGGGATTTGGTCCAAGGTCTCGGTCGAGGAGAGGGTGTGGTCGGACAAACTGTGCGGGCAGAGCAGGAGGGAGGGCAAGGAGCGAGACGAGGAAGAGCGGGAGATACAGAGCGAGGGGCGAGGAAGGAGGAGGAGAGAAGGCGGGACAAGAACAAAAGGGCGGGGTTGAGGAGAAGAATCCGAAGAGGATTTGTAAGAAGTCGGAGGAGGAGGATCAGAGGACGCAGAGGGGCATGGAGAAAGAGGAGACGAGAAGTTGAAGGGAATAAGTTCCGAATCCGGATGTAGGAGAGTCATGGAGTTGGTTAGGGATTGAAGAGGTGAGAATGGAGACATGGAGGAGGACGAGAGGTTTAGGGAAGGATGGGGGCAGAAGGAAATGGCCAGAGAGGAAAAGGACAATGAAAAGATAGTGTCGTCAGATGGAGAAGGGGGTAGAGGAGAGGAAGAAGGAGGAGGAGGAGGAGGAGGAGGAGTGCGAGATGTAGGTGGGGATAGGAGGAGAAGGAGAAAGAAGGAGAGAAGCATCAGACAGAGGCAGTAGCCACCGTAACACAGGTAGCAAAAGAAACCGCAGCCGCCCTGGTCTGTGTGTCCGTTTCCGGCCCGAGAGAGACTTCCTTGAGCGAACGACGAGCGGCGAGAATGTGTGTGTGTGTGCGTCTGCACGGCCTGTTTGCGTGCCGCTCCTGTGCGTGTCTGACTGGATCGCGGTGTGTGTCGGGTCTGCCCTGAACGGCCGTGCGCATGTGTGTGTCGCGGCGTGTGTGGCGTCAGTCGGCTGCCACCGGTTCTTGCGGGAGACTGTTTTTTGTTCTGTTGAGAGCCTCCCATCTCGGTCTACTCCTCGCACATGCCTCTCCTCACCTTTCTTCTCTTAACTTTGCCCATCGTTTCTTGCGACACTCGTTTTAAGTAACACCACGGCCCCCTGAGTTTCTTCAACAGCCAACCAACTACGCTAGATCATCCGTCATTCTTCTGTCCTCTCCTCCCCTCCCTCAGCAATTACATCCCTCTCTTTCTATCATTAGCCCTGTTTCACTTTAATCTAAAAACTGTGTCAAATTCACCTCAGAAACTTCGGTGAGTTTCACCTGAGTTGCACTCATGATTCCTGCATTTTCTGGCTATTCTACCTCATTTCAGCTTGCCTAATCCATGCTGAATTTTACCTTTAGGGTACAACGGTAGTCAGTACCATTAAATCAGGGGTGTTCGAAACTTCCCCAGGAGTCCTGAAGGGTTCAGCTCCAGCCCTAATTAAACACCCCTGAAGCAACTTATTAAAGCATATTAGGCATACTAGAAACTTGCAGGCAGGTGTATTGGGGCAAGTTCGAGCTAAGCTCTGCTGCACACCGCTGGTTTAAACACCCCTGCCATAAAGGGACATCTTTCAATCTTATCGAGCCCTAAAAGGTTCATAGTAGTACCTTAACCCTTGTGCATCCTTGTGGACATTTTAGGGTTTTTCAGGTTTTTTTTTAATCACTCTGCTTGTGTTAATGCTAACTGCATACAATTTGGCACAGGTGTGTATTTTTATTGGAATTTTACTATTTCACCGGCATTTCCTTTAAAAAATCTATTTTGCACTAGGTACACAAAATACTTCCTCTCAGCGCCTTTTGGACAAAAATGGTCCTATTGAAACCCATTAAAACTGCAAAAAAAAAATTATCCCAGGGCCATTTAACTATAAAATGATGCAATCTTTGTTTAGAGGCTTTCCTTCTGTTGGTAATTTTTACCATTTTTCCAGGTTTGGCCTATAGAGCAAATACTCGCTTTATTCCTGTTTTCTGCTTCAGCATATTATAGTGCCAATTGGAAAAATTATCCAACGATATTTGTGTGGGTGTGTTGATATGGATGTAAGAGTGTGGTTAGTAAGTGTGTAATAAAAAATATTGTGTGTATGCGTGTGTTTGTAATATTGAGAGAGAAAAACTCTACTGCAAATAACAAATCCAATCACTGTGTGCACCAGTAGAGTATGCTGGCACCCAATGGGGAAAATCTGTTACTGCCCCCAAACAAAATCTTACCGAAAGCTCATTTTTTGAGATATCAACCTCAAATTTGGAACACAATTTATTGAGATTTATGGCTTTGATTTTCTAGCTGTTTTAGAGTTCAAGTTGTTTCATAAAATATATATTTTATACAAAATAATGTTCATAAATAATTTTCATAAACTCACCCTATATAACTTTTTTTTGGATTTATACCAAAACCAAATATTTATACCAAACTTAAGTCTGTGCTCCCAAGATTAACATTTTTATGATAGTTTTTTGACATGGACATTTTTGTCCTCTATGTAGCTATGTGTAACTTTTTTTAATTGATGCACAAGGGTTAAAGGTGATGATACACAGGGTAACTTTTTGAGCAATGTTGCTGGGCAATCTTGCCGAGCGATTGTTGCTTGGGCACTTTCCCATTGAAAATGGGCAATACATTTCTATCTGGATAATATAGATCGGTCGTGAGCCCTATGTCTCATCTGGTTGCCTGTTGACGGCAACATTGTTCAAAATGTTGCCCCGTGTATCATCAGCTTTAGAGTACATATTACCATTCTAAGATACTAATATGCATCTTTTAAGGGTAGATAAGTAACAAGTGTCAAGCTGCTGTGCCCCTAAAGACACAATTAAGCAATTTTTTTTCTGACTGTCTGTCAGTGAACATTTGAAAAAAGTCATTAAAAAGAACGTTTCAGAGTGATTTGGAGTTTATGGGACATAAAACAAACTTGCTCCAGTGGAGGAAAACCATCTTGATACTGAAGTCAGCATGAAAAGGCATTCACATCGCATTTTACTTCTGTAATATAACATATTTTTCTGTCAGGATATGTAATGAGAAGATACTGCCTTCAAATACAAGGTGACACGCAAGTGATTTTAGTTGCAAAGAGAGAGACAATCAAGAATTTTTCATTTCCCAGCAACCACAGGAGACCTTATTAATGGTTCTGCATCATAATGAAGAGCCAAAGATGCACGTTAGGTGTGAAATTGATGCACAAACCTGTGACCGTATTAAACTGACTAAACGAGCATATTCTAGCAAAGTTTACAGCTATTATGCTTTAACAGGACACAAAGGAATACAAACTAAAGTACAACTTATTGTAAACAATAATTTATTTCTGCCAAGATTTAGATTTTACATGCCACCAGCTTGAAAGGTAGAATCAAAACGAAAATCAATGGTAGAAGTACCTCACACTGGTAAAGATGCCCGTATTGACATTCATTAATGTCACAGATGACCATGATGCATCAGAATCAGGGATTGACTGTAGCAGAAAGTGGTTTTCCAAAGTTTTTTCACTGGCCACAATTTTGAAAGCGGTACCATGGGGGTAAAACTGCCATATATATATATATTTTTTTAATATTATCTCATAATTTGGCAGCAGGTATATTAGGCTGCTGTCACTTTAAGACATGACACACGGATCCATTATATTGATACACATGCATTTTCTTTCTCAACTGTTTATGTTCACTTAAAACATGACTGTGTTTACATGAATGCTCGCCAAGACTGGCATTTTGACACTATTTTGTGTGTTTTTGACTGTTTGAGGGCAATAAGAACTCAATTTATACTGAGATGTGGCTTTATGTGCCGCACTTTGGGCATCACAAAATCTGCGGGAATGAGTCAAATTATGAACAAACCCACGCGGCCCTTTAACAGCAACAATATTCATCCGGAGCAAATGAAACGAGTGAGTGAGAGGAGGAGGGTTTGTGTGTCACTCGCTGATGGAGAGATGAGAGAGAGAGAGAGAGAGAGAGAGAGAGAGAGAGAGAGAGAGAGAGAGAGAGAGAGAGAGAGAGAGAGAGAGAGAGAGAGAGAGAAAGAACAGCTGGTATCCTGTATCTATTCTAAAGAAAATGAGTATTGGAAGTGTTTCAGATATTTCAGTATTTATATGTATCGAAAAATCTATATTTTTGACAACATGCACTTAGTTTATTATTTCCAGATGCCTTTTTAAAAGACTAAATTTTAAAAATCTATACATAATATATAAAATTCAATCGGTTGGTGGGTGTAACATGGACAAAACTGTTCAAAACCGTTTACAGTTAATGCTTTTGTTTTAAAATGTAGAAAACAAAAAGTTCTAGAAACAGTCAAACCTAAACCTGAACTAGCATGTTCAAAAGTAAAAGTTTAAAGAATCCTGCCATTTGAAACGGTTAGTCAGATTTCAAAAAGCAAAGGTAAGAAATAAAAGCACATGGCTTGAAGGCAGCATACTCCCATTATTGAGTCATTCTGCCCTGGATGTGAAGAATGAAGGTCAAGTTCAGTATTTAGAGCATCCCATTGGTTACACTTCTTTTTCAAATCAATCCTAATTTATTATTGCTGTAACCTTTATCACATTCACCAGCATTAAATTACGGCATTAACTACGACAGTAGCCTAAAACAATAACATATCTTCTTATTTATTATCTTATATTACTATTTTTTTCTTTCATCCTGCACTGTAGGACCAGGAGCATGTATTAATAATGTAAAGCTGGTCAGATTTGATTTCATGTTGAGCTGGCGTAAGTCTGAACTGGCACCGGCTCAAGTGTAAAGGGCATCAGTAGATGCAGGACAAACACCAGGGAGCAAAACAAGCCGTAGTGGAGAACAAGATGAAGACGAGAAAGAGAGAGACAGGGAAAAGAGGATGTGAGACACAACACAAGAGACAGACACATATATAGCGGCCTGAAAATAGAATCCAATTACTGACGGAGAAAAACGGAGGGCGTGTAGAGAGAGAGAGAACGAGAGAAGAACGAGGACTGGTGGTATGGATGGAGTGAGAGAAGAGAGATGTGAGACAGAGAGAGAATATGTGAGGTGCTGGAGGAGAGGAGGTGTTAGCTAAGGGTGTGAAGAAAACTTAAATTGAGCCCGTGTGTGTGTGTGTGTGTGTGTGTGTGTGTGTGTGTGTGTGTGTGTGTGTGTGTGTGTGTGTGTGTGTGTGTGTGTGTGTGTGTGTGTGTGTGTGGCACACGGATATTGAAGCGTTGTAGCAGCTCTGGGTGTGTTTCGGTGAGGTTGTGTTTTCGAGATCTTTTGTGAGGTTTGGTTCCTCGTTCATTACTTCATCTGTTCATTCTCCTGGTGTTTCTTGTTAGTTAGTCTCATGCTCAGCAAGAAATCAAAATTGTCCAAACTTGTGCATCACGTTTCCTGGTCATACGTCATTGGTGGTACGTCTCTGAAATATTATTTTAGATATACGCTTTGAACAATCCAGTCAATTCATGATGGATAAAATAACCCATATGGCATTTTTTGGCACAATATCTTTCAAATATATGCTATATATGTTGTAAACAGCACAGCTTAGTTAAAATATGTTTTTCAAATATGAATATAAATATTTTTTAATGCTAAAATATATTACAAAATGTAGTTCAAGGACACAAAAAACTTTTTTTGTAAATTCAAAATATATAAATATAAATGTATTTAGTTTCACAATGTACCAAAGAATGTCTCTAAAATATATATGAGGAAATATATTGTAAACAGCACAGATTAATGAAATATGATTTTCAAATATTAAAATATATTTCTAGTAAACCTTTAAATGCCAAAATTGGTAAATTGTATTTCAGGGGGCAGGAAAATGCATTTCCAGCCATAAAATACATTTTAAGTAAATGCCACATAAATATATAAAATAATATGATGAAAAAGACATAACTAAAACTTATCGAAAATACATTTGTATAAATATATTTACAAATATATTAGGAATATATTTTCAAATATATTTAAAAAATATATTTATAATAAATACAGTATATTTATCATAAAATGACATATAATATATATATAGCAAAATATAATATAATATAAATAAATATATATAATCTATAAAATATATTTAAATAATATGATGAAATATAAATAACTAAAACTTATCAAAAATACATTTATGTAAATATATTTTAAAATGTATATCAACAATATATTTTT
The DNA here is from genome assembly GCF_051911475.1 of Siphateles boraxobius. NCBI lineage: Eukaryota > Metazoa > Chordata > Actinopteri > Cypriniformes > Leuciscidae > Siphateles > Siphateles boraxobius. The sequence goes on from NW_027509192.1 coordinate 1,148,111, forward strand.
GCATATTTTAAAATATATTAAAAAACATATCTGATCATTTATTTATTTGCTGTATGGGAAGTCCCACCCTACTTCTCTGACTGAATACTATTTTACTCAGAAATACACTGATTATGGAAGTAAAACTGTCTGGACTGAAATGAATCAGTTTGGGTTCTGTAAACTTTCTTTTACCGACGTAAGGAAATTTCCTCCTCTCTCAGGATTCATTTCACACTGCTGACAGATACACATTATGATTCACTGAAATATTAAGCATATTTATAGGACGTTTATAGGACGCATTAATATTTTGTGCTACACGGTTTCACTAGCTGGCGATTAATACGGAAAACTGGTGTTTAACATCCTCCAGCCATCGCTCATGTCACTGAAACGGCTTCTATAAAACTTTAACTGTGTGCCGATAGTTTGAAAAATCTAGTCTTCAGAAAGTCATTAGACGAAATGGGAACGCATCATATTTTCTCATCTGATTGTGATTAAAGTCCATAATTACACAGCTCACTGGAACACACTCTTAAAACTAAAGGTTCCAAAAGAAGGTTTTCACAGTGATGTCATAGAAGAGCCATTTTTGGTGAACATTCTTAAAAGAACCATTTGTTTTCTTAGTGTGAAGAACATTTTAATTATCTAAATCTAGAGATAAGACAAAAGAGAACCTTTTGTGGAATGGAAGGTTCTATGGAACCAATAAAGAACCTTTATTTTTAATTGTACTTGATTCTGATTAATTCTTGATTCTGGTAAACTGGAAGTTTCTGCACTGATATATACTTAATGGTAAACATTATAATGGCTGTTAGCTTTATATTGCAGATTCTTTTTTTCTCACAAAATACAATGAAATCAACATGTAATGCTGTTTGCAACCAATTTTACTTCAAAATGGGATTGAAATACACCATCTGGAACTGATTGGATTGTGAACGGTGTGCATTACCGGAGGGGAAAAGAAACTGACCACTTATGGAAAAAAAAAATACAGCTGCAGGAATGAAAGTCCTGTCTTTCAGTTTAAAAGAGTCAATCACTTTGTTTTAAAGATATACGGTTTAGTTTGAGCTAGATGGAAAGACTTTATTTTTATTTTTTTAAACTAAAGCTTTATGATTTCTTCCGCATTCTAGGAGCTGTAATTTTCTGTGTTCATCTACACTATCGTTCATAATTTTGGGATCTGTAAGATTTTTGAACGAAGACTCTTATACTCACCAAGGCTGCATTTAATGACCAAAAATAATAGAAAAAACAGTAATACTGAGAGATATTATTACAATTTCAAATAACATTTATTTGAAACAGAAATATGAAAGATTATGAAGGCCTTTGTTTTTACTTGAAATAATATGCACAGATTAATTATTCACATTAAGACCCCAATAAGAAAGTGCATTAAGTCAATTCTGAATTAATGTCAACATTAAACAAACCAAAAAAATCAATATTTCCAGTGCATTAATATGTTAAGTAGCCATATAACAACCCACATCATGTAGTCAGCCAGTCTGTAATATTGCAAAATAACCCCCTTCAGGCTCATACAAGACCCTTCTGCTTTGCAGTTATATTTATTATCCCTCACATTTCATATTCGCAGGCTGAATCAGGTGCATGATATCAGCAATTACGCCATCTTTTTGAGTCATTGCGGGTGTTGTGTTTTAAAATGGACTGAAATGAGTGATCGTCGCTTCTAAGTGCGTCTAAGTGTGTGTGAGTCAGTCGTACGGATTCTGCTATTATTAGACTGCAGGGCGGCCTGAAATCTCAGCAAAGTGCAGACCCACACAAAAGGCATTTTTAACTTTCTTAAACATCTCTCACACACACACACACACACACACACACACACACACACACACACACACACACACACACACACACACACACACACACACACACACACACACACACACACACACACACACACACACACACACACTCTCTTTCTTGTCTCCAGTGGGCTCGACTCACTTGCCGTTCTTGAAGTCTCCTGACTGCAGGCGGCTTTGCACCGTCTGCCACCTGCCGGCTTTAATGCCCCCCGTCATCATGTTCCTCACGCTGTCACTGCGGGACGGCCCCCCTCCGTCCCCAAATACACCCCCCACGGACCCTCTCTGCCCCCCGGGCACCGCCCCACTGGGGGGTCCGCCAGAGAGAGAGAGAGAGAGAGAGAGAGAAAGGAGGAAAAGAACAAACATTGGGAGAGAAGAAACGGTTACAGGTTTGGATAAATAACAATGATTTACCCCGTGAGAGCGTTACATGCGTGTGACCTCACAGCGAGCTACAAGACACAAACACAAGTCACCCTGGGCTTTTAAAGATGCAGTGCCAAGTGCAGATCCTCCTATAGGGGGCGTAGCAGAGCCTTACGAATGGATTTACATTACAACGACCCTGAGGCTTCAAATAACCACAGTTGCTCTCCCGGTGACATGCGTCGCATTAATGACACCCATAAATGTTGCAGACTTCATATAGACTTTTGTCATCGGTGTTTCATTATCGTGGTCACCGGTTTGTGGACCTGGTGAAAGTCATCATGCAGTTATCAGGAGATTTAAGGAACACTGCCGCACCACTCAAACACTCACAATACAACATCAACACCAAACGACATCAAAAACAGCAGGATAAGAGAAAAACAGCTTTCAGTGACAAAGCTGACAGCCGCAGATTGAAACAAAACCAGGCGAGGAATCAGATTTCAGAGAGAAAAATGATATATATATATATATATATATATATATATATATATATATATATATAGGCATATATTCTGTTTACTACAATAATTATTTTCAAGTTATGGCCAATAACTGACCAAACTGATGATAATAATAATATTTTACATATTTAGCGGTGATGCAAGTCATTAAAATTCTGGTCAATTCCAATAAGACAATATTTATTCTCATGTTATGGTCAATAACTGATAAACGGCTGATATTATATAGTGAATGTATACCGTCCTGGGTCGATAAAGACCCGAGGTATGCGTTTAAGGGTGAATTTAGGCATTGCAACATTATAATGCACAGTATGAAAAACGTAATATTATTTTTGAGATTTGCTAAAGATTACGTTTAAATTATTAAGTGCTTGTTAGTTGAAGAAAAATTTAAAAATGGGCAAAAAAATTTGCATGCACAATTAAATATTCAATTTGATGAACTTGGATATTTAATTGTGCATGCAAATATTTACCTATACAATTTTTAAAAAACTCTGCAACACTTTATTGTAAGGTGACGTAGTAACCCGTTACTACATGTAGCCTACTTACTATAGTAATACCAGTAAATTATGCATAATTACAAGTAACTAACCCTAAACCAAACCCTAACCGTAACTCTATAGTAAGTACATGTAGTTAATTAATATTACTTAGTTCTTTTTAAATAAGTACAATGTAACCGTCACCTTAAAACCAAATACTCTACATATTTAGAGCCAATAAGGGATCTATTCTGCATCCCACGATACAAGCATCTGAAATATCCATACAACATGACCATAACTAAAGACAAACTAGACTGTAAGTGTGTTCCAGGTGTGTTTTGCTTGAATCTGCGGCGTGCGTCTGAAACAGCAGAGCTTCAGTGCATTCACCCACACCGCTTTAATCCAGCAGGTCCACAGAGAAAGGAGAACCGAATCACCTGAGCCACCGCCGATAACGTGTTTATTTCACTTTTCATTTTCTAGACAGGCCGGCCCATCTGATTCTGAACCCCTCTGTACGACTGCCGCTGGTTTTGATGGAAACCATTCGTTTCTTTAGAGAAACCTGTCTGGATTAGGCCGGTGAGGGTTTACCGATGCCAAGAATCAGGAGTGCTGGAGAGACACATCGAGTACAAGCCCGAGAAAGGTCAAAGCACAGGGCAAAACGGGGGTTACCACACCACAACCAGACTGTAACGGTCAACCCTCGACGGGAGCCTACGGCACTGAGGGTCAGACGCCGTTCAAGAGCGCCTTTTGGTTTGATTGTTTGTTTCTTTACTGTTATTGTTGCTGTTCGCTGGATAGCTGAAGCTGGAGGGTTGTCCGTCTCCATGGTAACACCCCATGGGGGGAGGAGGGGGAGGGGGGTGAAAGGTTAAAGGTCATATGCTGAGAAGAGACGAGCAGGGCTGTAGGGAGTGAGGGACATTTAGGGTCCAATCGTGCAATTTTTGGGGTGAAACAAAACAGATTTGAATGTCAGGCTTAGCAAACTGTCCAATGTATTGATAATGTCCCTGCAGTCCTGCAAAGCTTAGTCAAGAATAAAATCTGCATAATGACTTTCATTCATATCACAAGGTTGAACGTGAAGTGTGCAATTTCTGTCATGAGCGTCACCACAGAACAGACTGGACTTCCGTTCGGTGCCGAAATTATAAAAAATTGTTTTTGTTAAATGAAACAAAGCTGAAATGAAAGCAATTCTAAACTTTTTTTTTTACATTGAAATTTTGCCTTGCTAACTAACTGAAATAAAAAGGTTTAAGTTGAAATAATAAAAACAAAAACTTAACAAAAACAAAAATTTACCCTAAATAGAAATATATATATGTTAAAAAAATACAAAAACACATAGCAAATTGACTAAGATTTGATTTAAAATTAAATCTGAAAATATAAATAGAAAAGCTAATTCAAAATATTAATAAATACTATAAAAGCATATAAAAATACCAAAATAACAGATTTATGGATGATAGTAATTATTTTCATTTTATAGGTAGAAGATAACCAAATAATAACCAATATTATAAGTAAACTATTTTGTTAAAAAAAGTTAAAATAAATTTAAATATCACAGCAAAATTAGAAATTACCATAGTGAAATATGATAGAAATTCCTTCTGAAATGTGTTATAGAAAAAAGTCACAAATATTAAGCGGTTAAACAATTAATTATATACTTAAAGCTTTATATCTCCATAGGTTAGTACTAAATGATAGCAAAAGTCGTGAAAATCTTAAAATAAGCTGAAAAATATCAGTAACGGCAGAAATTAAAAAGTTATATAAATAAATTATATAAACATATATGAATGTAATTTAAGTTGAAATGACTTAAAAATCCAAGTTGATGTACTCTAAAATTGAAGGCAGCAACTTGTTCTTTTACAGTGATACACATAACTGATATGGATATATTGTGCATATCCCTATAGCAGCAGAAATTACACACTTCATCTTTCACATATTTTGTCTTTATCTTGTCATTTCGTCTGGTGGTACTGTACTATCCCATACTATGGACCACAATCAGATGAAGGATACTATGAGTTTGGCATTATGAGTTCATTGCCATATCCTTTTGGAGAAGTGTGTTAGCGTACGGGATGCTTCCTCATCGTTACAGCCCTGCCAGGGATCGGGGATAAATGCTGGGTAACAGGTGAGATGCGTACAGTAAAATATGGGTTGTGTCAGTCTAAGCCCACAGTCCGCTCACTAACCGTCTGACGCACACTACTGCAACCAAACACAACAAAAAAAATGTGTTTTTAATAGGCTTTATGCCTATATGTTTGGTTCGCTTTATGCAACTTCTAAAACTGTTCGCCAAACTGTAATATAAACATATATTTTATTTTAATTTTTATATATATATTTTTAAATTGTATATAATATTCTTAAATCATTGTGAATTACAAAAAAAAGATTTATATATATATATATATATATATATGTAATGATTGTATATGATTATATACAATAAAAAAAATATTATTTTGGCGAGTCATTTTAGATTATTATATATATGTATATATGTATATATATATTATTATATATTGTATTTTTTATTATAAATAATATTCTAATTATATTGTAAGTTAAAATAGTATATATATATATATATATATACATATTTGCACACACATAAACATAATAACAAAAATATAATATAATACATATAAAAAATGATTTAATACTTATTAATATATTGACACAAATCTGTCTAGTTAGCAGTTTTAGAGCTGGTCTGTGTGTGTATATATCTATACATGCATCAGCGAGAAACTGTTGACGGACTATAAAGGAAACGATTATTAACAAAATAAAGACCGAATGATACAATTGTGTTCAGAAAACATTCTGGTTTAGTGTTCATACTTTCAGTTTTGCTTCTGGTTCTGTTCTGAATGTTAAAATAAAACAGAAAAAGCATTTTATCGACCATACGAATCATTTTCAGGAACATTTAATTTCGTGGTATAAATTTCAAATAAAAAATATATATAAAAAAAACACGAAATGGGTCAGTTCACAGCATGCGTCAGTCAGACGGTGTGTTCCTGTTTAAGTGGGCGGCTCTCGACCTGAACGAAAGACTTTCTGCTGCTAGTTAAAGTCTGGCAGCACAAATCTCGGGTGCGTTTGGGAAGGGTTTGGGTTAGGTGAGGTTCGGGTGAGGTATGAGTTGTGGGTCAGGGGTTTGGTGTCTCTTACCAGCCTGAACTGAGACTCACTTGAGTGAGAGGCGTGGATCTCCGTAAGGGGCATAAGGAGAAATGTTTAGTACAAACTCCTTGGGTGGGTATGAGCTCCAGCGCTGCTGCACTGAACTGCTGTCATTGTTATTCCAAAAGTCTCTGTCTAAATCACTGAAGAGACACACACACACACACACACGTCAGTGGAACATGAGCGACCCATTTCATCCAGCAATCCCCACACAAGACGTCTCCGGGAATCTCCACTTCTTCAGGACAGGAGGTGGAGAGGAAGAAACTGAGAGGTGCATAAAGGGCTTTTATCATCAAACAGGGAAATAACAACAGACCCAATGCATCCATAAAGCAGCAAAGCAGAAACGAGCAAGATTATACCTGTGAGTTCATTAGTTTATCAAAGATCAAGCGTAAGGGAGAGAAAGAGAGAAATGGAAAGCTGTGAAGCATCACACGTTATTAAACACAATCTCAAGTGCTCTTCGTGGTGACAAACCATTAATGTGTTGCAAAGAAAAGAAACATGTGGGAGACAGCAAAGGTGAGAGGTCAGGAGAAATGGGCCGGGTGAACCTGGTATTGGGGGAAAAGGTCATTTATGGTAAGTTATTATTTCAACAACAGCTTCAGGAAAAAAAAAAAAGCAAATGTGCAGTCCTAAAAAAATCAGATTTCCACAAGCACCTGCAAGCTTTAAATCCAGAGAAGTCATCAGTCTAAAACAGCAGCTGCAGTGTCACGAAGCACAACACACACCTCTCCCGGTGCGTGTGTCCGAGAATAACCGCCTCGTAAACAAGAAGACATGTGATCATAAGAAGAGGAAAACAACGGAAGCTCAAAGATCCCGCGCCCTCATTCAGACGCGCTTCAGAGAAACCCGAGTCGTTGGAAGGGAGAGATGCTTCCTCAATGAAGCGCTGGTCATTATCAATAAACTTAAATGCTCTCGTACTTGTGAAGTTTTTTCTTTCTTTTTTATTTCTTCAAAGCAAGTCTAGACTGAAAAAAACTTTTTACATACATAAAAATACATAGAGCAACATTGAAAAAAAAAAAAAAAAAAAAACGTAAATGATTGCATAGGCGTCTTTTTTTAAACTATCTTAATTATTATTGCTGATATTGTGTTATTTATTATTTTTTAATATATTACTCTTCCCATTTTTAAAATTATTTTTAATAATATTAATAAAGCAACATTTTATATACATTTGCTGATATACTATTATTTTTAATTATATATATATATATATATATATATATGTGTGTGTGTGTGTGTGTGTGTGTGTGTGTGTGTGTGTGTGTGTGTGTGTGTGTGTGTGTGTGTGTGTGTGTGTGTGTGTGTGTGTGGTATTTATGCTCCTGTACACAGATGATCTTTATTTTGATAATTAATTAATCATTCTAATCAACACACAAATGCTTGTCAATATGGTAAACGAAGGCTACATATCATTTATGAACTCCCAGTGCTTTTTTCAAGCTTATTATTTAATGAAAAAAAATTATGTAACTTTATTGCCTCTATGCCTTATGTAATTTTATTGCCTTATGTAACTATATTGAATATATAAATAAATAAATGTAGCCTACAAATTGAAATTCTCTGGGCTATCATGCTGTTACATTTTTTTTCCTAATATTTTTTACATTACTTATGCATCTAAGTTAGGCCCATTACTAAGTACATGGATTAAAACAACACTGAATTTGATCATTTTAGCTGCTACGTTTGTTTTAAACACATTTTTTGAGGCTCTCTTGCTTCCTCTGACGGACCGCCACTGCTTTAACGACTTCTGAAATTAATGATTTCCGTAGATTTAAAACACATGTATTTGTAGTCTATGGAGGAACAGTGAAGTTCTCCGCTGATTTCGTATTTTCAGGCATCGCTCCAACACAACAATCTTAAAAAAAGCCCCAAAGAACGAAATAATGCAAGTCCCTGCACCTACTTGATGGCTTTTTTCTCTCCTCTTCCTCTTCCTGAATCGGGAGACCCGACGGACTCCACTCCTGGTTTATTCCTCTTCCCCTGAAACAGAGAGAGAGAGAGAGAGAGAGAGAGAGAGAGAGAGAGAGAGAGAGAGAGAGAGAGAGAGAGAGAGAGAGAGAGAGAGAGAAAGAAATGGTTATCCCAGTCTCCTAATTGATCACAAGCTTCTCCACCTCCAGTTTCTGTTCATCTAGCATTATTCCTTCTTCCCTCTCTCTTTCTCCTCCCTGATGCTTCGTTCTGATTGCTTAAATCACAAGGTCCGTCCTAGGTCTTCTCCATAGCAATTAAACCACACACAAGCCTCATATTTACATGGAAATAGCCAATTTAGCTTTACCAGAGTCACAGGCCGGCGGAGAGCGTGTGGGAGAGACAGACTGACAGAAAGTGTCTTCTGAGGAGTAGGAGTTATTGTGGAAACCCTTCATAGACGTCACTGCTGTCCGCCTCTCCGCGCCATAAACAACATGTTACAGGGAGTTTGTGACACAACCTATATTCAGTGTTAGATTTAAGGAGACACCGGCAGGAGTTACGCAGGTTATGTAATCAACTGTTGAATTTACACCATAATACAAAAAGGTTTTATTTTTTTTTACTGAGCATTCATTAAGTTTATGACTTTTTTGTATATAAAATGCCTCATCAGAGTTGCTTTACTGTAAATATATACATGACACCATCTTTACAGTATAAATGTGGTCATAAATGGTTAAAGTCCCCCTGTGGTGAAAACCAAGTTTTTAATGTTGTTTATATGTCTATGTGGTGTTTTTAATATGCTTTAAAACAAACCATGTGTAAATTCATAAGTCGACAGCATTGCTGAGTATTTTCTCTTTAAAACCGCAGTGAACCAAAGACAGTCTCAAAAACACGGTTTGAAATCGCTGGTGTTTCTGACGTCAAACTACCTTGTAACCAATCAGATCAACGCGTGATCGTCAACGGGTGGATCTCTGAGCTGACTGAGTGAGTGGAGGCGGGGCTCATTTGCATATTTATAGAACCGCGTGTACTAAAGAGGCAAGGGTGTCGAGTTACATTCAAGCTATGTTAAGGCATGAAGAATTTCATTTCAAGAAAAAAAACATTTAAATATGTAATTTTGGTGATCGAAGATGAGTTTTAAGGGATAAAATTCTTGACTACAGGGGGACTTTAAATAAAAGCAAGAAAAGAAGACCAATCATAACTCAGGATGCAAATAGAAGACCAATCAAAAAAAGAATCAAATGAAAATATTGCTAAATTGAACAAATGTCCAACTGTAAAAAATGTTGCTGCAATTAGTTATAACAATTTAAAATTTGTTGAGATAACTTAAATATCCAACTTAACTAAACTAAAGCTAAACTTTAATCTTTAAAAAACTTTTAATTTATGATAAATAATAACAGCAATAATCTTTTACAGTATAAAAATGTTAATTAATTAATTAAGTAAGTAAATTCTTCTTATTGGCTTCCTCTGATACCTTCCTACTATTTTAAACCTCTAGACAAGGTTTTGACAAGCGACATTCAAAAGTAGTTAGTCTTAAACTTTTCTAGTTTCATTTACTTGCAAGTGAAAAAGGTACTTCAGGTGTTCAAATATAAAGGGAAAACATGATAAAGTGACAAAACTAGATCATTCCCATTATAGTGGTATTTTACTATTATGCATATACTATTAATATTTCGAAGTATTTTTTATTTTTTAAGTTTCTAGTTCAGGTTTTAGTAAGTTTTGTTATGTGCTTTTGTTATGTGCTTTTGTTATGTGCTTTTGTACTAAAATTTTAGTTTTAGTAATTTTAGTGCTTCGACTTAGTTTATTTCAGTTAGTTGCCAAAGCAAACTTTCTAATTTCTGTTAAAGTTTTTTTTAAATGTAAGTTTTCCATTTAATATTTATATCTAATATTAATTTGGTGATATTTCAATGAAGTTCTAGAGAACGGGTTCTTATTAGTTTAAAAAATAAAAAAATAAAAAAACACTAAAACTATATTTTTTTATATGCAGGTCCAAGTTTGAAAAAAGCAATTGTTAAGAAACTGGAATCGTTAGAGGAATCAGAACCAATAATGATAAACTCCTTATGATTTCCATCCCTAGTAATGTAACATAATGAATTGCATATTTTAGGAGCAGCACAATAGTGTACAAAGGTATAATCTAAAAAGTTACAATACTAAAAAACGAGTAAAAATAAACAGGTACAATTCCTCATTTTGCTCTCATCCAGGACTCATCTGTGTAATTACAGCGGATACTCCTCAAATCCAGATCTTTCCCGCAGCGCTCGCTGTCTCATCTCATCTCATCGCTGCTATCCTGTTGGCTATCGCTTGAGGAGGCCTGTTGGCTCAGAGATGGCTCTGGTTGGGCTAGTTCTGCCTGGCTCGTCTCTGAGGACGTGTCCGGGGGTGCCGGGGTGGATCAGAGGGGTCAGAGGTCAGGGGTATCATTAGCGCTGGCCAAGAGGAATGTCCAGCGATGGGGCGGGAGTTAAGACAAACTGCCTAAATTGTTCTCAGCGATTGGCCGAGGCTTCAGGAAACTCCCTGAGCAAGGACAAAATCTGAATTCACTGAAGGTTTTGTCTTTTTCTAAATGTACCCAAGCACAGGGACATGAATTGCAAGAACAAATAAAAGTTCCAATCAAAATTTTTCACATTAGTAAAGTGAACAGTAAAAAATACTTTTATGTACCAATTCATATATGTATATATATATATATATATATATATATATATATAGAGAGAGAGAGAGAGAGAGAGAGAGAGAGAGAGAGAGAGATATTTACACACACACACACACACACACACACACACAGAATGAGGAAGAAAGTGATTTTGAACATTGGATGGTTGTTGGTGCCAGACGGGCTGGTCTGAGTATTTCAGAAAATCTACTGGGATTCTTTACGCATGACCATCTCTAGGGTTAACAGAGAATTATCAGAAACAGAGGAAATATCCAGTGAGCTTCAGATCTGTGGGAGAAAATGCTAAATGCAGAGGTCAGAGGAGAATGACCAGACTGGTTCAGATGATAAAAAGGCAACAGTAACTCAAATAAGCACTCGATACAAGCGAGATCTGCTGAAGAGCATCTCTGAACACAGAAGAGCATTTCTGAACACAGAAGAGCATCTCTGAACACTGAAGAGCATCTCTGAACACTGAAGAGCATCTCTGAACACAGAAGAGCATTTCTGAACACAGAAGAGTATCTCTGAACACAGAAGAGCATCTCTGAACACTGAAGAGCATCTCTGAACACTGAAGAGCATCCCTGAACACTGAAGAGCATCTCTGAACACAGAAGAGCATCTCTGAACACTGAAGAGCATCTCTGAACACAGAAGAGCATCTCTGAACACAGAAGAGCATCTCTGAACACAGAAGAGCATCTCTGAACACTGAAGAGCATCTCTGAACACAGAAGAGCATCTCTGAACACAGAAGAGCATCTCTGAACACTGAAGAGCATCTCTGAACACTGAAGAGCATCTCTGAACACAGAAGAGCATCTCTGAACACAGAAGAGCATCTCTGAACACTGAAGAGCATCTCTGAACACTGAAGAGCATTTCTGAACACTGAAGAGCATCCCTGAACACTGAAGAGCATCTCTGAACACTGAAGAGCATCTCTGAACACAGAAGAGCATCTCTGAACACTGAAGAGCATCTCTGAACACTGAAGAGCATCCCTGAACACAGAAGAGCATCCCTGAACACTGAAGAGCATCTCTGAACACAGAAGAGCATCTCTAAACACTGAAGAGCATCTCTGAACACAGAAGAGCATCTCTAAACACTGAAGAGCATCTCTGAACACAGAAGAGCATCTCTGAACACAGAAGAGCATCTCTAAACACTGAAGAGCATCTCTGAACACTGAAGAGCATCTCTGAACACAGAAGAGCATCTCTGAACACTGAAGAGCATCTCTGAACACAGAAGAGCATCTCTGAACACTGAAGAGCATCTCTGAACACAGAAGAGCATCTCTAAACACTGAAGAGCATCTCTGAACACAGAAGAGCATCTCTGAACACTGAAGAGCATCTCTGAACACAGAAGAGCATCTCTGAACACTGAAGAGCATCTCTGAACACAGAAGAGCATCTCTGAACACTGAAGAGCATCTCTGAACACAGAAGAGCATCTCTAAACACTGAAGAGCATCTCTAAACACTGAAGAGCATATCTGAACACAGAAGAGCATCTCTGAACACTGAAGAGCATCTCTGAACACAGAAGAGCATCTCTGAACACAGAAGAGCATCTCTGAACACAGAAGAGCATCTCTAAACACTGAAGAGCATCTCTAAACACTGAAGAGCATCTCTGAACACAGAAGAGCATCTCTGAACACTGAAGAGCATCTCTGAACACAGAAGAGCATCTCTAAACACTGAAGAGCATCTCTAAACACTGAAGAGCATCTCTGAACACAGAAGAGCATCTCTGAACACTGAAGAGCATCTCTGAACACTGAAGAGCATCTCTAAACACTGAAGAGCATCTCTAAACACTGAAGAGCATCTCTAAACACTGAAGAGCATATCTGAACACAGAAGAGCATCTCTGAACACTGAAGAGCATCTCTGAACACAGAAGAGCATCTCTGAACACAGAAGAGCATCTCTAAACACTGAAGAGCATCTCTAAACACTGAAGAGCATCTCTGAACACAGAAGAGCATCTCTGAACACTGAAGAGCATCTCTGAACACAGAAGAGCATCTCTAAACACTGAAGAGCATCTCTAAACACTGAAGAGCATCTCTAAACACTGAAGAGCATCTCTGAACACAGAAGAGCATCTCTGAACACTGAAGAGCATCTCTAAACACTGAAGAGCATTTCTGAACACAGAAGAGCATCTCTGAACACTGAAGAGCATCTCTGAACACTGAAGAGCATCTCTGAACACTGAAGAGCATCTCTAAACACTGAAGAGCATCTCTGAACACAGAAGAGCATCTCTGAACACAGAAGAGCATCTCTGAACACTGAAGAGCATCTCTGAACACAGAAGTGCATCTCTGAACACTGAAGAGCATCTCTGAACACTGAAGAGCATCTCTGAACACTGAAGAGCATCTCTAAACACTGAAGAGCATCTCTGAACACAGAAGAGCATCTCTGAACACTGAAGAGCATCTCTGAACACTGAAGAGCATCTCTGAACACAGAAGAGCATCTCTGAACACTGAAGAGCATCTCTGAACACAGAAGTGCATCTCTGAACACTGAAGAGCATCTCTGAACACTGAAGAGCATCTCTGAACACTGAAGAGCATCTCTGAACACTGAAGAGCATCTCTGAACACTGAAGAGCATCTCTGAACACTGAAGAGCATCTCTGAACACTGAAGAGCATCTCTGAACACAGAAGAGCATCTCTGAACACTGAAGAGCATCTCTGAACACTGAAGAGCATCTCTGAACACAGAAGAGCATCTCTGAACACTGAAGAGCATCTCTGAACACAGAAGAGCATCTCTGAACACTGAAGAACATCTCTGAACACAGAAGAGCATCTCTGAACACAGAAGAGCATCTCTAAACACTGAAGAGCATCTCTGAACACTGAAGAGCATCTCTGAACACTGAAGAGCATCTCTGAACACAGAAGAGCATCTCTGAACACTGAAGAGCATCTCTGAACACAAAACACCTCAAACATTGGAGCAGAAGACACACACCAGTATCACTCCTGTCAGAGCAGAGGTGGGCAGTAATAAAGTACATGTACTTGAATACTGTACTTAAGTACACTTTTTGAGCATCTGTACTTTACTTGAGTATTATAAACCCTTACTTTAACTTCACTACATTTGAAAGACACATATTGTACTTTTTACTGCACTACATTTCTGTCAAGGTCCTTGAGTAGAAAGTAGTAACGTCAGTCAGGGGATGATTTTGGTTGGAAATGAAAGTCGGGTTGATGTCAGAACCCGACTGATGTTGAACACCGACTGATGTTGGTTTCTGACGACAACACGATTTTCATTTTCAACCACAAAACAACGTCTGTCCAACGTTGGAGATTAACATCAATCTGATGTTGGATTCTGACATCAACCTGATTTTCATTTTCAACGATGGGTTAGGTCTTCTAAATGCGAATCTTGTTATTGTTTTGGAGCACACTACATTATAGATAACAGTAAAGGCCTCATTATGCTTCTGCATTAACTCCACGGCGTAGCTACGCCGTCACACCTACGGCGTCGTGGCCGTTTTATGGTTCTGCGTCAGGTTGAGTTGCATTGCGGTGCATCTGACCATTCACAGCCCTTGTGGTCTGCGTCGCCTCGACGCGTAGTTAAAATTTTTTGGAGGTGCACGTCGAGCTACGGCGGAGGGGTTCGCCGCGACGCAGAGGGGTCTGCCGGGTTACGCCGTCGATTCAACGCAGAAGCATAAAACAGGCTTAAGGCTAACATATTCATACTAAAAGCCAAAAAACTTTAAATAGGGAAATATTTGAGGGAACAGCCATTTGTGTGTCTGAAACCATTGTGGACGTTATTGAGTGCACTTATTCAATCTCACATTCAATCCCACTAGTGGAACTGTGTTCTAGAAATAAATTTTATATTAATATGAGTGTAGGCAGGCATAGATTCAGAGGCATAAGGTACAGTAAGTATTACATACAACAATGCAACAATAATAAAACAATGCATTGACATTTACTTTTTACTTTTGATACTTTTAAAAACGAGTACTTCTGTACTTTTACTTAAGGAAAAATCGGTCTTTACTTGTAACCGAGTGATATTTGACCAGTAGTATCTGCACTTTCACTCAAGTAAGGAAGTTGTGTACTTTGTCCATCTCTACAGATGAGAACAGCAAACTGAGGCTACAATTCATACGGACTCATCAAAACAGGACAATAGAAGATTGGGAAAACGTTGCCTGGTCTGATGACTCTCCATTTCTGCTTCAACATTCAGTTGTTAATTTGCCATAAGCAACATGAGAGCATGGATTTATCCTGCCTTGTATCAGCGGTTCAGGCTGCTGGTGCTGTAATGGTATTTTCATAGCACACTTTGGGCCTTTAGTACCAACTGAACATCGTTTAAACGCCACAGTCTGAGTATTGTTGATGACCATGTCGATCCCTTTATGACCACAGTGTTTTGATCTTCTGATAGCTACTTCCAGCAGGATAACGCACATGTCACAAAGCTCAAATCATCTCACACTGGTTTCTTGAACATGACAGTGAGTTCACTAAACTCAAACGGCCTCCACAGTCTCCAGATCTCAATCTAATTGAGCAGCTTTGGGATGTTCTGGAACGGGAGATTCACATCATGGATGTACAGCGACAAATCTGCAGCGACTGCGTGATTCAACCACTCTACGCCACAAAGAATGAATCCAGTTCTGAATGCAAAACCAGTCTACGGTGGTCTATCATCTCTAAACATTTTAGAGAAGCTACCGGGCAAAAACTATAGAAGTTAGTCCATCTGAGCAGCTAATGTAAAGCCAGCTATAGTTAAAAGCTGGTATTTTGCAGCAGGATTCTCATATTCCAGACATCTCAGTCCACTACCATCACGGGTCCAGAGTCTGACACACTGATTTAAACAAAAAAGGACAGTCCAAGAAACACCCAGATGTGCAGAGCAGCACACACACATGAGTCAGTAAGCCAGAGGGGACATCAGTTAAACACACACACACACACACACACACACACACACACACCCACACACAGACACACACACACACACACACACACACACATTCTCAAACAAACACACGCATGTACGCACACACACTCATTCTAATTACTACTGACTAACCCCAGAGACAATATAAGAAAGAGAAGACAGGATACTCACAGAAAAATGAATGGAAAATATTGTAATGCTTAATAAAGCTGAAGGAATGGACATGAAGGGAATTTTCAATGCTTATTTGAAATATAGAGTGCAACAGTGCCAGCACACCTTTCTCAGCACAACACTTTTTTTTCTATTCGTTTTTCCCATAGGGATTTTAAAAAAGTCTTTATTAAAGTGTTACAAGCTATGAACCAAGCCAACGAGCTACGAGGTCAATCACAGACTTGAAAATCTGACAAAATCTAGCAATCACATGAAGCATTGCGAAGAGCATACTCAAATTAAAAACGATGGAGAAATATACAAATATAACAATCAATTTTAAATTCATATATATATATTTAAGTATTTTGATAACGTAGAGAGACTAGATTACGTCTTTTATGGTGCTTCATCAGAGTAGGCGGAGCTAAAGAGCAATTTTGTGCGTTGCTTTTCCCGACTCTGATTGATGGAATTTCTGCACAGCATCATGGGTAATGTAGTTTAATCAGATATGCAAATACATTCATATAGTAGCATGACCCTGATATTCAATGAAACGTTACAAAGAAACGCTGACTCACTCAAAGATCACTAAAGAGAGCTAAAATTTTAAGAAATTAATAACATTTTAAGAAATAAATAAAATAAAAAATATTTTAAGATGCATATATTTATCGGAAATTTCAATTTAATACCATTAAAATTCTTAAGAAATATAAAAAATGTATTTGGAAAATGTAGTTTTACACCACAATGCGGGCTGATGGCTTCAACAGAAGCTGATTAACAACCTCTGAACTCACAGTAGGTCTGTCTTTAACGGTTTATAATTCATTGTTAAAAATCAATTTCCCTATGGAGAAAATGAATGTCGTTTTTACTTCCTGTTACACTCTTATATAAAATAATATTTTTCTAAATAAATAAAATATGCACCAGTCCAATAGAGCAAATAAAAAACAACTATCTGTTCTTTGGGCTGGATTTTCCACATTGAGTACCATAATATTAGCATACAGTAATAGCTGTGTCCAAAACCATCATGGTATCAATAACCTTGACACCACATAGTACTAGTTCACCTTGAAACAGAATGCAATAAGCAATTTAGAGCACATGGATCAATAATCCAATTAAAAGCGACACTTAACAGACCATTTAAAGACAAACAGGGCATGCAGTGACATGTTTTAGAGCGTTATTAGCCCTGAAAGTGTAAAGCGTGTTCAACTAAATGCCCTCAAAGACTGATTAGATATGCAAATACATTCATATAGTAGCATGACCCTGATATTCAATGAAACGTTACAAAGAAACGCTGACTCACTCAAAGATCACTAAAGAGAGCTAAAATTTTAAGAAATTAATAACATTTTAAGAAATAAATAAAATAAAAAATATTTTAAGATGCATATATTTATCGGAAATTTCAATTTAATACCATTAAAATTCTTAAGAAATATAAAAAATGTATTTGGAAAATTCTCTGAAATCCCTTAATATTCAATGCAATTGAGCTTCAAATAAATACGCTTTTAAAATATGTAAAATCAGGCAAAAATACAGCAGAAGAACATGATTGTTGAACTATATGTAGCATTTCCTGGATATACAGCCAAGCATGCATTTGTGCACACATGCAAAGTCAACTAAGTTCAGCTGAGAATAATGTGTGATTTGTAAATATCTGAGATTGAAAACCCTGACTAACACACACACACACACACACACACACACACACACGCACACACACACACACACACACACAGTCACACACACACACGCAGAGTACTTACAGGCTGCAGTTTCTGGGTAAGTAGTCGCAGTTTTTGACAGACAAGAACAAGCTATCAAAGAAAACTCATCTGTCATCAACTGTATCATGAAATTTTCACAGAGAAAGAGATGAGAGCGAAACAAAACCGGGAGAGAAAGAGCGAGAGAGGAAGAGTGTAGGAGGAGGAGGGGTTTGAAAGAGAAGTGGGGATGAAAAAAGTGAGGGAGGAGAGGACGCTACCGATGATTGAGACGAGCGGAGGAAGCGACAGCTCGCCAACTGTGAGGCTCGGGGGGGAATGAGTGTGTGTGTGTGTGTGTGTGTGTGTGTGTGTGTGTGTGTGTGTGTGTGTGTGTGTGTGTGTGTGTGTGTGTGTGTGTGTGTGTGTGTGTGTCAAGAATCGAGAAGGAGAGAGTCAGAAATGTGCATTCAGTACCATGACTCGCTCTGAGCAAAGACACACACGTACAAACACTGTCACACACACATGGCTACAGGCAAAGACATCAGAAAGAGCTTCAGCCCAACAGACACACAGTGGCCATTGACACAAACTCTCTTTCGCTCTTTCTATCTTTGGCTGGAAAGCTCAAGAGGGCAGCGCTGTCATATATCTCCATATATTCTCCACTTCTTTTTATCTTTTCTTTGTCTTCTCCAACTTTATTCATCTCTCTCCAGCTTGGGCTTCAAACGTGCCTTTTTCTCTCTTTCTCTCTCAAATCTCAAAGTTTTTTATGGGAGTGACTGTTCTACACACCGTTCAGTGTTTCCAATCCATCAATATGAAAACAAAAAATAACGTCAGTCTAAGATTTTTACCAATTTATTAAAAAAACAATTATAAATAAATATATAAAACAAAGTCTAAAAATATTTCTTCATAAAAATAAAATAAAATGATAAAAAAATTTATAACAAATAAAAATAAAATTTATAATTCTATATAATAAAAAAAAATATTAAAAATTTAATAAAGCATAATTTTTTTTTTAAATAAAAAAATAAAAAATAAAACAAAGTATATTATAAAAAAAATGAAAATAAAGTATAACAAATAAAATATAAATAAATATTGCAGCGACATCTCTTCTCTGATGACGTGTTACTGGCATGAGGGCGGGGATCCTGTCACTCACATGATATCGACCAATAGCAAACCACAACCATCCAATCACATTTACATTTCAATTCCCGATGGACAAGATAAAGCTCCGCCCTACATTTGTTCTTGTTCAAGGAGCCGTTTCACGAATATACGTCACAACAGGGAAGAAAAGACTATCACAACTTCTGTTTCATGCAATTTTTTCATTCAATTCAAATTAAACATAATGAGATGCGCATAATAAAGTCAAGTGACAACAAAACAGAACATGGTATCTGTGTGTTACTGTAGCTTAACTAAACATGCAACGTCCATGCTCAGCTTAAACTTTACTTTAAAAGACCTTCAGACAATGCTGCACCAAAAATATGTTCTCCTAACATTGTGATAACGTTTATCAAATGCAAATGACATCATAAGGAAGTTCTATTAACATTATTTTAAGATCATTCGACTGTTCTAACATTTACACAACATTTAAATACCGTCAAGCCAAAGGTTAGTGAACACTCCCCGTTAATAATAGTAGTATGTTGTTTCAAAGGGAGCACTAATGTACTTCAATTGATTAGAGAGAGAGAGAGAGAGAGAGAGACCTTTCACAACCACAGTTTAGTGTGTTTGCCTGTATTGATATCACCTTCTGTCAACCTAATAGCACATAAATGATAATTATAAAAATCCACTCGATAATAAACATCCAGCAACACACACACACGCACGCACACACAAACACAGACACACACACACACACACACACACACACACACACACACACACACACACACACACACACACACACACACACACACACACACACACACACACACACACACACACACACACACACACACACACACACTACTTCATACACACAATTACTATCAATTGCTGGAAGAAGCTCTTGATTAAACCGCAGCCAATCAGAAGTTAACGAGTGATGTGAGGAGAGAGAGGCGGAGCCGGCGTCATTAGAAGAACTCCACCATAGGGTGTACTACAAATCAAACACTACAAACTATTGTTCAAATAGCATTGTACACAGCAAATATTGTATAATAAAAATACTTTGGTCAAAATGTACACAATACAACCAGAGCATTCTGAGTGGAATACAGAATCCCACAATGCAATGCACCTGACATGACCTTTTACTTGCAGTGTGACGCATGAACCAGAAATGACGTGGAATTACATTTTTCACATCATCTTTTCTTGACTAATTTATCTGATTATTTTAATGCTATTTTTAAACAAAACCGAATTTAGTTTAAACTGCAAAATGCCATTATTTCCAAAATGTAATTTTTCCCAAATTAAAAACTAGCAGGCAGTAAACAAACAATCCTTACTGTGTGTAGTGCAGTACATACTAAACTAGCATTCCATGTACCATCTGTGTGTTACAGATGCATATATATATATATATATATATATATATATATATATATATATATATATATATATATATATATATATATATATATATATATAACAATATGCATTAAGTAATGATAAATGTCTTAAAAAGTTGAAAAAATTATCATTACATAATACATTCTCCTTCATATACTATTTTAAATAATATACAGTATATTATGCTTTCCAAGTCAATGAGGTCTATACCTAGAGAAAGTGATCGGTTAGCATTCCCATAAATCTTAATACTCACTCTAGTTATTAGATTAAGGTTTTTATTGGAAGTCATAGAGCAAACTGAAGTGCACTACACTTCATCTGCAGTCTGACAACAATAACATCCACATATTATTGGCTCTCACAGAAACAACCCAATGACTCTAGCCTAGCGTACTACTTAGGGTGGACAGTATTGTTGCGTCCGAATATGCCAATTTATATACTATATAGCAGGTAAAAAACATAATGTGAGCTGTTCAAATTCAGAGTACTCATAAAACAGAACCTGGATGGCCTACTACATCTAAAGTGTGCATTTGACAGTCACTACTATCCCATGAGGTCACAGCAGAGGATTTTTTACAAATGGAGGTGAAGCGAAGCTAATACATTCAAATTCACTCATACTACACACGTTCATAGTGTACTTTTTTAGTCCCCCTGTAGACAATCATTTTATTCCTTAAAAACTCATCTTTAACCACCAAAATAACATTTAAAAATGTTTTTCCTTGAAATAAACTTATTCATGCCTTATAATAGCTTGAATGTAACACCTTGCCTCATCTAGTATACGCGGCTCTATGAATATGCAAATTAGCCCCGCCTCCACTCACTCACACCAGCTCAGTGTTTTTGAGACTGTCTTTGGTTCACTGCAGTTTTAAAGAGAAAATACTCAGCATTGGTGTTAACTTATGAATTTACACATGGTTCGTCTTAAGGCATATTAAAAACACCACATAGACATATAAACAACATTAATAACGTGATTTTCACTACGGTGGGACTTTAACAGTCGCGAAGTACGATTCGTACCTACAATACAGTATGCGATTTTGGAAGCAGCTTATGTGAATTAGAACGTAGTTTAAATTCTAAAGGGTAATTCTATTTTATATCATCATTTCCAGTCACAAATCCAGCAGTCTCTTTCTCTTCATTAATAGAGAAATAGTGCCAGGAGAAGCGTCTGCTATATCAAAAAGTGGCGTACAGAACAAGAGGTCTTCTTCAACCCCAGGACAGGATGTAATTATCCCTCAAACACACACACACACACACACTTCCATACAGCCTCAGCAGACTTCATTAAGGATTTAATACCAATCTGCTTGACCCCACGACACCTAGTCATGACGCAGGGGAACCTTTAAGTCCAGCTGACTCACAAAGAGAGCGAGACTTGACTCATCCGCTGCGGGTGGAAACCAGTGAAATACTCAAAGTCAACATAGTGTTCACATCCTAAAATAAACACTGATGTCTACTGTGGTATCAGAATAGAGTAAATCACCTCTAAAAAGCTATTTCTTTGTTTAAACTAAAAGCTTAATTAAAACTTAGTATAATTACATCATTACACCAGTAGGTGGCGATAAGTGACTGTTAAAAATGTATTTGTCATTGAATCATTCGTTCCAAAACTGATTCATATTAATTTTTTTGTTGTTGCCAGAACCACTAGTAAATTAGCCTATACATGCTATTTTGTAAAGTTGTCTATTCAACATTGTGGGAGAATTGTGATCTTTATTTGAAATGTGATTCTCAATTTGTGCAGCTCTCTCTCTCTCTCTCTCTCTCTCTCTCTCTCTCTCTCTCTCTCTCTCTCTCTCCAAATTTTTTTTAATATATATACAGTATATAGTAAAAAGAAATGTAAAACTTTTTAAAGTTAGTTTTTACACATTAAATTACTAATTAAAACAACTTTTTTCTTTACAACACTAAATACCAAGAAACAGGAAATTATACAATTCAATGAATTAACTATTGCTGATGAGTTTAATTAACATTATTACTGATGATTTCAAGCTTTCAAGTGCTCCAAAATCAGAGCTCAAAAAAGACTGCAGTTTCTGTCCGGGTCTCTGAAACAGACACACAAGTACTAATTAAAGGCCAGTGCTGATTAGTACATCTATAGAGGTTCTTAACGAGTCTTTGAGGAAGAGTAAATGGGTTGTGTTGAAAAAGCAGTTCACAGACTGGTCATCGGTTACATCACTAACAAATGCTTTCCATTGCTGCATAATAAAACAATGGAATGAAGAAATTTATCGACACAATTGGCAAGGCAAGGCAAGGCAAGGCAAGGCAAGTTTATTTATATAGCACATTTCATACACAATGGTAATTCAAAGTGCTTTACATAGAAGAAATTAAAATAATCAAAAGAAATCAGAATAATTAAAACAGTTTAGAATAAAAGATAAAATACAGAAATCAGAATAATTAAAACATAAAATAAAATACAGTGCAAACAGTCGGACGAACAGTGGCACAGTGCTCATTCAGTAAATGCACAGCTAAACAGATGTGTTTTGAGTCTGGATTTGAATGTGACTACTGTAGGAGCACATCTGATCTCTTCTGGAAGCTGGTTCCAGCTGCGGCTGGCATAGTAGCTAAAAGCAGACTCGCCATGCTTAGAGTGAACCCTTGGTATTTCTAGCCGATGTGATCCTAATGATCTGAGTGATCTGTTGGGTTTATATTCAGTGAGCATATGTATTGCAGGTCCTAGGCCATTGAATGATTTATATACCAGTAATAATACTTTAAAATCAATCCTAAATGTAACTGGCAGCCAGTGTAAAGACCTGAGGACTGGTGTGATGTGTTCATATTTTCTGGTTCTGCTCAGAATCCTAGCAGCAGCGTTCTGTATGAGCTGCAACTGTCTTATGGTCTTTTTGGGAAGGCCAGTGAGAAGTCCATTACAATAATCCACCCTACTGGTGATGAAAGCATGCACAAGTTTTTCTAAGTCTTGACTGGAAACAAAGCATCTAATTCTTGCAATATTTTTCAGGTGATAATATGCTGATTTAGTTATTGCTTTGACATGACTACTGAAACTAAGGTCTGGCTCTAGAGACACACCCAGATTCCTGACTTGATTTTTAGTTGTTTGACCCCTAGACTGAAGGTATGCGTTCACCTTGAGAACTTCATCTTTGTTTCCAAACGCAATGACTTCAGTTTTGTCTTTGTTTAACTGAAGAAAGTTTTGGCACATCCAATTGTTTACTTCATCAATGCATTGGCAAAGGGAGTCAATGGGGCTGTAATCGTTAGGCGATAGGGCTAAGTAGAGCTGTGTGTCGTCTGCATAGCTATGGTAAGCGATTTGGTTCTTTCTCATTATTTGGCTCATTGGGAGCATGTACAGGTTGAATAGGAGTGGCGCAAGAATTGAGCCTTGAGGGACTCCGCATGTCATGGATGTCCACTCAGACTTATGGTCTCCTATACTCACATAATAACCTCTGCCTCCTAAGTATGACCTGAACCATTTTAGGACTATCCCAGAAAGCCCGACCCAGTTTTCCAGCCTGTCAAGAAGTATTTTGTGATCGACAGTGTCAAATGCAGCACTGAGGTCGAGTAGTACCAGCACTGATAATTTGCCTGTATCAGTATTTAAGCAAATATCATTTATTATCTTTATGAGCGCGGTCTCTGTACTGTGGTGCGGTCGGAAACCAGATTGAAAATGGTCAAAGTATCCATTCGAGCTTAAGAATTTGTTCAGCTGATTGAAGACAACTTTTTCAATGATCTTGCCTATGAAAGGAAGATTTGAGATCGGTCTATAGTTGTTTAATATGGTCTTATCCAGATTGCTCTTTTTCAGGAGGGGCTTGACAACAGCAGTTTTCAGGGAGGTCGGAAAACTCCCAGAGAGAAGTGAGGCATTTACCACTTCTAGGAGATCTGCTTCTAAGCTGTGTAACACATTTTTGAAAAAAGATGTGGGAAGTGCATCAAGGGCGCAGGTTGATGTTTTTAGTTGCTGTACGGTTTCTTCCAAAATTTTGCCATCAATTTCTTCGAAATCAGACATAGTTGCTACTTTCTCGTGCTGTTGTTTGATCTGCCTGACCCCAGCGCAACTCAAGGATGAGCTGATCACCTTTCTGATATTATTGATTTTCTCAGAGAAGAAAGAAGCAAACTCACTGCACTTTCTCACTGAGAGCATTTCACTGGGAATCTGGCTTGGGGGGTTTGTCAGTCTCTCTACAGTAGCAAAAAGAGTGCGCGTGTTGTTTATATTGCTGTTTATAATATTCGAGAAAAAAGTCTGTCTAGCTTTGCTTAGTTCCTTATTGAAAGCATGGATGCTGTCTTTGTAGATGTTATAATGGACTACAAGTTTTGTCTTCCGCCACATGCGCTCTGCTTTTCTGCATTGTCTTTTCATATTTTGCACTGCTGTTGAGTTTCTCCAAGGTGCTTTTTGTCTGCCACTCTTCTTCCTGACTTTCACAGGAGCAATATCATCAATTACACTCTTAACTTTTGAGTTAAAAGAATCAAGGAGAAAATCAACAGAGTCAGCAGATATGCTTGGTGTTAAAGATATAGCCTTCATAAATAGTACACTAGTATTCTCATTTAAGCATCTCTTCTTGACAGACACAGATCTAGCTTCAATGGCAGGAGAGATCAATATATCAAAGAAAATACAAAAATGATCAGACAGTGCTACATCCTTAATAACAATTGATGAAATGTTTAGACCCTTACTGATAAGTAAATCTAGAGTGTGTCCACGATTATGTGTGGCTCCATGTACATGCTGAGTCAGATCAAAAGTTTTTAAAACAGTTTTGATTTCTTTTGCCATATTGTTTTCTGCATTATCTATGTGAATGTTAAAATCTCCAGCAATGGCAAAGCAGTCAAACTCTGAGGAAATAGAACTTAACAGTTCTGTTAAGTTCTCAGCAAAAGCTGGAGAGTATTTTGGAGGCCTGTAAACAATGATAAGTAAAATGCGTGGAGCACCTTTTAACACAATACCCAGATATTCGAAAGACGGGTAATTCCCAAATGATATTTGCTTACATTGATAGACATCTTTATAAAGAGCAGCTAAACCTCCGCCTCTTCTGACAGCTCTGCAGACACTCATAAAAGTAAAGTTAGGAGGGGCTGTTTCATTGAGGACTGTTGCACTGCAACTTTCTTCTAGCCAAGTTTCATTTAGCAACATAAAATCCAGGTTGTATGTGGTTATTAAGTCATTGACTAAAAGTGATTTATTTTTAAGTGAGCGGATGTTTAAAAGTGCTAACTTAACAGTCTTACTTTTTGTCCCCACAGCAATCTTGGTATGTCGTGTAATAGGCACCAGATTAGATGGGTTTGCTGTACGGCTTTTGAAGGCCTTAGACTTTCTATCATGTAATTGAACAGCAATAGAAAAACATACAGGCACACTGGGTTCCCGCTTGTTCTGTAAACATTTGAGAAAGTTATTGTTATCATAGCGGGGACCCGACACATATCACTGAGAGCTGGTATCAGTTGTTTTTGGTTCACCTCGAGCCGCCGGTGGAGGGTGTGGGCCCTGGCGCTGTGGCAGAGGCCGAAGAGCTCTCACAGGGGGAGGGGGAGGGCGAGCTGGGCCCGTAGGCTTTGGTGGTTGTGGGGCCTGGCGT
The DNA here is from genome assembly GCF_051911475.1 of Siphateles boraxobius. Lineage (NCBI taxonomy): Eukaryota > Metazoa > Chordata > Actinopteri > Cypriniformes > Leuciscidae > Siphateles > Siphateles boraxobius. The sequence goes on from NW_027509192.1 coordinate 1,174,424, forward strand.
TTTTTGGTTGGTATCTGGGGGCTCGCAGCAAAAGAGTGGGATAGTCTAGTTCCAGCGTGCACCAGTTGTTCCATTTTCTCTGAGAAGCACAGAAGTGGAGATGCTGGAGAGAGTGATAATGTTTCCAGTGAGAGTGATTTTTGCTCTGGTGTTATTGGAGGCTGTAATATGCTGTCCTGGTTTCCCTGGCTGTTTTCCAGAAAGTCGTCCTTGGGTGCTGTATATTGGAGCAGTGCTGGTATGTCACAGTCTGTCTGTGGTGAGCTCTGTGGGCAGGGCTCAGCTGAGATTGTGTCCGTGAGCAGAGGTTGTTGTGGCTGAGTGGTGTTATCACTGTCCTTGTGTGATGTGTCAACCGCATGTCCATTCAGGGGCTGAAGTGAAATCCTGTGGTCATTCATACTGTATCCAGGTGTGTGTGTGCCATTCAGGTTGAGTGGATTGGCACACATTGCAGAAGGATGACGGAGCGAGAAGTAGATATTGTCCTTTAGCACTCTTGAACCAAGTTTGTTTGGGTGGTGGCCATCCTGTTGAAACAGTTGCCTCTGACTCCAGAAAAGATTGAAGTTGTCAATAAAGTTCACTCCTTTTATATTGCAGGTTTTTTGCAGCCATGTATTAAGCCCAAGCAACCGTGAAAACCTGTTTGTTCCTCTTGCTGGGAGTGGTCCACTGATGAATGTTTGAACTTTCAGTCTTTTAAGTGTTTCAAAAAGTTCATTGAAATCCTTTTTAAGAAGTTCCGACTGCTCTTTATGAATATCATTCTTCCCCACATGAATGATCAGTCGATTTGCAGTCTTATGTTTCATCAGAATGTTCTGAAGTTCCCTGTTTACATCAGATGTTGTTGCTTGTGGAAGGCAGCACGTTGTTGTATCCCTGCTATTAATGTTTCTGATTACGGAGTCGCCCACTATCAGAGTCCTGGGCTCGGCTGCACTGTGAGCTGAGTGCCGCTGTCTGCTCGACCTTGAGCCCCAGTTAGCATCAGTGTTAGCTACTGGCTGATTCTGTCTGTGTGTGATCACATTCATCAAATTTGGGGATTCCTCATTCATTAATACTTCAAATCTGTTCTCAAGATGTATAGGCGGTGGTAGGAGACCAGTGTTTGCAGTCCTTGTCAGAGCCGTATCTGGGGTAGAGGATGCTACTGCAGTAATATGTGATGCTCGTGACAATCTGATGTCTCGAGTGCCTTTGGGTCTCGCACCCTGTTTGTGCCATCGATTAGTAAAACGATCGGCTTGTTTCTCTACACTCAGTATGGCCTGTCGAGAAGCACTAGATTCATGGGACTCACCGGCTGTATGCTGAGGACGTCCATGACGAAGCTCTGTTGTGTGTTCCGTCTGGTTTGGTGGTCCCGCAATTAACTTTGTTTCAAGAATTGCAATCCTTTGTAAAAGTCTGTGGCAGTTGGAGCAGCAAGTAGATTCCAGAGGAGGCATTTTCTTATCCTTATGAATGTAGGCAGTTTTGTTTTCTCTTCCCCGGAATGTAAGCTTTCAGTGGGAGGCTGGTTGAATAAAATAATTCTGCTTTTTTTTGTAGTAATCCAAACGTTTGAGCACTGTGCTGATTTGCTGAAGTTAAAATTAGGTGATAAAAGGAGATAAAATATAGAAATATAAAAGCGATAGAGCAAAGCGCGGAGCAGTAAGCGAGAGCGTCCGAACAGTAGCTGAGCAGGAAGTAGAAGCAGGAAGTAGAGCAGGAATGTATTTGTTTCAATTCAATGAAACAAATACATACTGAAAAAAAGTCTGCATGTGCATTTTGTAGAGTATCATATTTGATACATACGGCTCATAGTATAATATAGTGAGAATATGAAACTCAAAATTGAAAAGAGAAAAAAAAGTTTTGGTGGAGATGCTGATATTCATATTTTTTATAAAAAGATGAATAGCTTGTATTGTAAATCAATGGGAACTTTTTAACAGTGTAGCAGACTTACATAAAAGGCATATAATATTCTATAATTCTATAACTTCAAAGAATCACCACAATTCCAAAGCCCTCAATCAAAAGTCAAAGTTCTCAACATGAACTCAATATGATCTCAACATGTTACATGTATACGTCTATTGATTTTCTAAACTGGTAGACACATCTGGATGAAGTTACTTGAATAAAACTTAACTATATCTCCTGAGCTATTAAAAAGCAACCTTTGAGTAATGAAATGCTCCCGTGGGAAACTCTACCGTCTAGCAGGTGTAAAATGTGCCTGAAACAGATCGAAAAACTACAGACGGCAGAATATGAAAATATCGAGCGCAAAAAAAGCCATTAATAATTCTGTTGTCCCGTTTGTCCTTGAATGAACAGTGTATGATGTATCTAAGTCTCACTCTCATTACACTCGTCTGTCTGAAACTCTTCCTGTAGAAGACGCAACCCGATCACTCCATACGGACCGGCAACTTCATCCACCCAGCGGACCTACAGTACAGATTAACCCAAGCCTGAACATTTCTGAACATGCTTGTTCTCTCCGCTGGAAAAATCAGTAATGTTGCATTGGCAACTAAACTGAAATAAGTTTGCAGTTGAAGCACTAAAATTAATAACTGGAATTCAGTTAAATCTAAAATGTAACTAAAACAAACTAAAACACTGAAATTAAATTAAAGTCAAAATAAATTGTAAATAAAAATGACAAAATCACATAAAAATTATTTTTATTTAAATAGGAAAATTTAAAATATAACAATATACTCATTCAAAATATGAATACAAACTAGTGCTGTCAAATCGATTAATTGCGATTAATTGCATCTATCTAACAAAAGTTTGTAAATAATAATATGTGTGTGTGTTTGTGTGTGTGTGTGTGCGTGCGTGCGTGCGTGCGTGCGTGCGTGGGTGCGTGCGTGCGTGCGTGCGCGTGTGTGTGTGTGTGTGTGTGTGTGTGTGTGCGCGATTTAACAATTCATAATCAGAGTTATTTTAGTTGCTGTCAAATCGATGAATCGCATCTAAAATAAAAGTTTGTAAATATATATAAATTGTCTATGTATGTGTGCGTATATATATATATATATATATATATATATAAATACATACACACACACACACACTATACACACACATATTTTATATATTTACAAAATTTGATGTTTCAAAATATTAATATAAACTAGTGCTGTCAAATCTATTAATCGCGAATTAATTTAAATATATATAAATATTGTATATTGTGCATACACACACACACACACACACACACATTCTGGTAACACACTCCTCTTTTAACACACATCCAGCCGCTCAATTTAACTTAATGTTACTTGCAAAGGTGACCCGTCTGAGTGTAATGTGGCAGAGACAGGAGCAGCTTCCTGCTGAACTGAGGTCATTTCCTGTTAAAGCTAATGAACACAAAGTCACAAACAGTTCTGAGCACAAAACACACACTCAAGAGTTTGTATCACAGCATGAAGATAAGATCATACGAATATATGAATGAACTGCTTGTTTTAAAATCTTCCCGGTCTACTTACAATGCTCATGATAACGTTTCATTAATAAGGAAATCCACATCACCAGCTAATTACTCTTCGATATCGATGCCATCAAAATATACAGGTTTACCGCAAAAACTGAAGTTCAAACACAAAATTCTAAAGATGGCAGCCCGCTTGTTTCTCTGGCGCATAAGGTCTGCTGCAGACTTCATAACTACAGACTAAGCATATAAGCAAATAAATAAACACCATTTACTTAATTTATGAAAAAAATTTTACCTTTGAGAGCATCCCCGAAAGAATGTCTCCAAAGTATAGCAAAGTAAAGAAAGAAGAAATTCTCTCCCTCATGCACACGCACACACACACAAACACACGCACACGCACACAAACACACACACGCTCACACACACACACTTTGCCACATTCATCCAGGCTGGTTTATGCTAGTATAATGCTGGTCTAATAAAAATATTATTGATCTGCCTTACTTAAGGTGGACGTTGACGCAATTTTCTTTTAGAAACAAACTTTGTTATATTATTTTCATGTTATCACTGTGAAGCTGCTTTGATACAATCTGTATTGTAAAAAGCGCTATATAAATAAAGGTGACTTGACGACTAATAAAAGCATAATCATAAGCAGTTTGTTTAATAACAGGGGTTATGAGAACAGCTTTCGATGGGACAGTTAATAACGACTTAATAGTGAAAGTTCAAAGCTGAAAGTTACTGTTTTTAAAGACTTTCATGCCTATTTGGAAAGTCATATACTGTATGTCAAATTCCAGCTGTCAGTCACTTATTCCAAAAAGTGCACATAGTAGGGTTTGTCATTGCAGCCAGGAGCATAAAATATGGTTGAAAATAGTGATAGCATGCACTTTCAACAATTGCTGAAAGGGAAATAATTCAACTAAAGTCAATGATCAAGTTCCCAACTAAGGGAACACTAATCATCATAATGGTGACTTCTACAGACTATGGTAATGCTGTTTTTGGAGTTGTTTAATCATCCTCTGGTGAGATATTGTTTGTATTGGCAGTTGATTTCATCTAAGGCTGTGGCTATAAGTAAGTTGTAGTTGTTGTGTTTCAATCATCACTTGTAGAGTGAATCTACTTAATTTCACTAACCACAACATTTATTCAGTGTTACTTCTACTCTTTAATCTATAGATTGGGAATGAAAATATGAAAACTGAGCAGTGTTTGGATTTTACTGTGTAAATATGTAACCAGCAACATGCATTTTTCTTTTTTAAATAATTTATTAAAATTAATTTGGAAAATTGTCTAGGTTTTTAACTATGAACACACACCAATAAGCGTGACATAACACATATAAGAGTTTTTCTGGGATCATACAACCACCCAAAAGACAACATATGCTGGTCCACCAGCAACCAGCATCCCAAGCTGGTCCCAGCATGCAAAACATACCATGTGCTGGTGAACAGCAATGTGTGCTTGTTAGTATGCATATGCACATACTCACTTACCAAAACACACACACACGTCCGCACAGGTTCAGAGGGCATATATGAGCTCAATGACCTCGTGACACCAGCTGTGATGGCCTGTGATCAGTCTTCTGGGAGGAATGAGGTCAAAGACTACATATAGTTGTGTTTGAGGATATTTACGATTCTGTGTCCGTGTGAAATCTTCCGACATGTTCAATTAAGTATTTTGCTTCTGGTGGAATAAATGGGAAATGGTTCTTTCACTTTGAAACACCATTCAGGTCACTCAAGGTTGTTCCAATCAGCGCTGCCATTTAAAAGTCTGATCACTGGCCGTGAGGATGAAATTATGAGGCGTTGTTTTCAGCCTGGAGAAAACCCTTTTGGCTGCTTACAGTATTGCTATTAAACACTAACAAATGTGACCATGACCAACCCATCAAAATACAATAAACTGAAAAACATTTAGAAGAGGTGAGTGGTGCTTGCCTGCACAAAAGTGTGTTCTGGTGGTTGCCAGATCAAACCACATGCATGCAAACACATGCAAACACAAGCACTTTAAAACGCTGTCCACTCTCTGGGGTTCACACACCATCGTACATGTACTGTATGCCAGAAATCGGGAATCAATTAGCTTTGACTCATGAATACGAGCCAAATAAACGGGCCAGTTAAGAGCCGTGCGGCGCGGTTCCACTCCATCTGACTAATGAGCCGCGTGACCATCCTAATCAATTAGCTTTTACATCGATTAATCGGTATGGAAGCCACCTCCTCATTATTTCATGAATTTTATTGTTTCTCCTAAACAGTAATGGACCTAACGAAAAGCAATGGAGTCTCTTCTTCAGAAGAAACACAGTGATCTCACATCTCACAAGAGAGCTTAACAATGTCTCAAACTCTACTTAGATTTGCCAAGATTCGTACAATCAAAAGATATCTCAAAATGAACTAAAATATTTCTCATCAAAGACCAAATTATCTGAGCCACTATCCACATTCATTTTATATCTCAATACGATTACTGTTGGTCTGCTATTTACTCATTTTTATTTGCTTTTGAGGAGAAACATCGGAGAGAAAGTTGATACTAAGTGAGACCTCCATATTAGAGGACCTATTATGCCCTTTTACAAAGTCTTGATGCTGTTTTTTGGGCTCTACTAGAATAGGTTTTCATGCTTGATTGTTCATTATTTTTCCTATATTCTCTAATGTTGCAGGTCCTCTCTTCCCAGTCTGTCAGTAACGCTCTGTTTAGTTCCTGTCTCTACGAAGCCCCTCCTCCTGAAAAGCACACTGTTCTCTGATTGGTCGGCTGGACCAGTGTGTTGTGATTGGTCAACCGCTTAGAGCATGTTTGGGAAATGTCCGTCCTCTTTGCATAACCTCCAATTTCAACACACTACTAACTAACTTAACAAGGCCCCGCCCCTTTATTCTGCGTATGAATTATTTAAATGAGGAATATTGTGAATACTGAAACTGATATAGAGAATAACTTTGGAAACCTTTTTCATGCTCATACAGCAACAATCACACACAAAAGAAATTGAAAATGTAAAAAATCATAATAGGTCCTCTTTAATTCTCCCAGGCTATGAAAGAGCAACTTTTAAGTAGTAAAATATTAAATCTGTCCTGTTATAGAAAGGCCAGAAACATTAAAGCTACACAAATGTACATCCAAACGTTTGGTCAGCACATTACCAAAGTGCCGCCCAGTTGTACAAACAAAATGCATGTACAAGATCATATTAAAGTGGAGTGTGTAACTCACCAGCTTGCGTTGACACCATTTACAGACGCCGCAGAGAGCAACCAGCCAAACACCACACACGGTCATCGCCAACGACACCAGCAGCACGCTCAAAGAGAAGGAGCCTGTGAAACACACGCACACACACACAGTTAATATCTGAGAGTACGGGGAACAGTCTGACATTTACACTGACCAGAGTTTATGAAGTCTCTGAAGTCCTAAAGAAGGATCAATAGCTTACACGATGGGAGCAAAAGTGACTGTAGAGCGAAATCAGAAAGGGGAGAAAAAATACACTTGGAGAGGGAAAGATGTCATAATCATTTGTTAACAAACAAGAATTCATTACTTCAATGAGCTCATTGTTTCTGCATTAAATTATTACATTGTTTAAAGGAATACCTTTTTCGCTAACTGTGATTTTGTATATGTACATTTCTGAAAATACATAACTTAGACAGTTACCTGATAACAAATCACTCTAAATTGTAATGTGGACTCGTGCACTTTCTGTAAACCTGCCGTGAAATTATGTGTATTGTGAAAAGCGCTATACAAATAAACGTGAATTGAATTTAATTGAAAAGAGGGAGAGATATGCCACTAAAGTTTTCATATATAAAGTGTGAGATGAGTTGAGCCCAAAAACATACTATATGCAAATTTGATGCAGATTTCAGTCTGCGTTACGTGCTGCTCAAGCACATGCCCTCTTGGTCTCCCTAATTTTATACTTGAGTTATTATTTAAATTTGGCCCATGGCATCAATTCTCCATTAAGTGTGTGCCCAAAAACTGCATTAAGGTCTAATTCTGTGAGAGCGCTCGAGCATCTTTTCTATATCCCTCCTCACAGCCATCAAATCGAGCGGAGAGCGTTCACTGCTGACATTCAGGTAACAATAGTGTTTACTCTAAGCTTCACATTGTTTGTCACGGCTGTCATATTAAATCACTACTACAATATCTACATAGAGCCAGCATTGGCTTAAAATAGTCAATAGCCCTTCATTAAAGGTAGGGTAGGCAATTTCAGAGAGGCTTCCAATACAAGCTAGGATTTAAACTTTGTCGACTGAAGACCCAAGTTTGGTTTGAATGTTCTCTCACCATTCCTGATTTCTTGAGTCTTGTGGCTTTCAGAACAGAAATTAAAGTATGTTTTTCTGTCGTCTCTGTTCACGTTCATATGTAAATTGCGCGAGCTTATTTCATCCATTGGTTGTAAAGGACAAAAGACGGATTAAAACACCAGGTGTGAACGGGAATGTCTCCCTCGTCTACTTGTGATCCGATCCACCAAAACACATCTAAATACCACAGAGCCTTAATGTTCTGAGAGTTTTTTAGTGCTTTGCTCTTGAATTCACAAGCTTACATTGACTATGGACTGTATTTCAGAAGACAATGACACATGAAATCAAGCTTGCTGGTTAGAAGCTTTCCGCGGTAGCATACATAATAATAACAGTTTTGGGAATAATAACATGCATTCAGTAGATCAATTCTGATGGCTGCAGATGTGAGACACACAGAGAGATAGACAGAACAAGACATAGAGAGAGAGAGACAGGAATGAACCTGACAAAATATGATGAATGGACACATCTGCTGATGGAGGTGTAGGGAGGAGATGGAGGGATGGATGGATAGTTGAGGGGACGGGAGTAAAGAGTGATAAACGTTTAAGATTGATCTCCCCTGTGAACTGAAGGGACAAAGCATGATGCACTCATGCAGTCAGTCAGTCAGTGTGTGTGTGTGTGTGTATGTGTGTGTGTGTGTGTGTGTGTGTGTGTGTCCATATAGTACACAGGCTCTTTGATCTGCTGTTCTGCACAACCTTGTGAAATGAAAGCAGACCCAAACCATCAGAAAGAGCTTCTGTTCCACATCTTAATAATAAGAAAGATTTTGGAAAATACAACTGGTGATTTTTAGCGTATATGTTCTCACACACACACACACACACACACACACACACACACACACACACACACACACACACACACACACACACACACACACACACACACACACACACACACACACACACACACACACACACACACAACCCAGAGTTGTAGTTCACATTAACTATGAAAATGTTACACTAAACACAAACAAACACATCAACACCTACATGTTGTTTTAAACCATACAAAATGTTCCTATCAAATGTTTTTTTCTTAAGCTATCTTTCTTCAAAATAAACATCACTTGTGTTTATATTTTTATCTACATTCAGACATCTTGAGGTGCCCACATACTTTTGTATGTCGCTTTATCTCTCTCTCTCTCTCTCTCTCTCTCTCTCTCTCTCTCTCTCTCTCTCTCTCTCTCTTCTTGTTCCCCTCAGTGCAGTTATAATCAGAAAGGATTGTGTCTTCTCTATCTCTTTCTTACAGACACACTCTCACACATACGAAAGTACAAAACATTATTATGAAACGCCAGCTGACTTATTCTACAAACACCTCAGATGACTTTATGAACTGCAGTGAAATCAGTTTCTGAAACAAATCCACACGACACACCATCAGGAAATCTGTCCAAATAATACATTTTGCTAAGTAAAGAGGAGTGTTTGGAATGGCGTCCTTGCATACTACGTTTTACAGTATTTAGTATGTACAGTATACAGTGCACAGAATGTGAATTTGCTGCATGAATGGAATATGGTTTATTAAAATGCAGTACACAATAAAATGCATCCCACAATGCAATGCACATGATTTTATGTTCCAGTTCAAGTGTGGCAAAATTAATCAGAAGCGACAACTAAAGCTATTTTACATTTCTTTACTAAGTCATACAAGATGGTTACATAATATGTATTGTTATTATTATTTTATTACATATTATTACATAATTATATAGAAATTATTATTTAATATTATTATTGACACAAATATATACACATAATTTTATTATTATTAAATTACATTATATTATTAATATTATTTGCACAATTTATTTGACATAGACATACACTGGAGCTCAGAATGAGCGAGTGTTCAACACAAGAGAACGGCAGACGTGACTCTGTAAAGCATCGTTTCTTGAATGTTAAGGAACCAAAACTGACTTAGCAGTGACAAAGCAGATCATTTATGTGGTCAGTCTGCATTGATTTACAAATAGAAAACTGATTCACAAATCAAAATGAGATTTGCACATAAACCATTTTAACCCTCTGGGGACTAAGCTTTTTTTGATCCGTTTTCTCTATTTTTACATTTGGGCTTAACTATATGTAATGGAGATGGAACACTATGTCTTTGGTATCTATGGATTCAGAAGACCCTAAGCTAACATAAGCACGCATGTAATATGTTTATAAAGGAAGTATGAGTGAAAATGTACAATAAACTAGAGAATTTCAAAAACGGAAATTCGATTTTTGGCATTTATTTCTGAAAATCACACATCAATAGTGAACAGTTTTTGAACAAAAAATATATTTTTGTCAAAGCCTTTGCTTGACATACATGTTTAATTGTTAAATAAATGTGTAAAGAACAATGAAAATTGTAACTTTATTTACAAATAGTCCCAGGCATTTTTCTTAGGAATGCTTAGAATTTTCTAAGCAATGCTTTCTCCTCGTCACTCTCCAGTAATTGTTCCAGAGCTTGTTCCACCGTAAATCGTTTACTGCTTGCCATTATAAAAGTGCTAAAACAATAAATAATGCTATAATTGTATGTGTGTATATATATATATATATATATATATATTATAATTGTTCGGTCTCTCTCTCATATCTCTGTGCACTCTCGCTCCGTAAAGCCTTGTTTACACTCGACGCGTCCATTCGCTTTCTGTCGTCTCTGCCACTCAACGCTGTTTGCGTAATAGTATATAGTATCACCCCTTGAAAGGCTACAGAGTCCTCCGATTTGCTAGAATACGTCATGGTAACCTTCCTCTGATTGGGTAAGAAAAATATTCCTCCATCGGTAATTTTTCCATTGGTTGTTGCTCGTGAATCTGCCAAACAACATCGATTTCATTGGCCTTTGACGTAGTGGTATTGCGCAACAAGGAAGTGTGTATACAAGTAAGTAAGTTCCCTATCAGGGAACTCGAGCTGCGTGAAATGCTGCGGGAACGCCCCTGCGTGAGTGCGTCATGAAGCACGTATGAAATCAATCCAATGGCGAGACTCAACGACATAGGCGGGTGACGTCATCGACCAGGAAACTATAAAGCACTCCCAAAACACATGCGCGTCAGCTTCTGTTACTTCAGCAAGCGCTCTGTGTGTGTGAAATCTGTCAATACTGTGTTTTTATCTGTCCTTAGTTGATACTAGGCAGGAGTGTTTCACTTATATATCTTAATATATATATATAAAAAAAACATTTATCATTATGGCGAGTGAGCAACATTTTAGGAAGTGTGTTTTCCCCTGCTCTCGTTATATCACGGGCGGGGATACACACCAACTATGTTTTGTTTGTTTAGGAGTGCAGCATGCCCAGTCAGCTCTCGAGGGGGCTGATTGTGAGCATTGCGAGCGTCTACCTTTACGGACGCTGGATGCCCCGCTTTCATCTGCTGGCCTCCTCGGTGACTCTGTAAATTCTGTCATCGAGAGGTTTCAGGAAGAAAAAAAGCAGGCGGCGGCGCTCAAAAATTTTACCATCTTGACTTCAGCTCCAATCCAGGGGCGCAGGTGCTTTCGTCTGAATGTGCGCCCTGACTTCACACGGCGGACACTTGCTCGTTTGGCGACGTGGGTATTGGCGTTCCCACAGCGTTTCACGCAGCTCGAATTCCCTGATAGGGAACGTCTCTGATTACGTATGTAACCCTAGTTCCCTGAAGGGAACGAGACGCTGCGTGTCTATGCTATACCCCTGGCATGCCCGAGATCACTTGCCTCAGTCTATCAGAAGCTGACACGCTTGTGTTTTGGGAGTGCTTTATAGTTTCCTGGTCGATGACATCACCCGCCTATGTCGTTCCGTCTCGCCATTGGATTGATTTCATACGTGCTTCATGACCCACTCACGCAGGGGCGTTCCCACAGCGTTTCACGCAGCTTCTCATTCCCTTCAGGGAACTAGGGTTACGTACGTAACCAGAGACGTTTGTCATCACTGTTTTCAGCGGAATCTGAGGAAGACGGCAAAAAAGACCGCACCTCTCTATCATTAATAGTTTTTAAGATAATTACTCATTTGTAAAAGTATGTCATTTTGGGCGGTACCGCCCAATCTGTCCCCAGAGGGTTAAGCAGAGCCCAAAATGGAGGGGTATTTGAGGGGCAGAAATGCCCCAGAAATTAAAAATGTGTGTTTATTACATTAGTTACTTTAAAAAATGTAAATTAAATGAATGACAAAAATCGTTGTCTAATCAAACATTTTATATGGGATGCATTTTATATATAATACATATATTTTTGTCAAAAGTGTTGTCAAAACAATAGATTTTTCGATACATATCGATACAGAAATATCTGAAAAACTTCCCACTCATTTTCTTTAGAATAGACACTACCAGCTGCACTTTCTCTCTCTCACTCGTTTCATTTGCTCTGGATGAATATTGTTGGTGTTAAAGGGCTTGAATTTCAGCGTGGGATTGTGCATTTTGCACATAATTTTACTCATTCACACATATTTTGTGCTCTCACACCCAAAGTGCGGCACATAAAGCCGCCTCTCAGCACTAAACTAAGTTAATTTTTCAGAGCTTATTGTGCTTAAACAGTCAAATACACACAAAATAATCAAAATGTAGGTCTTGGCGAGTATTCACATAAACACACTCAGACTGTTAAAAATATCTATATGGCAGTTTTTCTGTATAAAAATATCTATATGGCAGAGTGGCTGATGAGCAAAAACGTTCATGCAAACCTATATATTTATATATATATAAAGCAATAAAACTAAAATAATTAATTAAAACTAAAGATTCAAGATTTTAAAAAATAATTGAAAAAATAGAGATAAAAACACACAACCATAATATCCCTACCTTGTTCATTCAACACAAGCAAAATTGTTGTCTTTTAAATTGTTCATAAAACCATACATAAGTAAATAGTTGCATGTAATCAATGCAACGTGTTTTTTAAATACAATAATTTTTTTACTATTTACACAGAAATTATTTCTGCTTGTGTTTCATTTACGTATTATAAATGTATTTACTTTATTTAAAAATATGTATATTTAATTACTAAAACCTTTTTTGTTACAAAATTGTACTCATTATGTGTCCCTGGGTATTGAGTGGATGACGTGGTGCAAGTTGAGCTTCAGCAACAGGTTTCATGAACAGATTCAGTTTTCGTGAGGTTTGGCATCTGGTGTCAGACTCTAAACCTGTGGCCTTGATCTTCA
>NW_027509192.1:1190000-1537500 GCF_051911475.1 Siphateles boraxobius
ATGATTTACTGGCAGTATAGTACGAGCGCGCCGCATTAAAGCTCCTGATAACAACTTCATACTGCTTTTATGCTCTTTAGGATCTATTCTGCACTTCCTCATCATCTCACCATGACCAGACGAGTCAGAAATAGCTGTTGTTGATGTGTAAATTAGTCTACACTGCAGTTTAGTTTCAGTACGTCATATTATTAGACTAGGGAGGGACGTTTTCATACATCAAAATTAGGGCTGCATCCTATTTTAATCATAATCACGATTTCTGCTTCTCTTGATTAATTAAGTCTAACTCACCGTTATATGTTCGGTCTAAAACGCAAATGCTCTCATGTTTTGCCGCCGGACAGCAAATGCGAGTGAATTGTCTGTCATCTTTGCAGGACTGTGATATGAAAAAAAGCTTTGTTTTCGTTCTGCATAATGGTAACCACAAAATTCAAAACATTACAGAAAGTCCTCTAAGTTTCTAACAAAACTGAACATTTAATACTAACATTAACACACAACATCTTTCCATTTACTGAAAAACACATAAAATAACACTTTAATTCCTAAGTTAGTTGTCAACAAAACTGTTTTCAAACGAAAACATATCAGGCGTTGTCCACACTGAGACGGCGTTTTAGCAACGAAAACAAAGCTTTTCGAAAACGCTGTCCATTAAAAACGTTGTTTTCGGGTTGTAGTGTGGCCTGTGAAAACCTTTTTATATCAACAGGTTCCACATAACTGGGTTATGTTAAACAAACATAATTTGTTCATGTAACTTCAACATCATGGAATAAGTCATTTCAAGCGACCCAATTAAAGAAATCTCTGACATGCTTCCTGACATGATTCAGGTGTGTTTTTTATTCCTTTATCCATTAATATTCCTTTTATTTTAGTGACACATAATAGAAATTGATAGACGATAGCTAGCTATTTGCTAGCAATAGCACATATTCGCAGCTTAAATGCTAAGATTTACAGGCTTCTTCAACCAAAGCAGTAGTAATAAATAAATCAGTCCACATCCAAACAAAATGCTCCACTCTTCTCCACAATGGTACCCACTGTAATTTAATGGTTCTAATAATTTCAATGTAATTGAACATTAAACACTATCAAATCTTCCCCCTTTCTAATGTTCTCAAAAAAAACATAAAATAACACTTAATTGTAACATTTTCTCTCTTAATTCAACCATATGCAAAGCATGCTGGGAACTAACAAGCACCGCCCAGTTTCAGTTAATGCAACACAAATCATTCATGTAATCCAACACAAACGGATTAAGTAAACTTAAATTTGACATATTTAAGCAGATTGAACACAATCAAATTACGTTAGGGCAAAATGGCAGGTGGCGTCGCACTATACTGCCACCCTCTGGATTTTTTAAAAATGTTTTACTTAACATAAATGGTTTGTGTTTCGACAATGCGTTAGGATTTTGTACTGTTAAGTTGAGACATAATTACGTGGACTATATATTATGTAAAGTGCACAACCTTCTTCGTTCATTTTTTTGAGTTTAGTCATGTGATGCATATTGAACCAACAGATATTGATGTTTATACCTGTATTGTGCCTGTAACATCCTATTCACTTTCACACAGTTGCTAAAATGTGTTACTTTTCACATTGTTGGAGTTATTATTAGGACTTTCACTGGTTCAGCTTCTTCTTACCAGTTTTTATAATGTAAAATGTGTGTTAATTTATATGATAAATATAATACATCAGGAAACTATTGATGAGTTCAAATAAAGCATGGGAGTTCACATTCTCTCGATTTGTGCAATAATTCTGATGAAATGTAAAAAAGGGAATTTCGAAACTGACATTAATCGTAGTTATAATTTGAACTGTTATCGTGCAGCCCTAATCAAAATATTATAATTTAATTTTGTTTATGAATCTTAATCAACCTGGATGTCTCTGTAGAGAATGTGAACGGCGTCAGAGGGATTGTGGGTAGGCAGTTTGTCACTGGACTCACTCCTGTGCGAGTGTGTGAGGTGTGTGTGAGGTGAGCGGATCGGATGTTCCCGTTGAGGAAATCTGACAGCGGTCCAGGACACTCTGAACTCTGACACGATGGTCATGTGTGTGTCGCTGCGTACCGTCACGTTTGATGTCATGTAACTGAATTAGCGCCACTGAAATAAGAGCGTCAGCAGTTGTCGTACCGTTGTTCATTATTCTATCATGTGCTGTTCACATTATAATGTATACATTATATGCCTTTATACTGCCTACTAAGTTTGTCACTCACAATGGACAAAGCAAGACAATAAAAATGTATTTATTTTATAGCCTATATATGAAAATCTTACAGGATTATTCCAGGTTCAGTAGTCAATCAAAAGCATTTGTGGTATAATGTTAGTTACCACAATAAAATTCAACTCATCCCTCATTTCTTTAAAAAAGAAGAGTAAAAACTTGGGTTTGCAGTAAAACACTTACAGTGTAAATAATGGTTACTCACTGTTTAAATTGTATAGCCACGATACATACATTTCGTATGCCGTATTTTGTGTGTGTGTGTGTGTGTGTGTGTGTGTGTGTGTGTGTGTGTGTGTGTGTGTGTGTGTGTGTGTGTGTGTGTGTGTGTGTGTGTGTGTGTGTGTGTGTGTGTGTGTGTGTGTGTGTGCGCGTGTGTGTGTGTGTTTCAGATATATATTTAAAATATATTTCAAAATATACAAAACATATTGCTAGATTTTTAAATATTTGAAATTACTTCTTTCAATATATTTATGTTTTTGGCCATTTTTAATCTGCTGTAAATATATATATATATATATATATATATATATATATATATATATATATATATATATATACATATTCTTCAAAATATATATTGTTTTAAAAATGTCATTTTCCCCAAATGTATTTTAAGATTGCCCATGTATTCATAGATTTCTGGCCATTTTTTTAACTACTGTAAATATATTATATTTATATTGTCCAAAAAATACATAAAAAATTATTTCCCCAAAATGTATGTGAAGATTGGCTTTATATTCATATATTTTTGTTCATTTTTTTAATCTACTTTAAATATATTATCTGAATACATCTATATTTTGGCAATTAAATCAACCAATATGAAAAAAACATGTATGTGACATAAATGTGACATGTGACATTTATAACATCAAGTTCAAGTTCCTTTATTTATATAGCACATTTAAACAGCTGCTTAGACAGACCAAAGTGCTTTACAGAACACACAAATAAGAAAAGTAAAAACAGCAAAACAACCCATAGAACACATAAACAGCAGCAAAGCTACGAGTAGCCTTATCAGAGACTCAATTGTAAAATAGTAAAATAATTAAAAATAGAGATCAATATGCTAAAGAGAATAGGTAGGTTTTTACCAAAGACTTAAAGATAGAAAGGTTGGGGGCCGTTGGGATCTCTAGCGGCAGTGTGTTCCACAGACGAGGCCCTGCCACTGCAAAAGCAAGCTCCCCCCTACGCTTAAGTCTGACACGAGGGACTACCAGCAGAGCCTGGTCGTGAGACCTTAGGCCTCTGGACGGAATATGCGGATGAAGAAGTTCGGAAAGATTGACTGGAGCTAAGTTATGTAAAGATTTGAAAACAAATAGGAGGATTTGAAAATCTATTCTCTGCCGGACTGGCAGCCAGTGTAATGATTTAAAAATTGGAGAGATATGGTCATATTTGCGACAATTGAGAATAAGTCTAGCCGCAGCATTTTGGACCAACTGAAGACGGGCAATTTGAGAAACTGATATCCCATAATAAAGTGAATTGCAGTAGTCTAGCCTACACGTGATGAATGCATGAGCCGCCATTTCCAAAGTTATCGGAGTAAGAAAGCCTTTGATTTTAGATAGTAAACGAAGTTGGTAGAAGCCGGAGCTGATGACAGCTGATATGTGTTTGTCAAATTTTAAAGACTGGTCAACAAGAACACCTAAGTTCCGCACTCCTGTAGACTTAAAGGGAGATAGGCTCCCTAAGTCTGGGCTTATACACTGAGACCTTTCACTCGGGCTGAAAACAATGACCTCGGTCTTATCATCATTTAGAGAGAGGAAGTTTTGAGCCAGCCATGCCTTCACCTCCTCTAGACTTAGCAGAAGAGAGTTTAACGCTGCAGGATCATTTCTCTTCAATGGAATGTAAATTTGGGTGTCGTCCGCATACAAATGAAATGATACACCGTGTTTCCTTAAGATAGCGCCCAGCATGTATAGAGAAAATAAAGAGGGAGCCAAAATGGAGCCCTGTGGAAGACCACAGGTTAGAGGGGCCATGGAGCTGAAGGAATTACCCATCTTAACTAAAAACTTTCTGTCAGAAAGGTACGACCGAAACCATGAGCTTTTAGGCCCACCTCAGACTCTAGCCAACAGAGTAGGGTGGTGAACAGTGTCAAAAGCTGCCGAAAGGTCTAAGAGAACTAGAACCACAGAATCACCAGAATCAGTGGAGATAAAAATGTCGTTTAGCACTGGCAGAAGGGCGGACTCAGTGCTGTGGGCAGTCCTGAACCCAGATTGAAAAGCCTCATAGATACAGTTATTTAAAAGAAAGTGCTGGAGTTGATTAAACACGATTTTCTCCAATAACTTGGAAATGAAATGCAGGACAGAGATGGGTCGGTAATTTTGTAAAATAGAGGGATCCAGTGAAGGCTTCTTAAGCAAAGGAGTGACCGTAGCCACTTTGAGATAAACTGGAACAGAGCCCGTATTGAGACACTTTTAAAAAGAGATACCAAACCTGGACCCACAGAGTCGATGATTAACTTTAGAAATTTCGGCTGAATGATATCATTTGGACAAAATGAACGTTTGAGCTTGGCGCTCACATCCTTTAGTGTCGGGAGGTTGATAGGATCAAAAACCTCCCAAACACAATTAGTAGGTGACACGAATGGGGGAGAGTTAAGTTAGGGCAGACACTAAGTCTTAATTTAGTGATTTTGTTAACAAAAAATCTGTGGAAATCTTCACATAGAGCTTCCGAGGCGACAGACAATTTAGAAGAAGGATTTATAACAGACTGAATGACTGAAAACAAATAAAATAAATAACATAAAGGAACTTGGAAATTTATAACATGATTTTAGTGGGGAAAAATAATTCACAGACTTTTTATGTGCAAGATGATATCAAATTTTACAAAAAAATTCCATAAGCCTTAAACTTTAGAGTTCAAATAACACACAAGTTTGAGCAGAAGAATTACATTTCAGCTTTTAAATCCTCCAAAAAATTGGTCCAATTTGCTTGTATGTTTAAGTGCTATAGCTAAATGCTTATAGTTACACAAAAAATGGTCATGAAAAACTTTTACG
The DNA here is from genome assembly GCF_051911475.1 of Siphateles boraxobius. Taxonomy (NCBI): domain Eukaryota; kingdom Metazoa; phylum Chordata; class Actinopteri; order Cypriniformes; family Leuciscidae; genus Siphateles; species Siphateles boraxobius. Next base: position 1,195,333 of record NW_027509192.1, read on the forward strand.
TTTCAACCAAATACAAAAAAAATTATAAGTGGAACTCAGAGGTAAAAAAAAAAAAAGTATGATATGCGAGCACTAAAAAATATTTCGTTCTGAGTTAAAGCTCCATCTCTCTCTCTGTCTGTCATTTGTGGGTCATATGATATTTCAATTTGCTGTGCTGATTCATTTTATCTGACTAAAGGATTTGATAATGAAGCAAATTACACTTAGAGAGAGAAAGAGAGCGAGAGATCTGTGTGAGAAGGTGAAAAGAGAAGTTTGCATCCAGAGCACTTAGCAGTGCGCTCTTATGTAATCTGCTTGCTCCTCTTAAATATTCAAAGCGGTTCGTGCACACGCTCCAACTTACTGAGCGCGCCACTTGTGGCACTTAAACAGAAAAAGGCTAAAAATAATACAATAATAATCAAAAAGTTTTGCTCTAAATGTGAGTGGTGCTCGTCTAGGCGGGTGTTTGATGGCCTCGAAATGTGATTTTATAAGCGCCCCTCTATCAACATTGCTGGAATTTTATCACCCGCCAGCCAAAAATCATAAATCTAATGACTTAGTAATGCAGTGGTGTAAAGTATTCGAGTAAATAGAGTTAGTCTTTTTGGCAACTTTGCAGTTTAACTGAGTATATCAAAGATATTAGCAACTTTTACTCACTTGACTACATTTTTGATTAAGTATGTACTCTTTACTTAATCAAAAGCTACTATATCTTGTGTGTTGTGCCCTTACTCATACAAACTTGTCAAAACTTTTACTACGATTTCCTCAATTTTTTTGGTTATTCATTTTTACACTTTAATATTGATTAAATTTTAAAGCAGTGAAATCAATTACATACACTGAATGAACTGAGTAAATGTAAGTAAAAAAAACGAAGTAGATCTAAAAAAATGCATTTGGTACATTAACAGATAAAATTGCGTAGAAATAATTGGGGGAAAACATTTAAAATATATATTAATGAGTAATATTAACTGGTTTTATTTATGAGTAAAATTAACTTTTTTATTTCCTCTAAAACTTCGTAAAAATATTCCATACAACCACTGGTATAACTTACATGACATTGGCCTTTATTGTTGATGAGTACAGCAATACAGCATATTTTATACTGTTTTAATATTGCCTACATTTAAACTCATATAACAAACATTTTAGAAGTAAAAATTATACATTTAAAAATTCAAGTAATTCAAGTGTAACCAACCGGTAATCAACCAGATTTAATTATCCATTCTCAAATATTTTGATGGAAATTTCACAAATATATGAAGTATATTTAAAATAAATAATTGGTTAGTCAAATACTAAACTCTTTTAGTGAAAAAAAAAGTAATATAACTGTACATTTCAGACAAAATTACCTGTTGGATTTTTAGTCAATTATTTTGGTATGTTCGTCTCAAACTTGATATAAGTTTATTATTTTATTATTTATTAAGTTAATTATTACTGTGATATTTACTAAGCCACTGAATTATTTTTTAGAGTGAAGGCCACTTTGCAGGAGTGCATTAGCAGATAGTTATGAATCACAGGTGTTTCATATGAGACGAGGACGAAACCTTTACATTTGACTATTTTATTTATCTGTTTTATTGAAGAGACACATTTGGTTTGTGTCCCTTTTGAGCAGTTGAGTGTCTGTAAACGTTTAAGTGGCTGTTGGGTCGACCTTGATTTATTGCAATTTTTAGGGTGTTCAGTTTTAGTTTGATTTTAGAAAATAAACATGTGATTGCTGTTCTCACAAATCAACTGTTTCTTGTTTTTCACTGGTCTCTTGAGGACTAGTGCATCTCAGCCTATTCATTGTGAGTAAAATACTTAAGTACTCTTATAATCACTTACTCAAGTCATATTATGGATTTGTGACTTGTAACTTGTAATGTAATATTGTATTTATGTCTGTAGCACTAGAAATGCTCAAAAACAACAGCAGCTGATCGTTACCAGCAGATATAGGTGTTTTTAAAAAAGAAAAAATCATTAGTTATTGATATTATATTTATAATTGTTTTCGCTTATTTGAATATACACATATCGTTTGACTTAAAGAAATCGTATTTTTAAAGAAAATAATTATTTTATTCAGCAAAGGACATTAAATTGAACAAAAGTGACAGTAAAAACATTTATAATGTTACAAAAGATTTCTGAATTCATGAAAGAAATGTTTCACCATTTCATTCAAAAATATTACACAGCACAAAAAAATGTGATAATTTGCTTGGGCATCACAGGAAAAAATATAATCAAATAGAAAAGTTATTTTAAATTGTAATAGTATTTCACAATGACTGAGCGTATTCAGATCTAAATGATACTGGTTTTTGTAGTAGATTGAGTTCAGAGGTTTGTTTCAATCCCTAACTATATGAGCTAAAATAATCATAATGCTTGCAAGCAAAAGAAAACATTCATGTTATTAACATCGCCCATAATGCATTTCGACCCCTTCGCCCCACATCAAGAACAGAATCAGACAAATAGGCCATTGCTTTGACCTATCCCACGACATGCGTTGGTTGTACGTGTGCCCATTGTTCCTCTTTTATCAGGTTTAATAGGACCATCTGATGCACGAGTCACTGAACCGGAACACTGGACCGTGAGCGGACACAGAGTTTTGCTTCAGGACAAAAACAAACGCAATTCATTTGACAGAATGTTGCGTAACCCATCTCTGACCACTGTGGTGGTTATTAAACGAGTATAATCTTAAATTAAAACACCTAAATGAAATAATTAGACCCGTGCTGCGGGCTCACAGGAATATTAATTAATGCCAAGACGGCTGCTTTAACAGAAGGGGTCTGAATATCTCTATTTTGTTAATTTGGCCCTTTATAACTACTTTCCTCTTGTGGCCGTTCTGGAACGTGATGCTCCGGCTTGCTTCTATTGGCTGGTTGTCATGGACACGGTAATTTAATCTGTTCCCCGGGTAGTCACGTGACCCAAACATCCCATGTGTGATCGTACCAGCACTTGACGGACAGCTTTAATGCCGTGTGTGTGTGTGTGTGTGTGTGTGTGTGTGTGTGTGTGTGTGTGTGTGTGTGTGTGTGTGTGTGTGTGTGTGTGTGTGTGTGTGTGTGTGTGTGTGTGTGTGTGTGTGAATTATGGAACTACAGCAGCGCTGGATGGGCGGCAGTAAATGAAACGGATGATGATGTTCTGCAACAAAAACAGATCCGCCACTTCCTGCAGAACATCCTCCATTATAGCAGTAATTACACAGATCTGATTTAAAAGAGAAACCGCTTCTGTGTAGCGTTTTCATCTGAGGTTTTAAGGGTTCTGTGAATGTGAAATAGGTTGGATGTGAATTCTTGAATAAAAGAGTTCATCGTACTATGAAAACATACTGTAACTTGCAAAGAATTATCATTATTTGCAGAAATGATGGGTGTGACATCACAAGACTGGATACATTAAGGCCACCCACATTTACATGTCATCCCATATTTGGTGTCGCCCTGTCAATCATTGAAAAAAAAAACAGACGACTAAAATACATTTTTTAAACGTTTTTTGCGTTGATTATGTTTGAACAAAAAAATAGTTTTGAAGCAAGTTTTAGTCTTTAGAGAAACATTTAGCCCAGTGTTATTGTTAACTAAAACTGTTACAAATTTAGAACTATATTAACCTAAATATTCTACAAGCTGAAAAACAGAAATAAAATATGTTAAAGTTGAAGTACTTATTTATGAAAAAATAAAGCTAAATAGAGATTTTAAACAATACTAATAAAAGTGACAAAAGTCCATTAAAAATCACTTAAACTGACAATATAAAAATACAAAACTAATTACATTGATTTAGCATATGACTCTAGAAACTTACGATGACTTTTCCACAGTTTTCAAGATTTAATCAAGACTTTCCCAATCCTAGAAAATGTGATTTTAAAATCCCCATATGTTTTTTAAATTATTGTCTGATTTGCAGCCAAGAAAGAAAACAAGTTGAAAAGGCACTAGAAACCTATTCCTCAACTATAGTTTTGCAATAAAGACTTTTATTCTGTGACAGGCACTGTGATGGGCACTTCCTGTTTTCTGCAGATGATTTAAATACTTCATCGTACAGTTTGATATTTGGGTTCCCTTTTGTGTGGATTAATTATCATTTGGATGTAAATGTGATTCTCCTCCTCATGTAAATTAGATTTCACGATGATAAAGTTTGTAATAACTCGCAATAACTCACTCCTGAAAACAATTCTATAATGTATGGCTGTTATCGAAGGAGAAACTGAACGATGTAACTGATAAATCACCTTATATTCTCTATAAAGATGAGTTGCTGTGCAGCAGAAATGCTGTTTGTGTGATAAGTTGGTCTGAACTCTCTTTTTGTACGGAAAAAAGTTCTCAAAAGTACACTATGTCCTCAATAGATCAAGGAAAATATGATTCCTTCTATGATACGAGCCCTTTAACTGTTCCTAGATCCGCTCACCTGAATGATCTCAGTGTCTCTCTACACATTTCTTCCATCAGTCGGTGTGAGGAGGACCGCGGTGTACGGGTCACATGTGTGTGTAGGTCAGCGGTTCTTTCTTCTGCTGTTATTCTCATCCAATAATACAGGATCAAATGTCCAGTAGGCAAACAGAGCAGACAGCTTCACGCATACACACAGTGTGCTTTGGTGTAGATAAAAAGCTTTAGCCTCGGCCTAAAGAGAGATTTATATTGCATGACCTGAGAAACTGAAAACCTCAGTCTCTCTCTCTCTCTTCTACCCAGACGACTCAGTGAAAATGTCAACCGAGGCTTAAAACTAATTCGTGAGATGATCAGACTATTAAACGGAAACAATCGCACCCGTCATCGCACACAAAAGGCGCTAACTCTCTGTGTCATATCTTCTCTATTGTGTCACGCTTTTGAAAAGCTTTCATTATGTGCTTTTGTGCGTCTGCTGATCGGTGTTGGGGAAGCTACTCGTCATTTAGAGAGGATAAACTACAGTCAAACTACCCTCATGCGTTTCCAAGTAGTTCACTACACCCTAATTTACAGTACATCACCCTAACAAAAACATGATGGATAGACAGATGTATGCAACTAAATATACCAGCAACAAAACGTGTGAAATTACGTAATCAGTTTGAACAAATCAATTCACTAAACTGAGTTAGCTAAACTGGGCTATGTTCAGAATATCATACAAGAACGCTATACCCTTTATTTGTAATATGGATACTCTGCGCAGTTTGCAAAAACAATCTGTATGCTTGTAATATATATATATATATATATATATATATATATATATATATATAAATCAGATAGATAGATAGATAGATAGATAGATAGATAAACAGATAGACAGATAAATAGATAAACAGATAGACAGATAGATAGATAGATAGATAGATAGATAGATAGATAGATAGATAGATAGATAGATAGATAGATAGATAGATAGATAGATAGACAGATGATAGATACTGTAGATAGAAAGATAGACAGATAGACAGATAGACAGATAGAAAGATAGACAGATAGACAGATAGAAAGATAGATAGATAGACAGATAGATAGATAGACAGATAGACAGATAGACAGGTAGATAAATAAATAAATAGATAGATAGATAGATGATAGATAGATAGATAGATAGATAGATAGATAGATAGATAGATAGATAGATAGATAGATAGATAGATAGATAGATAGATTGATAGTCAGATAGATAGATAGATAGATAGATAGATAGATAGATGATAGATAGATAGATAGATAGATAGATAGATAGATAGATAGATAGATAGATAGATAGTCAGATAGATAGATAGATAGATGATAGATAGATGATAGATAGATAGATAGTCAGATAGATAGATAGATAGATGATAGATAGATAGATGATAGATAGATAGACAGATAGATAGATAGATAGTCAGATAGATAGATAGATGATAGATAGATAGATGATAGATAGATAGATAGATAGATAGATAGATAGATAGATAGATAGATAGATAGATAGATAGATAGATAGATAGATAGATGATGCTTATGTCACTTAAACTGCACAACTCTCATTGAAAACGAGTGACTTCTGGTCATCTTGTCTCTGTAATCGCTGTGAGTGTGAACGGCCCTTTCGTAATCAGTTTGCCCATTTGCGCTGTGATTAATGAAGGCTTAAAGGTCACACAGCCTCTCTTCTGTCATCTTCATAAACGCTCGGGCTCGGCTCATGGTCATCTCAGTCTCCCTGCTCTGTCTCTTTCATTTCTCCACGTTTGCTCGTTCCCTGTGTCCATCTTTTTATCCGTCCCTTCACTCTTCCTCTCAGCGCAATACTCTATTCATTTAGCAATTTGCCATAATCTACTCCTGTAATTTCTCTCTCTATCTCTCACTGTCTCACTCTGTTGTTCCCTGATAAAGCCATAAAGATGAAGGACAACAGATAAACAACTGCCGGCCTACTCTCCTGCCCTGTGGGGACGAGTGGAACGACGGCGCAGAGGGAGAAAACCGATAACATTGGAAGGAGAGATAAAGAAGTTCAGCTGGAAGAAGAAGCTGCCGGTAATGCTTTTCAGGAATGATCTGTTGAGCAGGCAAACACACACACACACACACACACACACGCACGCACGCACACACACACAGACTAACACACACACACACACACACACACACACACACACACACACACACACACACACACACACACACACACACACACACACACACACACACACACACTTATTCAGCTTAAGGGCACTTTTAGAAACTAAACTGCACACTCTCATTTCATTTATTCACTAACAATGCATATACATGCATCACATGAGAACTTCCACAGTGTTATTTTTAGGGGATTAAGAAGCTAATAGCGACTAGAAGCGACAACACAGTCTGCTTTTGTCGCCATTAACTGTGTCACGCCATTTAGAAAAAGTTCTTTGACGTAGGCTTGGTGTGTCAAGGCCTTAAATGTGACCTTAAATATTATATCCCTTTTTACAAGATGTAATATAGGTCTCAGGTGTCCCTAGAATGTGTCTGTGAAGTTTCAGCTCAAAATACCCCAGAGATATTTATTATACCATTTTGTAAATGCCCAATTTTGAGTGGAAGGAAAAACATGCCGTTTTCGTGCATATATCTTTAAATGCAAATGAGCTGCTGCTCCCCACCCCTTTTCCAGAAGAGGGCGGAGCCTTTACAGCTTGTGCCTTCGATACTCTGCGTAAAACTAAAACATCTGTTAGGTTTTGAGGACATGCAGATTCGGCTACGCTCGCATTGCTCGGGCCCTACGCCAAAGAACTTTATAAATTTCTGATATATGGTTTTATGAGCACACACACTCGAAGCACACAGAGATCTGCATGTCAAACGGAGCGTCCCGTGAGTATTGAACTCACTAAATTCTCTTTCACGTCTTATTGCGCTTAAACTGTCAAATACGCACATGGTTATGCCAAAAACACAAAGTTCACATAAACATAGTCTGTTATGTCTGTGAACGTACACAGCAGGGAAAGAAATCACATGTGTATATTAGATCTGTGTACTATACAGTAATATACAGTACCTACTGCTATATATGATGTTAATATGAATCGAACAAAAGAAAAAAAGAAAATCACTCACTGCTCTTGACTAAATAACTAGTAGCTTTAATAAGAATACATTTCTAACTTGAATGCTCTGGTGAGGAGATAAACATGGCGGACTGTGTTCAGCTCACTGAGGGCGGAGTCTATGCTAATAGGGCGGAGTCGGTCAGAAGTTTTGGGCGGGGCCTGTGCAATGTGATGTCACATTACATAGAATCTGCAAACGGCTTGTTCTGAGACAGTGCTTATAATTTATGGGGATTAAAAATTTAAAAAAGGAGTGGGTGGATTTTTACCGTTATAGGGTGGATGTGTACACACACTGCCGACACACATTTATGTTCAAACCCCATGTAAAAGGGAATTTTTCATAATAGGTCCTCTTTAAGAAAGAAAAAAAGCATGTTGGATATCCTACGCGACTCCCCACAGGCGTGATTTTGCGAAAGAAAGTTCTAGTCTATCTTTAGAGGATTCATGTGGTGCTGTGACACCCAAACTGAGAAGATATCGCCTGAAAACATGCATGTTCAGTTAAGTCACAGGCAGATCTAGTCATTCTCCTCAAAACAGGAAACAGTTGGTCTCTGACATCATTATCTAGGCTGACATCTCAATCACAACCAGCCCTCTCCATACTGTCTTTATTTTACTAAATAAGACAACAAAATCATGCCAGATTTAATTAAAAAGTTGAGGTTTCATCTGAAAGTTTAACTGAGGAATTTGAGATTTAATGAAAAGTAAGAAGCTTATTATGCAATGGTCATGTGCGCAAATACAGAACTAATTAAACTCATGTCCTTAAGATATTGACACAGCGGTCACATGCACACAGCAATGAAACTATATGTAGGAGTGAATCCCATTAATTACCAGTTTAAGATGTTCAAGTGGGTTTTTGGAACATGAAAGCTGGTTTGTTGATGGTCTACTAGCACCAACCAGTTCACCATCTGGTAATCCTTATAAAAAAATAAATCGTTCTTCACAGAAAAACGAAGATTGTTTCATCTTTAACTTGACTTCATAACTTTATAGCAGAATGTCCAAGTTGCTCATTTCAATACAATGAAAGTGAATGGTGACCAAAACTATCAAGTAAGATTTTTTATAGATAATGACTTAAATTTCACTCAAAGCTATCATAAAACTTCAGAATATAGTGCATAAATCATGTGAACAATTGTATGCTCCACTTTTGTCCATTTTTGCACTAGACAACCATAGTCCCCATCCACTTTCATTGTATGGAAAAGAGCAGCGTCTCAGTTGGTGTTTTCCATGATAGAAACATTTGAGTAAATTACGACAGAATACTAATTTTAGCTTGAACTATCCCTTTAACCGCCTAAATTAGCTTAGACCAGCTAATGACCAGCTACAAACCATATAAAACCACCTTGATCTGGCTTTAGCTGGATTTCCCAGCAGGGACAGCAGCCCAATCTCATCTGCTCCAAAAATGGAGACATTTCCAGGTTCACGTCCTAGATTCCCTCAACTGCGAGACACACACACACATTCAAAGATGTGTGTTTGCAAGGCCCACCCTCAAATCTAGCCAGACTCCACTTGCCATAAACAAATTACTGAAGATAAATGAGCACCTGGTGTCCTCTCTCTCTTTCTCTTCCTCTCTCTCCCCCTCAACCCATTCATTGAATTAGAGTGCCCTGTAAAGCATGTTTTATTATAAGTTTGCACGTCGGGCTCCCGAAGTGGGCTGTTATCCCCCACCTCTGGCCCCGACAAAAGAGCATGGACTGTGGCAGATCGGTGGACGTCTTGGGAGTCTATAAAACACATCGTAAAGTGATCGTCTGCAGACACTACCGTCCTCTCTCTGCATGTGTGTTTCTTTTCTGTCTCACTTTTTTAGTGTTTGACTGTCTATCTTCTTCTATTCTACATCAAGGAGGTCTATAATACCTGGAGATAGTGTTCTCCAAATATTTGGAAATTCCCTATAGGTTTTGGACAATAGAACCATAAACCTTAACATTTATTGGTAACAATAACAATAATTATCATTAAAAAACATCTTTCTGAGCACACAATAACAGCAATATATAAATATCACAGTCAGACGCCATTTTGGGTATTGTGATATTTGGCACTGTTTTTTTCCCCCGAAAATTATTCGATCGGATCAACACATCTTTATACCAGTTACATAGTTTAGAGGGAATTTAAGCTGGCTTGCTGGTTTTAGCTGGTTTAAAATGGTCTCCCAGCCTGGCCAAGTTGGTCTAGCTGGACTTCCAGTTAAAAAGTCCTCAAAACCTCCTTAAAACCAGGCAACAGACAGGCCTGACCAGATTGGGAAACCAGCCAACAAGCCAACTTATGCTGGTTTCAGATGTTCAGATGCCTCTTTGGGGGGGGGGGGGGGGGGGGGCAGCATGTTTTACTAATTTGCTTCCTCGTTTTAAGTAAATCATGCGCACATAATCATTTGTTCCCAAGTCCTACTAAAATCTGAACATCTGAAATCAGCTTAAGTTGGCTTTATAGCTGGTCTCCCAATCTTGTCAGGCTGGTCTGTTGTTCATTGTGAGAGAATGTTTAATTCGTAACATTTAATTCTTAGTTCGTGACCACGATATACATATATTTTTGTACTACGCAGAGCTCCATAGTACAGTTACTTATCAATGCAAAGTCTTAAAAAATGCTAAGGATTTATGCTGATATTGTCCCAAAATATGTGAATGGGACCAAGATATTGCCACACTTCTTCTGGTTCTTTCCTTCACTCTTTTTCTCTTCGAGGGCACGCCTGAGGGCCGGCAGACAGAGTATGACATTTTCTCCAGAACAAATGACGGCTCTCTCTTTCCAGCGCTGGGTTTTCTTCAACCCTGACATTTGGCAGTAATTGGTGGACTGTGTGTCTGCGTCCCCCTCTCCATTCTGAGCAGGTCTCATGTCCGGAGATCACCACACACTCACACACTTGCACAAACAAGAACACACTCACAGACTCTCAGACGTGTTTGTCAAAAAAAAAAAACTTTTCTCCAGACATTTCCACTGCAAAGGGCTCTTTGAGGAACCAGTTCTTAAAATACACTAGAGTGTCCCAACTGTGTCCTTGAAGAAACTACTGAGTGTTTGAGACACGGCTGATGGTTATTAATGTGCTTATTGATCTACAGAACACAGGTTTTTGTTTGTGCCTCCAACAAAAAAAAAGTTTGTCCATAAAAAAATAAAAATCTCCTGAAACTTTATCAGCAATTGCTTTGTTCCCGAAACGTAGTGAGCACCCTACCTAGACAGCATTTCAGGTGCACTTTGTACCAGGTTTACTATAATCGTTAACAAAAAAAAATTAATTGAAATAAAGCTGGAATTGATGAAAAACTTAAAGTTGAAGCTCTTTCACTCTCTTAAATTGCTAACTGGAAATAAATAAAAACTAAAACAAAACAAAAATTACACAATCAACTAAAAAAACTAAATTTAACTAAAATTAAAATGTAAACTGAAAATAAAAAAGCTAATTCTAAATATTAATAGAAACTTTTATAGCATATACTGTAAATAAGGCTAAAATAACATTGTGAAATGGTAATCAAATAAAATGATGGTGGTTGACGACTGACGAGTAGCTTAATATTAATAAACATAAATTTTCTGCCTTGTAAGAGACCTATAGTTTTCTCCAAATCCATGATAATAGGTATCCTTTGTTCAACAAGAAATACATGTAAAAAGCCCAGTGTAATAAAAATTGTTAAACACTATTAAATATTTTACCCAATATATCCATGTAATGTATCTTTATGTTTATTGGAGTACCATGTTATTAGCTTAGCAACATGCAAATATCAAAGTCTATTGGAATCAATTGTGTGGAGTTTTTTTTATGTAAAGCTGATTCTGTGACGAATCAGTCACTTATGAGGATCCCTCGGTTACAGTTACATTATATTTCACTTAGAAGGCAGCTGCCTACGTAGATAGCAAGGGAGCTCACTGTGTTTTCGAACAGACAGAGGTCTTTATAGTGAGGCATATCAAGATTCATTTCAGCTGACTGCCTGCAGGGGGAAAACCTGGAGTTGTGAAGCTTCTGGTTTATCTGTTAAAAACACAAACCCCTGCAGGAGCGACAAATCACAAATGGGATCTCAATTGTTTCTCCAAGACACCAATGAGATTAAATAGAGAGCAAATGGAGACTTTTTGCTTCAAGGTGTTGCGTTTCCTGACACTGTGACTCTGGCGCTTTGAATTTCATATGTTTCATTTGTCAACATGGGGACTAGATCCCTGCGTCTCAATGTCCATACTATCCATCCTAAACATTATGAGATTAAAATAAGTGTGTACCAAAGCATATATGTTAAAACGAGTATGCCGCCGATGAAGGCCCCGGATGGTCTACTATTTCCGGTGGATTTTCGAAGTGTGGATCCGTGCTCACTATGGCTGCGTTCCAGTCCAAATTTGTCATGCCCTTCACTCGCTAACCTCCCTCCATCTCATTCACTCGGATGTACGTCATTGCTTCCGTTGCATAAGTGCCCACTACTGGCGGGACCTTTGCAATAGGCTGAATTGGCACGTGCTAATTAAGCCCTTGATCACTTAGAGTCCACTATGGGGTTGATTTATTATTTTCCCTTACGAAATTGTTAAATGCAGCATTCTATATGTATAAAGGTGTGTTTGAGTTGTTTACATTTAAAAAAATTTTTTATATATCATAAAGTTGTTTGTGGTGGGATAAATTAAATGCAATATGCGTTGAAATCACAGGCTGCGTTCCAGTCCAAAATTGTCATGCCCTTCACTCTCTAACTTCCCTCCGTCTCCTTCACTCGGATCTACGTCATTGCTTACGTTGCACGAGTGCCCACTACTGGCGGAAACTGCAATTGGCTGAACTTGAACGTCCTAAGCCCTTGAACACTTGGAATCTGCTATGGAGTTGATTTATTATTTTAATTTAAAATAGATGTGTTTGGGTTGTTTTAAATAAAATAAAAAATCATAATTTATATATCATAGAGTTGTTTGTGGTGGTGGTGATTAGACGAGATCTGCGGTGACGTCACAATCGGTCAAAATCGAGGGTGCGAGGGTCATATAAACTTCCCTCGTCCACTTCACGAAGTGGAACGCACTTCAAAATGGCGGCAGGGATTCCCCCGAGGGGAAGTGCTTAGGGAAGTTTGCAAGTGCGTGTCTAAAAGTTGACTGGAACGCAGCCTATAAAGGCTAATCTTGACCATAACCCATTGCGCTTTGGAGGAGGAACTACAAACATGAGTAAAAAGTGTTAAAAAACGTCTGAGGTTACGTATGTAACCCTGGTTCCCTGAGAGGGAACGAGACGCTGCGTTGAGACGCGGTGGGAACGCTCTGCGTGATTGCGTCGTGAAGCACGTGTATAATCAGTCCAATGGAAGAGCGAGACGTCATAGGCGGTGACGTCATAGACCAGGAAGCTATAAAGCACACCAGAAAACAGACCGCGACAGCTTCTGAAAAAGCCTGAAGCAAGTCGATCAGGGCATGCAGGAAGTATGGCGGGAGAACGCAGCGTCTCGTTCCCTCTCAGGGAACCAGGGTTACATACGTAACCTGAGACGTTCCCTTTCAAGGGAACTCGAGCTGCGTTGAGAAGCGGTGGGAACCCCATACCCACTACGCCATAAGACAAATGCCCGTTCTGTGTGAAGTCCTTGCGCACACTAGAAGCAAGCAACCTAGCCCCGGGAGTGGAGAGGTGTAGGTCATAAAATCTGACAAATGTATGAGGTGAGGACCAGCCTGCCGCATTACAAATATCCTGAAGGGAAACACCCGAAATTAAAGCCTAGAGGCAGCCATACTCCTAGTAGAATGGGCCTGAACAGCCACAGGTGAACGCTGTCCGGCCGCTTCATAAGCAAGTGAGATAGCCTCAACTACCCACTTGCTCATTATCTGTTTAGATGCAGGGCAACCTATCTTAGGTTACCCGAAGCAGACAAATAATTGTTCTGATAAACGCCACTGAGCAGCTCTGAGCACCTAAGCATCCAAAGCCCGGACAGGGCATACCAGATTTAAGATTTTCCTGATCTGGGGTATTAAAGGTGGAGGACAGAAGGCCTGGAGCACAAATGACCGCACATTTAGTAGGGACCTAGAAATACAACCCGATCTGGGGTGAAGAAATACTACCACCAACCAGGTGCAAATCCAAGTACGTGCAGGCCTCAGCCTCATGTACCACGGAGAAGACGAAATTAGGGATCTCTCCTCAGAGATAGCCCAGCAAAGAAACATTCATTACAGAAATCAAGTACTGTACCAAAAAGGGCAGAAACGAGATTCAGAAGGCGTTCTCTGCACCAGGCAGAGAACAGCATATTAGTCTTCTCGTGGAGGGAGCTCTAGACTGGAGTATGGTCTCCACGACCTCGGTCGAGAAACCTGAATCTATGAGCTGGGCCCCCTCAGAGGCCGAGCCCACAGTATCCACAACTCCAGAGCTCCCAGGAGCAAAGATATCGGGAAAAGCGTATAGGTGTAGTGGCAACCACACCTATTACATTACATCCAGTCCAAGCGGAGCTGGATGCGTGAGGGAGAAACACAAGGGCAATGCATTGTACAAGCGATGCGAAAGGTCGACTTGTAGTTTGACCGAAGTTCTCCCTAAGAAGCTCCACCACCTCGGGGTGAAGTCTCCATTCCCCGGGCCACAGCCCCTGCCTCAACAGGATATCTGCTCTGATATACGAGACCATCAGTGTGTTGTCCGGACCCTTCGCCGACCAACCACTCATGATTGCCCCCGACTTGTGAGGGAAACATCCGTCGATAGCATTATGCGTCGACAAGAAGCCCCCAACACTGGGCCTGGGCGAGGAACCAAGGTTCTTCCACATGACCGAGGCACGAAGGCATAGCCGCGTGACCTTGATCATGCGAAAACGGATTTCCCCTCGGAGAAAACCCCTTGGTCCTGAGCCACCACTGCAGGGGTCTCATGTACAGAAGGCCAAAAGTAACTACGTTGGACGCAACTGCCATGAGCCCCAGCCAAAGACCGTTCACCGAGCGGCCACTCATGACCGCCCCCCATCCTGTGAGGGAAGCATCCGTCGATAGCGTGACGCGTCGACAAGAAGCACCCAGCACTGGGCCCTGGGCGAGGAACCAAGGTTTCTTCCACATGACCGAGGCACGAAGGCATAGCCGCGTGACCTTGATCATGCGAAAAACGGATTTCCCCTCGGAGAAAACCCCTTGGTCCCGAGCCACCACTGCAGGGGTCTCATGTACAGAAGGCCAAAAGTAACTACGTTAGACGCAACTACCATGAGCCCCAACAGTCTCAGAGACTGTTTGCAGTGAGTGACTGACCTAGTTTTACATTCTTTACGGCTGTGAGAATCGCAGAAATACGTGCAGGAGACAGACGTGCTTGCATTGTTGTCGAATCCCATAATACACCTAGAAAGTGGTCCTCAAGCTGGGAGGAGTACACTCTTTTTGGTGTTGAGCCGCAACCCCAACCTCCTTATGTGGGACAGAACGACATCTCGATGTTGAACTGCCAAAAGCTCGGACTGAGCTAAAAATCAACCAATCGTCGATATGATTTAATACGCGAATGCCCTGGAATCTCAGAGGAGCCAGAGCTGCATCCACGCATATTGTAAAAGGTGTGGGGTGATAACCTAGGCCGAATGGAAGAACCCGATACTGGTATGCTTCGCCCCTGAAAGCAAACCTCAGGAACCTCCTGTGATGAGGATGGATAGATAAGTAAGCGTCCTTTAACTCTATTGTGACAAACCAGTCCTCGGACTGAATCTGTGACACAATCATATTTAGCGTAAGCATAATATGCTGTTTAATTGACGCAGGTCTAGAGTAGGACGCAACCCCTCATCCTCTTTCGGAACAATGAAGTAATGGCAGTAAAACCCTAATGGCAGGAACCCCTTCTACAGCTCCTTTTGCAGAAGTGTCAGTACTTCCTGCTCCATAACCAAAGCCTGCTCGGGGTCCACCACAGTGGGGAGAACCCCTAGAAATCTGGGCGGACAAGAACCGAATTCTGAACCCTTTTCTATAGTGTGCAGAACCCACCGAGAAATATGTGGCAGTAGTTTCCACGCTGCCAGAAATTCTACTAGGGGAACCAGTCTCTCAAGACTGGCCTCTGGATTTGGTTGAACAGTCAGTACGGTGCCCTGAAGCGGCGAACCGGCAGGGAACAACCGAACTGACCGTTCTACGACCCTCCTCGGAGGATCGTATGGGGACGCTGACACCTCGGTGCCCTGAACGGCGAACCGGCAGGGAACAACCGAACTGACAGCGCTGCGACCCTCCTCAGAGAGTCGCACCCCAGAGGGCGCCGAGGAGAAACGATTTCTCAAAACCGTCCCTGCCCCGGAGGAGCCCTCAGAAGCTTTATTAGAGATGACAGTCCTCAGATCTTGCCTCCCTTTAAATAACTTAGTTCCAATGACCCTCCTCGGAGGATCATTGGAAAAAGCAGGCACCTCGGCACCCTGAAACGGCGAACCGGCAGGGAAATCGAACTGACTGCTCTACGGCCCCCCTCGGAGGATCGTTTGGGGACACTGACACCTTGGTGTCCTGAACGGCGAACCGGCAGGAAAACCGAACTGGCAGCGCTGCGACCCTCCTCAGAGAGTCGCACCCCAGAGGGCGCCGAGGAGAAACGATTTTCTCAAAAACCATCCCTACCCCGGAGGGGACCACCCTTTAGAAGCCTGATAGCCTCGGCATCAGGGCTTCCTATTGTCCACGCTTTTTTAGAGATAAAATAGTCCTCAGATCTTGCATATCTCTAACTGGCTAGACTGCTACCGCCACCCAAGTCCCCTTTGATTGTGGAGGAGCCCAAATGGCGATGCTCGCTGTGCTGCGAGGAGCTTAGTAGACTGAGACTGCTCCGCCCAGCAGTCTCAGGAACATAGATTGGTGAGGAAGAAACCTCTGGAACGCCGCTGAACGGTTTATTCTTAGTTTCTTGAAAGCGGAGCATCCAGAAGAACAGACATAATTTTATCTTATTTTTCTTTATTAAAAATTATGACGCCGACTCGGGAGAGAGAAAGCTAGCAAGCGTCTCTTTAACCCGAGGCACTGTCATACCATGATACTTAATACCCATAGCATTACTATAGTTAGACGTAGGGCATTAAACACATACAATAGAAACCGACTTATTCCACGATCTTGACACCTCAGTGTGGTGTGGAGATAGGGAAAAACGGCAGTCCCCGACGAGGAGGCTGAGATACAGAGTTTTTCTGTTTTTAGATTTATTTAATCTAATAAAGTCCTTATTTTCACTCTCATAAAGTTTAGCTGGCCAGAAAATATTTAACTAGCAACAACACTAGATAAACCTCCTTTTAAAGCTCCTCTTTATTCAACAGAGTTATGAGCTGACTTATTTATTCATTTATTGAAAACTCAAACATCTGCCTTTTCTTAATATCTTTATTTGTTTTGTTCTCTTTTTCTAAACAAAACACTAACGATACCAATTCCTCGGAACTGGAAATCGCCAGCACGGGGAGCGCGAACCGAACCGTCCTCCTCGAAGAACGCCCGGCGGGAGCGGAGCGTCCTCACGGACAGTTTCTCGCAATGCTCACAGTCAGCCCCCTCGAGAACTGACTGTGGCATGCTCCACTCCCAAATAGTAACAAAAAGCTGATGTGTGTGTCCCCACCCGTGATATAACGTGGGCAGGGAACAACACAAAAGCTGCTTGCTCTCTTTTGCCATAATATATATATATATATATTGCAACTTGACAGACAACAATAAATATGACAAGGACAGAATACACAGATCGCTTGCTGAAGGCAACAGAAGCTGTCGCGGTCTGTTTTCTGGTGTGCTTTATAGCTTCCTGGTCTATGACGTCACCGCCTATGACGTCTCGCTCTTCCATTGGACTGATTATACACGTGCTTCACGACGCAATCACGCAGAGCGTTCCCACCGCGCCTCAACGCAGCTCGAGTTCCCTTGAAAGGGAACTACAAAACAAGGCGGATATGCGCAACCTACATTGAGAGGTTCAGATAAAGGTTTGAGTGACTTACCAAAGTTTAACCGGATAAAAAAAAATATTTATTTAATGTTATCCGTGTTATATTCCATCTGCAATAACTATGTGGACTTTTATAAAGATCCGTTTGGCCATTAACTTTTAAATACATCATAATGCATTAATATGAGGAGAGTCTTCGAATGAAAGACCAACATGCTTCTGCTTTTCTCTCCGATATGGTAGGAAATAAAATTAAATGAAATGTGGAGGATTTTATCTTTGACAAGATGATTGACAGGCCAGTTTACTGTGACAGGATGGGACAGAGAGCAACCGTTAAAAATGCAATTCTATATTACAATGACGTGACAGTATGTCCCAAAGCTTGTCTACTTTTTGCTACACACTCAAATACTTTTTCTTCACAAAAAGAGCACATATTTTTAGGGCGTAGTAAATAAGTGGGCAAATTGAGATGCAGCATATGTTTGATCCAGCAATAGGATGGGAAGAGAGTTTGGAAATCACCAGCCCAATCTATTTGGTGTTGTAAATGGAGCAGAAACTGCACACTAGAATCCAAAGTCAAACAAACATTTTAAAGCTGGCTATTAACTTTCTAAATGGTTTAAGTGTGCATTATTCGCTGGTGCATGTTATTATAAAGAAACAAAATGTTTGTTTTAGAGCTCCTTCTTCTCCGATTTTTCTCCCAACAAAAAAGCTCCCAGTAATCTCACATGTGTCTCCATTAAGTCTCCGGAGCTACGAGAGAGCAATAAACCTCTCCTCCGGGTGTCTAAATGACTCGCTTCTGAAGGTAATAATGGGAAATGTTTAAAGACAAACAAAGGTGTCGTGGTTCCAAAGCAGCAAAGAAATAATTTCCTCGGGTCTTCAGCGGTATACGGAGGCGTTTGCGAAGCTTGTAAAATAATTACGGCTCTTGTGCGTCTGACCGGCCACAAGACAAATTATAATAACACCCTGTGAATATCCAGTGCCTATAATGCATTAAGACACTACGAGTGCTCATAAAACAAGATGATTGTTGATGGTCCTTAAATAGATGAGAGTTAATGACAGGAACATTAAGATAACTCAGTTTCTCTCAGAGACAGCGCTAATGTCACAATGCAAATGAGGCTGAATGGAAGTACGGTTTGTTCAATGGCTCACCCTCATTTCCAAACCACAAGACTTTCATTAATCTTTGAAACACAAATGAAGACTTTTTAATGAGATCTGAGAGATTTCGTCCCTCCATTGACAGCTATGCAACTACCACTTTGTCACTTCAAAAAGTTCATAAAGAGATCGTAAACTAATCCATATGAATTTATTGGCTTAGTCTGAATTTTCTGAAGAGACTCAATTGCTTTATAAAGCCCCTTTCACACAGCGCGTTGATCCCGGGAAATTGCCAGAACACCTTCTGTGTGAACACAAACACGACCCGGGATTGATGCCAGGATCGATGCCGGGTTGAGGACCTAGTAACATTGCCGTGTTCAGTCCCGGAACCTGCGCTGTGTGAACAAAAGCCATAATCAATGCCGTGTCGTAATGATGGCGCTAAAGCCGGGATCGTTCGCCAGCCTGAAACGGTACTTAATGCACTAGTTTATGATCGAATCAGAGAAAAAAATGCACAAGCGTGGTTTCTCGAGAGAGAAATCGCAGCTCATAAGCAAACTATAGACGTTGCTGAGACATTACATATCACACCGATGTCACGTGTCTTTGCGGGATTTTTAGATTTTGGAACGACATGAGGGTGAGAAATTAATGACAGAAGTTTCATTTTTTTGCCTTTCCCTTTAAGGCAAGCAGAAAGTCTAGACTAACAAAATAGACTTGTGTTCTGTGACTTTTAAAGAATCTAAGGACACATTTGATTAGAACATCAATATGAAACACGGCCATATGGCTCTGGTTTGCAATTACACCTGGCTGGGGAAAATGGAGCAGCTCTACAATATGTTCCATTACTGTCAACATTTATGATGATGAATTCACAGGTGAAGGTCGATTATGGACCAGTAAATAGTTTCAAAACATCCAAAGGATGCATGGATGTTGGGTTTGTCAAGGCCTTCAAGCTCAGTAGCTTACAGACCCTGCCTAAAACCCATTCACTTCATATTATATTTGAAGGACCGTCAACTGTAGAACAGCTTTACTGTTCACTGTAAAATCCACAGCTTTATAGGAGAATCATCTTTACAGTTCACACATAAAATGTTACTTTCTCACATATGACTCAATAGACTAAAATATTAAACTGTGTCTTTTAAGAAGCATTATTTAAAGGTGTTTACGCCTAAAAAAAATGTCACCAATTTCCATTGTCGCCTCACACGTACATGCAATATTCCACTTCAAAGCTTGAGAAATCGAGTTTACTTTGGCGACAGGGACTTCATTTTAAATGCTTAATCCTTTCCTGTTACTGGACACCTCAAAGCCACAGTTTGGACAGCTAATCTGCTTTAATTCCTAAATGTTTTTTTCCAAGGGGAAACATGGACCGAGAGGCCGTCTACACAGTGAAGTTTATGCCGTGAATCCACTGACTTTAGAGATGGATGCAGAGGAAAAACACAAGGGATTGCAATATGGTCACCAACTTTTGCTTTAATACACTTGCACCAACTAGAATATTAGACAGACTGATCTAATTGTGATTTTAGAAATCCAATTTGCTGTATCCCTGCTTGATTTCAACTTGATATTGTACTTATTTTGACTATTTTCACATTTAGATTATCTTTGGCGTCATCGAAAAATACTCACTCGGGGGGGAAAAAAGCATTATTTAAGGTTAAATTTAACTGATTAAATTTAAATACAGTATATAAATGTTAAATGTAATCTTTAACAAATCTCACAATGAAATGTCAATTTTCATACTGATATGATTTCACATCTCAAAAAGGATCCTTTTTGCATTATTATCCATCAAATCATCTGTCATATTTTGCACCAGTGTTACCCAACTAAAACTAGAACTAGGCTGTCCCCTCAAAATAGTGCCATTTTTAAGGGTATAGGGGGTTTAAAAATATTTTTTAAACGCTGCTTTTTGTCCTTGTGATGATTGCTATTATTAGCCCAATTGAGTGTGAATTTATCTGTTAGAGTTCAATGCATTCTAATTGAGATCCTCTGTGCCAAATAAATTCAGCCCTGATTGTAACAATAAATTACATATACATTTAATATTCTGTATATCAAAAAAATGTAATTAGACATTTTCAGGGCAGATCCAATGTAATTATCTTTCTTTATCTTTACTTTTTACTATACTTTTAAATGGTGGTTGAAATTATGTCCACATTTAATGCATGTAAAAATCTTAACAAAATACTTACAAATACTTAAAATTTTAACAAGATCTGTATGAAAAGTAAGACGTTGAAATAACCTAAAATATCAATGTTCATCGAATTTGGAAAATCTGAACAAAATTCAACAATGATTCAACCATGACGTTGATTCAAATGTCCACTGTAGCTTGTTGGTTGAACCCTAACTATCCCTAACCAATGGGTTAAGGTTTGGCTTGTTAGCTAGTAAATGCTGTATCATCCAGCATAATTATCTGTATACTTCTGTCTGGTGATGCAGTCATGCTAACAAATAGCTCTCTCCAGGTAATACAGACCTCCTTGGCCCAGACAGAGAAAGAGTGGACGTCTCTGAGAGGCTCTTGTCCTTCAAGCTTTCCGGCTTTGCCCTGGTCACAGCGAGACAATGGCTCTAAACGTGAGGCTGAGAATGATTTGTTGGTGACTTGACCTTTCCAGCACTTCAGAGAGGCTCTTTTAGCGACAGAGAGAAAGCAAGAGAAAGAGAGAGAAGGCTATCTGTGCGGCACGGCAGCTCAGCAGAGAGCTGTTTGGCTGCTATCAGGATCAGATAAGATTCCCCTGTATTCAGGGCGGCACAGCCTGGGGAGAGAGACGTGGCCGGGGGGCAGAGAGGGATTGCTGCCAGACGGGGGGCGAAATAATGTTACGTGCGCTAAACAGAGGACGTACGTGCAAACATGGATGTTGAGCTTGCATGTATTGTGTAGTGACGAATATAACGAAATCCTCATTCTGTAGGAGAAAAACATAAGATGTTGGCCTAACCGACCCAAAAAAACAACTCGACCCGCATCAAGAGGGATCTGAACCAGTCGATCTGAACCACCTCTTGGGGACAGGGGAGTGAGGTTTACATGCACAGCTCTTACTGGTCTACGCACACCACCCCTAAAGCTCACTCCCATCCGGGTCACGGCACCAAATGTAACAATGTTGGTGGTGGTTGAGGCGATTCCCTCTTTCATATGTAAATCGCTTTGAGTACCCAGAAAAGCGATATATAAATGTAACAAATTATTATTATAAGTCCTATTCGACCCGCTCCGAGCCGGATTCGCATCGGATGCGTCGGAGGTGGCCACGCCAACAAGGACGCTAAAGACCACAGCAGCTAACGTCAGGCGCTAGCGTGCCTCTTGAGGACAGGGGAGTGAGGTTTACACGCACAGTTCTACGTCCATTACACTCGTCGTGTTGATACATAATCTATCAGCATTGATTGGACACACCCCAGCAAGCAATAGGCATCATTTCGCCGTCTAGGTTAACTATAGACGCGATATAGTCCGGCTATGAGTAACCCACTTCTAGCCAAAATAACCTTGCATTTGGTTACATGTCGTTTTCGCCAAAATAACTTGCGAGATGTATGATATTCCATCATGTAAGTAAATTAAACAGTGATTACAAGGTGTTTGGTTTCATTTCCTCACTCATTTAGTTTCATTGTTATCTAATTGATGACTAGTCTATTCTTGGGCTATGGTTTAGACATCTATTACATTTTCACTGACAGCTCAAATTTTGCTTTGTTTTAGCCTAGACGTCTGGGCTGTGTTTGGACGGATATTAGTCGTCTTTTAAACGTGAAATTGCTTGGAACCTGCTGCTGCTTTAGCTACACAAACATTATTTATCAGACACATTAAATAAACAGAGGGAACTGTTACAGCTCAGATGTTGCTCTTTCAGGCTTATCGGAGTATTGCTGCTAAGATCATTTGCACTCTGAAAAATTGGTGAGATCAATTCACCACATTTACACCTGGTATTAAAATGCGATCTGTATCCAGATAAGTTATCCGGATAATAACTGTTCTGATCTTACCTTTGCGTTTACACCTTGTATTTTTAATGCGTTCTCGTTATCCACATTGAGTTCGGATCTCTGTCCTCCAGAGTGACACCTGCGCGTGAGCACTGAGGTGGCGGGAAATCAGCTGTAGTTTGTTAACATGGCAGGTGTAGGATCGTTAGAGATGCTATTACTGTACCGCCTGTTTCTACTTTTTCTCTGTCGCGGTAGGGGTCATTTTCAAAGTTTTTCTATTAGGAGCAAACAGAAAAGACGACAGGCCATGTTTGCAGCTGTTGTTTTTGCGGCTACTGTGAATGCTACGACAGTGAACCGGTCTCTGTGGATGAGAGAACGGAGTAATGAGTGGTGGGAAAGTATCGTCTTACTTTTGTCGTCCGTTTAGCTTAACGTTACTTCTGAGGGGTGTGGTTTTCGCGGGCAGAGGATGACGTTTGGCAGGTACGAATGCCATCACGTCGTACGGATTGCGTTTACACCTAGTAAAGATCCGAACACAATGCGAGCCAGACTACCTCCAGATGTGGTCAGGCAGATCCGATCACAACGTATTTACACCTTGCATTAACATGCGTTTTTTATTATCCGGATAACTTATCTGGATACAGATCGCATTTTAATACCAGGTGTAAATGGGGTCTAGCTGAGACACATTTGATATCTTTTTCATTAAGTCTTCATTTTATCTCACTGCTAATTAGGGGAAAAATTTGGGTGAAAAAAAGGAGTCTCGCTGTTGCAAGAGAAAGTTAATGAGTTCTTTAGATATTTCATTTTTGATTTTTCTTTGCAACAATGAGTGATTATTCTAAAATGTATGCATGTCTCTAATTGTTCAGTCAGGTGATAAGGGTGTTTTGTGTCTTTTAGGCCATGTCTGTTAGCTTTGAGGCTAACGTCTATATGCTAGTGCTAATAACTTTTAGCTGATGCACCCATTACACAATCAGACAGTCTTTCTCTTTCAAGAAAACATAGCAAAAATAGTGATGACATCATCCTGCTCTCAGGGGCGTATGAACATTTTTATCCAATAAAATGCAATGAAATCCAATAGAATGAGAGTCTCACCCCAACTTCCTGTTTCAAATGTGGTGTACAAGTGGTGTTTAGAGATTTAATATGTGATTTTTCTTTCTAACGAGGAGTGTTTATCCTAAAATGACTGTGTATGCATGTGTCTAATTGTTGAGTCAGGTAATGAGGGTATAATTTACATTTGTTTTGAATGACTCTGAAGTGATTTATGAGTGGTAATGAAATAAAGAGCGAGACGATAACGGTGCAGAGAGGAATGTGAAGAGGAAGTGAAGACCAAAGACAGTGAATGGAGCGCAGAGAGAGATGATTAAAACGGAAAAGGAAACAAAAGGAGAAAGAAACGAATGTCTTTGGCAGCCGGTGGCGTCACGGGTTCAGGAAGGTTTAAGCTGCGGCTCTGGGAATATTCCTGGATGGATGATGCTTCACACGGTGGGAGATTCTCTCGTTCCTCAGCTCAGATCGGATGACAAGGTCACACTAGCGGACATGAATAAACCCGGTTCTGCTCTACGCTTGGAGTCGAGTCCGGCCGAACTCAAACAGAGAGAGGCTGGCACACAACACAACAATGCAATGCGTTAGTTATGCCTGGTAGCACATGCTGGCTGTTACCAATGCTGGAAAACAGAGGAAAAATCCTTGCTGAAGGGCACTGGATATTTACTGGATTTATTCTGCATACTGGAATTTTTAAAAGAATAGCTTATGGACTGAATTAATAGTCATCCAGCATAAGTTGTGAAAACAAAATCTCTCGGTTTGGTTTTGTGCATAATTTTACTCATTCCCGTAGATTTTGTGCTCACACACCCAAAGTGCGGTACATAAAGCCACCTCTCAGCACTAAATTGAGTTTGTTTTCGCTGCTTATTGTGCTTAAACAGTCAAATACACAATTTGCCATTAGATACATATGTGCCAGCTCCAGTTTGAATCAAACCTTTGTGATTAGTACAGCCAACTCGACAATTGCGAAGATTGACATAGAAAACTATCAAATATTATCCTTATAAATATAATATACCATTATAATTCTTTTATAAATATGATATACTGTATATTAGCACAAGTTGTAATTGCCATCCAGCACGTTTGTTGTGTCTGCTTAACTAAATATATGATGTTAATTAAACAAGCATTTTTCGAAACAAGCATTTTCCATGAAGCTACTTTGAATCTGTAATGAGAAATGCGCTATACAAAAAAATAAACTTACTTTCAACCCTTTGCAATGTACAATTTTTTTTTAAAGTGAGCATTTTTTTTTCTTATTTTATCATACTTCTCACAAAATTGGACGAAGGACGTGTTACGTCTTATCAACAACACTAATGACTGTTTTCAAACAGGTTTTTTCCTCGTCTTCCATTGTTTGGTCAAACACTGTCGCCCCAAACTGTTGCACTCTATTATTAGAGAGTGTTTATATCTTTTTTTTTACAGTCTATGGTTTATACTCTTCAGGAACTCAACAAACCAGTGGTTTACTTCCAAGTTGTCTCCGCACATTAACTGCAATGGGAGAAATAAGTATTTTAAGTCCAAAACATTACACACTTCACCTTTAAACATGTATTACTGCAGGAAACTCTGCGTATTTCAGACACGCTAGTCAAAACATTTATATTTCTTCTCTGTTCCATCGGTTACATTTATATTTCATGCAGTACAAATTTCATAACCAACGGCTCTGCCTGTGCACTTTTCCAGGCGGCAGCTGTGATTGGCTAATATTAAGGTTAGCTGTCCTCTGATTGGCTGGTTTCACATTAACAGTGATCTGTATGCTAGTTGGATTGATGGCCCACGCTTCCAGACCCCTGTAAGACCTGTGTTATTTGCTCTCTTCTTCTCCATCCATCTGCCCATTCATCCCTCTGTTCTCACTATCCTCCCACTACTGGGTCTTATTCCGGTATTTTGTCTTGACATGTACTTCTTCTAAAGAAAATAGGCTTATCGCTGCAAAATTCACCAAATATTTCAATCATCCAAAATATTTAAATCCTCAATTAATTAAATTTCTGCAGTACTGGTCAAAAGTTTTTTGAACCAAGTCAAAATGCTCACCAAGACTGTATTTATTTGATCAAAAATACAATAAAAACCGTAATATTGTGAAATTATTACAATTTAAAACACATGGCAAAGCTTCAGTTTTAGCATCATTACTCCAATCTTTAGTGTCACGTGATCTTTCAGAAATTATTCTAATCTCTTTATCACTCGGATACAGTTGTGTGTGTGTGTGTGTGTGTGTGTGTGTGCGTGGGCGTGCGCGTGCGTGTGTGTGTGTGTGTGTGTGTGTGTGCGTGTGTGTGCGTGTGTGTGTGTGTGTGTGTGTGTGTAACCATGATAAACTACCATTCAAAGGTTTAGGGTAAGTAATATTTATTAAAAGTAATAATAATACATTTATTTGGCAAGGCACATTAAAAATCACAGTGAAGACTTTTATATTGTTACAAAAGATTTATATTCCAAATAAATGCTGTTATTATTTTTAACCTTTCTATTCATCAAAGAATCCTGGAAAACATTTCCACAAGAAAACTTGCTAGCGAAGTTTCCACAAAAATATTAAGCTGCAAAAATTTATTATATAATTAAGCAACAATAATAATTGTTAATAATTGTGCACAAAATCATCATATTAGAATGATTTCTGAAGGATTATGTGACACTAAAGACTGGAGTGATGATGCTGAACATCCAGCTTTGATCCCCAGGAATAAATTACATTTTTTATTATAATTAAACAAAAAACAGTTCAATTGTAATATTATTTCACAAAATTACTGTATGATCAAATAAATACAGCCTTGGTGAGCATTTTTGACTTCTTTCAAAAACAATAAACAATCTTAAATGTATATACTAATTTTTCTCAATCAATGACTCATCAAAAAAGTGAAAAACTGTGCAAAATAAAACCTGGAGAAATATTTTTTATCCACTTGATCATGGAGAGTGTCAACGAGTGTACATTGGTTGTATACTATAAATCAGTGCTACTGTATATATGTAATTAGTCGGTATAAAATGTATGAAATTAAATGTACCAACACTACAATACAAAAATAGCTAAAACCCAAGTTACAAAGCAGAACAACATGAAACGTCATTCATAACACATTTCACTTCTGTAATCAGCACTAATGGTGACGCTTGGCTTAGCAAACATAGTAAAAGCACTGAATTACTCGTAGCTTTCTTTCCACACATCAGCCTCTTTTCTCCGGCTGTAAGATTTATCCCTTCACTTCTATCCCTGAAGTGCTCCATCCCTCCCGATTTCTCTTTCTCTTTCTCTCTCTAAGCGGTTTTATGGCACCGTATGAGCTGTGCGGAGAGCATTAGATGTCAGTGAAGCTGTAAACACCCTGTTACGGAGAGGAGGAAAGAAATATGAACACCTGATAACCGCCAGCCTTCCAGGAATCATTCCCATCTTAAACTTAGTTAACCTGTGGTACCTTTTCAACCTTTCCTTTCTCTTTCCCTCTCCTGCAGGATTTATTAACTCTCAGAAGCAGGATCAGATGTGGAGGGACTGACAGGAACTTTGTGAAATCCAAATGAGAAATGGATTAAATATATAGATGTCATATTACAACATGTAAATTAGGGGTGTAACAATATATCGTGTCACAATATATCGCAATACGCATATGTATCGGGGATAGTGACAATATGTATTGCGTATAGTTCACCCAAAATGAAAATTGCTGTGTGAGAAAAAAAATCAAGTTTACAGAATTTTAGTGTCAGTGCTATATTAAACTACTATATAATGTTGAATATAATGTATAATAATGCAATGGGGGAATATTTGTTGGTCCCAGGGGCGTCGCTAGGCCCTTTTTAGGGGGGCCCCTAAACTTCTGCCTAGCCCCCCTAAAAATGTGTGATTAATGTAGGCTACACAAATTCGTGTTCGCTTCAGTCTTGATATAATCAGATTTAGCGCGCTCTTCATCTTCAATCCGCAGCGGCGCCGAGCAGAGAGCACCTCAGAAACAGAGGACAGGGTGTGGATGTGTGTGTGTGTGTGTGTTCATCTGAGCCTCATTGGTCTGAAATGCTCGTCAATGTTAGAATATTTGAGATGACCAATCAAATCAAAGTAGGCGGGCTTTATGTTCACAGACGCTGCTGAGCGCGAATTTTAACAGTGCGACTCGACGCGTACGGTCAAGTGCGAGATAAGATGTAAGTAGCTAAACTTAACATTTTATATTTGACATTTTTTTAGGTCATAAATGTTAAACGAATGACAAAAAATAATCAGCAAACTAATATAGTTTTGTCTAATTTCGTCATTTTGAGCGGAAAATATTTTTAGTTCAAAAAGTATGTGACTTATGTAATGTAATAATTAGTTTACTGTCATTGTGAGGGGACAGTAAACATTAAAGCCGTTTTCATCATGTTAGGCACAAGATTAATAATGAATGTGTACATATTGAGAATATAATACAAACTGTAGCCTTTAGTAAATTAAAAAAGGTCAGCTTTAGGAGGGGAAGAGAAAGGGATGAAGAGACTGAGAAAAAAAGAAAGCGTGATGGAGATGAGGAGAGAGCAGGTATTGACAAATAATCTACTGCCCACTGACATGGTTTTAAAGATATTTCTTATCCTTTTTTATCTTAAAAACGTCTTGAAATGCACATATCAGAGAAATAAAAAATTTGAACCCCCTACCAACCTCAAATTTAGGACCTCTTTGATTATAAAGCCCTGTCTACGGCCCTGTATTAGGCATAAGATCAATAATGAATGTGTAGCCTACATATTGTGAATGCAAATAATACCTAGCTTTAGTAGCTTTCAGTAAATAAACTTGTCTGAGAAAATGATTCTTAGGCAAAATCAACCTATCAGTTGAACCATGTTTACTTTCTTCACTGACAGACAAAAATGAAAAGCCTATGAGTCAAAGCTCAGCTTTAGGAGGGGAAGAGACAGGGCAAGATAAAAACAAAGAGAAAAAGAGTGTGATGCTGATGAGGAGAGAAAAATAATCAGCTGCCCACTGACATGGTTTTAAAGATGTTATCCAATTTTTTTGGCCTTCAAAACATCTTAAAATGCACATATGTAGATCAGAGAAATCAAAATTTTCTCGGGGAAACCCTGAACCCCCCTATATGCCCTACCTCACATTTGGGACCACAGTGATTATAAAGCCCTGCCTTTGCATGGTAATTAAATTAATAGTGAGCATTAGGTCCTAAACTAAAGTGTTACCTTTTTTTATATTTAAAAAAAAAATCATACCCTCATTGGGGGCTTAGCCCCCCTAAAATGAAAATCCTAGTGACGCCCCTGGTTGGTCCTGAATCTGATAATGCCAAATGTCTTGTTACCAGTAAAAAGTGGCCTACATTATTTTCAATATATCTAGTCAGTGACAGTGCAAGCATATTCGTCTAAAATAATTCTGTATTTTCAGCTTCAGAATAATGAATATTTGTATTCTGGTGTCATCATTGTCCTGTGCATTGGGTTACTTACCAGCACCAAGTCCAAGCGTATTCATTTACACACACAATGTAATATAAAATGTAACATTTTAATCAACAGTACGTTTATTTGTTAACCTTTTACCATAGAGTATTGCAATAATATCGTATCGTGATCTCAGTATCGTGATATGTATCGAATCGTGACGTGAGAGTATCGTTACACCCCTAGTGTAAATATGTCATGGGTGTGTACAGGTTGTGACGGCATTAGTTCTACATCACAAGCAGGAGCTGTCGTGTTAAAGGTGGATGTTGAAACGAAGCTTAAGAATAATGTGAATTGTTTTATCCTTTGCCAGACAAAAAGCTTAAGGAGAGAAATGAACCTGTCCTCAACAGAACACATTGCAGGATTTATTATGCACTGAAGTTAAATACTAAGTACACCAAGAGCAGTAGTTATGCTCGCCTTAACAAACACCGGTTCATAAATTAGAAGCTAATTCGTTTGACCTTGTGACCTTCCAGGGGTCGTGTTAATGAAGACCTGGATTGTCAATGCAGGTGTATGTGTGTGTGTGTGTGTGTGTGTGGTCTCAAGAGTCAGATCAGTGGCTCTCTGCATGTAGCTTGTCCATGAATTAACACCATCTGTCCTGAAATATTCATGAGGTTTCACTGGTACATATGGATATGTCTGTCTTTAAATATATGATCATCTCTCTCCATGTATCCTGAGGTGTCCTCAAAGGAAGGAAAAATCACAAATGAGATATCTTTAATGTCTCAAGTGATCCTCCCAGACAGCAATGCAATAAAATAGACAGTGAGAATATGTAGGGTGAGACAATATTAGGTTATTTCTGTAATATTATCTTTAAACCTACCCAAACACAAAGGACTCACAATAGGAGAAGAGCGTATGATTGTCTCACGTTGTCAAATGACAACGGTTGCTAAGACAGGATTGGTCAATAATGGTTTATGGTGGGTGGGGTTTCGGGCCAATTTATCAGATTCTGATTGCTGGATCATTAACGGGACAGTTCAACCAAAAAATTATCCCATAATTTACTCACCCTCAAGCCATCCTAAGTGTATATGACTTTCTTCTTTCAGAGTTATATTATAAAATATCCTCACTCTTCCAAGCTTACAAGCAAAAAAAGCACATCCATCCATCATAAAAGTAATACATACAGCGCCAGGGGGTTAATAAAGGCTTTATAGTTATAGTTAATAAGTAATAAGTACGCGAGTCGAGTTCTGGCGGAAGATTGACCTCTGACCCCACGCATGACCTAAGATGTAGGAGTAACGTAAACTAAGATTCAAACAAATAGGCAACAAACTCAAGCATCTTCTTAAAAAATTCTCGTTTTATACTCTTTTGTATTTCCCTATCCTCTGCGCTTCTGCGTTCGTCATTACATCATGCGTCGGGTCAGAGGTCACTCTTCAGCCGGAACTACACTCGCTACGGCTGTTACTGGAAACCAGTGATTATTGTTTATAAAAGTTATAAATATGATTATTTTTCTAACAAAAACACATCAGAAGGGCTTTCTTAACCCCCTGGAGCCGTATGGATCACTTTTATGATGGATGGATGCGCTTTTTTTGGGCTTCAAAATCTAAGTTGCTATTCACTCCCATTATAAAGCTTGGAGGAGCCAGGATATTTTCTAATATAACTCTGATTGTGTTTGGCTGAAAGAAGAAAGTCATTTACACCTAGGATGGCTTGAGGGCCAGTCAATTACGGGATAGTTTTCATCTTTAAGGACAGGAAGATGCTTTTTCATGTTTAACGTGACACACATTCATGATGACAAAGATTGAAAGAGATGCTAAAGCGCTACTAATATCACTCACACACTCCTTTATATCATGCTGAGGACATTCCTGCATTTTTACATAATCATTAACATTATTTAGCATGTCTACTAAGCCGTTTTCCTCAAGGGGACTGTTCTGCACAAAGAAGGTGATTTCAGCTTTTTCTATTCTGGTGATGACATTTGGTCCCTAAAACGTAGTCAAACCTGACCCGAACAACACAGATCCATTATGTGTCACATGAGCTGTATCATGGCGAGTCCACACAGCACAAACATCCCTCTTACACAGATCATATTCACAGTGTGTGTGTGCTGAGCAGTTATGCAATCTCTGTGTTCATTTTACGTTCTCGCAAGTGTAGAACTCGCACAGCTTTCTGCTTTCTCCATCTTTCTCATCTTTTGTCGTCTCTCGCTCTATAAATACCTAAGCCCAAAACACACTCACTCCATCCCATCTGCACCTACAAGACTCTTACAAACAATAAACAAAGCAGAGAGAACGTGGACAATAGAAACAATTGTGCAAATTAATGATCATTATCTTTTTATATATTTAGTAATGAGGACTCATGTTCAACGAAGGACGAAAAGAGAAATAATGAGAGTTTGTTTGTGATCGCTGATGTTCTGCATTAGCATCAGATCGGTCTGATTTTCCCAGGCGTTGCTTTTTGTAAGTGCAGCATGACGACAATTCTAGGTCAAGAGTAAATATCCTTTTGTAGTCAGCTTTATGAAAGTGTGTGGAACAATTGCTTGAGCAAATATACTCAGCATTAAGGGTGTGTTATCTGAAGCAAATCTCAACAACAAGAGCTTTGAGGAAGACTACCTGAATGAGAACACATGCCCCGCCCCTTTCCCATAACATGAGGTTTCTTGCTGAAGAGGAAATGTATGTTTAAAAATAACATCTGCTAAACCAAATCAGTATCGATTCAAACGAGCCACCCGTTTAAATACTATATAATGCAGAGATTAATGGATGAGAGAATTATGAATGCGAGTTAAATATGAACTGAATGGGAGATAAATCTCCCAAATGATGTTTACATTTTGAATAAGATTCAGCTCAGATTTGATCAAATTACAAATACATACAGATTCAATTTAGATTAAAAATGGATTTAACCTGCATTAGAAAAATCCTAATTGCATATGAATCAAATCTGTATTGAATCTGTATGAAATTGTAATTGAATCAAATCTATACTGAATAATAAGATTCAGTACAGATTTGATTCAATTACAATTTCATACAGATTCAATTCAGATTAAATATGACTTGAATTGGCATAACATCATGGAAAATCCTAATTTAATATGAATCAAATCTGTATTGAATTTGTATGAAATTGTAATTGGATCAAATCTGTATACTGAATGTCTCGTTGAAATAGTAAAAATTGTAATCGAATCAAATCTGTACTTGAATCTTTTTTTATTATAAATTAAATTAGAAGCTAATCTGAGCTCTGAAATTCATGTGTATACAGTCCTACTTAAATATGAATCAAATATCCCACCTAAGCTGAATTAACTAAAAACTGACTCACACTTTTCCCAGTTTGCTGTCTTTGAGGTCACAGCTCAGATAGTCACCAGTGAAGGGTTCATGACGTTTTTGTGGTGCCATTAGCGTTAGTTTCCTGTGGCTGTAAAGTATGCACCAGCTTAGCAACTTCCATTTGCATGAAAGGGAATGCTAATGCATTGCTCCCTCCAGGTATTACAGACCCCCTTGGTGCCAAACATGGATGAGAGGAGATTGAGAACAGAGCTGCCCAACTGGTGTCGGATCAGGAGAAGGAACAAACAGGGACATGCAAATGTGTGTGTACGTGTTCTCTCCTGGATTTGGTCTGCTTCGACCATATTGTGCCTGCTTTTCTGGTTTTCCCTATCTCCGTTCACATCTGTGTGTGTTCATTTATCTTTCACTTTAATTATGGGGAGGATAACAGCAGTGTGTGTGCAAACAGTACGCAAACACATACACTCCTGCCAAGTGCTCTCAGGATGGTGAAATCTCTTTATATGTCGTCTGTTCGCATTGTGCATCATGCGTGTTTCACTCCACAATGGCATTTCACATGTCAGGTGTCCGTCACTCCACTGTTTTTCCTCCTATAGTTTTAGCTCTGGCCACCAGGGGGCAACAGAGTCCATTTTAGGGTCAGTGTGTCTTCAGAATCAATAACTAGAAGCATTTACAGCAGTGACAGGAAAGGCTTAAAAACACATCATTTGGACTGGACATGGCGGTTTTCTCAAACCAGATTTCAATTACGTTCATGACATCCATCTCGCGGATCTAGGATGCTTTACCAAAGGATTTATGGGGAAAGCCTTTTTTGTGCCTTAAAAAAAAAAGAGTTTGGGGCTTTTAAAAGTGCACTTCAAAAAGTTTTCCCAGTAAAGAAATGAGTAGAACTTCTGAAAAATGTGTAAAAGCATATACATCTCACATGACATTAATTGGCCCACAAAATGTTTATTTCACATGAAGCGCTAGCCTCATAAGAGACACCATTTTGAGATCAAATGGCCAGCTGAACATTATTCACTTTATCTCAGCAACCGGACTAATATCAGACACTTTCACTCACATATAATATTATATTAATCATGGCTTACTGTGAATAGCGCATTTCTACAATGACAATAACTGTATCTTAAATGGCACCAGCAATGCCAAGGTTGTGTGTTCGATTCCAAGGGAATCCATGAACTGATATAATTTAAACCTGTAATGCAATTTAATTGCATTGGGTAAAACAAGCATCTGCCAAATGCATGAATGCAAACATTTCTGTGACGTTGCATAAACGTTGCAAGACTCTGGCGCAACATACTAAGTGCAAATTACTGGATGTCATTGAAACTTCGCCCTTTGATGGACGGCTTCTGTTAATGAGAATGAATAATTGACTAAACAAATAAGCAAACCCCATTCTTTCAGCAGGGGTGCTGAAAATCATTATCACTTGCTAACTGCATCTATTCACGAAACGTATTTCTAGCGTCAGGACTCATTATTGCGTCTGAAGATCTATAAATAGACTCCTGTGAAAGCAATTATCCAGCAAACTGCAGGTATGAGGCTCGTGAGTGAGCCAATGGCGGGCCGGTGGGGAAAGCGAGAGGTGAGGTTACTTAACGCAAGATCGTATGAACGACAGACTTGTTGGAACCGAGCATACGTGAGCTGGAATATTTGGCCTTGGCCGTTTCTGAAAGGAATGACATTGAGGGCAGAGAAAATCAAACTATAACAAGCTACCCGGAGGGGAAATTGAGAGCGACGGCCAGTTGACAGTAGTCAGTAAACAAACATGATGGAATTCGGAATGTTGGTGGTGTTCTATCCTCCACCTGCTGCTCATTATGCATCCAATGCCTTAGAATGTTCAATATTCATTGAGATCATGAATATTTAACGACCCCCTCAACTGATTCTTGTTGATAAAAATTTAACAGGTGATCACTGGGGACGAGTACAAAGGACAATGAGAAATGAATCTGTCAGGTCGTTTAAG
The DNA here is from genome assembly GCF_051911475.1 of Siphateles boraxobius. Classification (NCBI taxonomy): domain Eukaryota; kingdom Metazoa; phylum Chordata; class Actinopteri; order Cypriniformes; family Leuciscidae; genus Siphateles; species Siphateles boraxobius. The sequence goes on from NW_027509192.1 coordinate 1,230,072, forward strand.
GAGTGTAATGGTGTGCTTTTCTTTTGATCCCCCCGCTGACGATCTAAGGCTCTTTATGGCTGCTTTATTGCCAGGTGTATAGAAAGCAAGACAGACATGATAGACAGACAGACAGATGGGTGAGTAGATGGAAGAACAGACAGACGGATATACGGACAGACAGATTGATTGATTTATTGATAATAGAATGGTAGACAGACAGACAAGAAGGACAGACGGATAGATGCATAGACAGAGAGGCGGATAGACATATTGATTTATAGAGAGAATGATAGAATGATAGATAGATAGATAGATAGAATGATAGATAGATAGATAGATAGATAGATAGATAGATAGATAGATAGATAGATAGATAGATAGATAGATAGATAGATAGATAGATAGATAGATAGATAGATAGAGTTATACTGTGAAAGACAGATCAAGTTATGATGATAAAAGGAGATGATAGAGGTAGAGGAATGAAGGAATGAACAGACTCTGAAGACATGGCACTCATTCAGCACAATCTGTCCATCTCAACACATTGCCAGATTTTAACACACACACACACACACAAACATGCACAAATCTCTTCTAACAATCTTGTTTAAACACACACATGAAACTGATGAATTTCCAGACTGAGTTTTCTGCATCATTCGTCCACTGCCTTTTGTGTATTGCTGAATGCTGTATTATTTTATTGAGGGTGTTTGTTTATCGGTTCATTAGCCTTCAGCTACACTCAGACTTCTGGAGATACAGTTTGACCGCAGCTACAGCTGGATGATGCAATATACATAAATCCTGTGCATAACATATATGACGTCCTATAAATAAACACAAACACACATACTTGCCTCCATCAACTTACAGAGAAAGCACATCCTCACACACATTCAGTTTCTTTTCTCTTGCTCAGTGAAACACACACACACACACACACACACACTCCCTCTTTCCACTTAGCACAAAAATATCAAACATGAATAGTGAGTCACACACACACACACACACACACGCTCTCTCTCGTTCTGTCTCCAGCCCTCTGGAGAGGCTCTCTGCTCTCCGGAGAGGCAAGTGATTAAAAGATTTTTCCCTGTTTTTCCTTTCACAGCTCCTCAAAAGCTCAGCGCAAAACATGACAGGCCTTAGCACACACGTGTGTTTGTGTGTCTGTGTGTGTGTGTGTGTGGTGGGGGGTGGGGGGTTTGTGATGTCATTCCTCAATCATTATCTAGTTGTTGTCACTGTGCTTTTTGCTAGTTTTTTTGGTCTTTTTAAAATCTTTTTAAACGCTACCTGGTTTTCTGTCTTTGCAGATTATTTTTTCTCCCATTTCGCTCTTTCCATAATTCCACAGTTCTGTTTTCTTAGCTGGAGTTCTCCAAAGCAGGAGAAGAAAATTATGAGTGATTGTTATGAGATGAGAAGAGATGAGAAGAGATGGGATGAGATGAGATGAGATGGGATGGGATGAGATGAGATGAGATGGGATGGGATTGGATGAGATGGGATGGGATGAGATGGGATGGGATGGGATGAGATGTGATGAGATGAGATGAGATTAGATGGGATGGCATGGGATGAGATGAGATAGGATGAGATGGGATGAGATGAGATGGGATGAGATGGGATGAGATGAGATGGGATGGGATGGGATGGGATGGGATAGGATGGGATGAGATGAGATGGGATGAGAGAAGGATGAGATGGGATGGGATAGGATAGGATGAGATGAGATGGGATGGGATGGGATGGGATGAGATGAGATGGGATGGGATGAGATGGGATGGGATGAGATGGGATGAGATGGGATGGGATGGGATGAGATGAGATGAGAGAAGGATGAGATGAGGTGAGATGGTGCACAGGAAACAGGAAAGGAAAAGGAAAAGAGGAGAGGAGAGGAGAGGAGAAGAGAATCTTTTATGCTGCTCGTATTGAACCAAGGGATGGTTGTATAACACGTTGCATGCATTAAAGCACACGTCACATACACACACACAGGCACATAACATAAAGCTGTATGACGAAAGGCTTTCATCTCTGTTACTCCCGGTACTCCTCTTATCCTCAGTAAACCTGCTCTCACCTCTGTCTTACCTCTGAGTTTGCTCTCGCTCACACACAAATTCTCCCGCTCTCCTCTACATGACCTTGACTGAAGTATCACTCCAGGGGGCTTCGCTCGCTCTCCTTTCTCCATCACTCTCTCATGCACATTTTGACATATTAATCCTGCTTGAAAAACATCAAATTGTTGTCTGATAGTCTGGAGACATTCCTGAGAGAAGAAATGAGATGAGACAAGAAGAGAAAATGAGTGGTGGGATGAGGCGAGAAAAGGTGAAATAAGAAGAGAACAGACAAAAAAACTAGAGGTGAGGTAAGGCTAGACTACGTGATGAGAGATGAGGCAACATGAAAATGAGAAATGAGAGAAAAGATGAGAAAATGAGAGGTGAAGCAGAAAGTAGTCAAGCTGAAAACAATGAGAAAACAAAACAAGAAGAGGCAAGACTAGACAAGTCGAGTTGAGAAGTGAGGAACAGAAATAGAAACAGAACAGAGAAGAGGAAAGGAGAGAGGAAAGGAGAAAATGGAGATGAGATGAGAAGAGACATAAGGCTGAAAAGAAACAATCAAACAATTGTTGAGGAAAGACAAAATAAGAAAAGATGGGGAAAGTAGATGAGACACATTAGAAAAGAGAAATTTAGTTGTGTTGAGACAAGATGAGAAGAAAGAAAGGCAGAGAAAAAAACAAACAGAACAGAAGAGACGAGAACAGAAGAGACGAGACGAGAACAGAAGAGACGAAAACAGAACTGAACAGAAGAGAACATAAAAGACGAGAACAGAAGAGACGAGAACGGAACAGAACAGAAAAGAACAGAAGAGACGAGAACAGAAGAGACGAGAACAGAACAGAACAGAACACAACAGAAGAGATGAGAACAGAACAGAACAGAAGAGACGAGAACAGAACAGAACAGAACCGAAGAGAACAGAACAGAAGAGAAGAGAAGAGACGAGAACAAAAGAGACAAGACAAGAACAGAACGGAACAGAACAGAACAGAAGAGACGAGACAAGAACAGAACGGAACAGAACAGAAGAGACGAGAACAGAAGAGAACAGAAGAGAACAGAAGAGACGAGACAAGAACAGAACCGAAGAGACGAGAACAGAACAGAACAGAACAGAAGAGAACAGAAGAGACGAGACGAGAACAGAACAGAAGAGACGAGAACAGAACGGAACAGAACAGAAGAGACGAGAACAGAAGAGACGAGAACAGAAGATAACAGAAGAGACGAGAACAGAATGGAACAGAACAGAAGAGAACAGAAGAGACGAGACAAGAACAGAACAGAAGAGACGAGAACAGAACGGAACAGAACAGAAGAGACGAGAACAGAAGAGAACAGAAGAGACGAGACAAGAAGACAACAGAAGGGACGAGAACGGAACAGAAGAGAACAGAAGAGACGAGACGAGAACAGAACAGAAGAGACGAGAACAGAATTGGAACAGAACAGAAGAGAACAGAAGAGACGAGACAAGAACAGAACAGAAGAGACGAGAACAGAACAGAAGAGACAAGAACAGAACGGAACAGAACAGAAGAGACGAGAAGAGAACAGAAGAGAACAGATGAGACGAGACGAGAACGAAACGGAACAGAACAGCAGAGACAAGACAAGACGAGACGAGACAAGAACAGAACAGAAGAGAACAGAAGAGACGAGAACAGAACAGAAGAGACGAGACGAGACAGGAATTGAAGAGACGAGAACAGAACAGAAGAGACGAGACAAGACGAGAAGAGAACAGAACGGAACAGAACAGAACAGAAAAGACGAGAACAGAACAGAAGAGAACAGAAGAGAACAGAAGAGACGAGAACAGAAGAGACGAGAACAGAAGAGACGAGAACAGAAGAGGCGAGAACAGAACAGAAGAGACGAGACAAGAACAAAACGGAACAGAACAGAAGAGACGAGAACAGAAGAGACGAGAACAGAACAGAAGAGACGAGAACAGAACAGAAGAGACGAGAACAGAAGAGACGAGACGAAAACAGAATGCAACAGAACAGAAGAGACGAGAACAGAAGAGACGAGAACAAAAGAGACGAGACGAGAACAGAAGAGATGAGAACAGAAGAGACGAGAACAGAACAGAAGAGAACAGAAGAGACGATAACAGAAGCGACGAGAACAGAACAGAAGAGACGAGACGAGAACAGAAGAGAACAGAACAGAATAGAAGAGACGAGACGAGACGAGAACAGAACAGAACGGAACAGAACAGAACAGAACAGAACAGAACAGACGAGAAGAGAACAGAAGAGAACAGAAGAGACGAGAACAGAAGAGACGAGAACAGAAGAGACGAGACGAGAACAGAAGAGACGAGACGAGAACGAAACGGAACAGAACAGAAGAGACAAGACAAGACGAGACGAGAACAGAACAGAAGAGAACAGAAGAGATGAGAACAGAACAGAATAGACGAGAACAGAACAGAAGAGACGAGAACAGAAGAGACGAGACGAGAATTGAAGAGACCAGAAGAGAACAGAAGAGACGAGACAAAACGAGAAGAGAACAGAAGAGAACAGAAGAGACGAGAACAGAAGAAACGACGAGAACAGAAGAGACGAGACGAGAATTGAAGAGACCAGAACAGAAGAGACAAGACAAGACGAGACGAGAACAGAACAGAAGAGAACAGAAGAGATGAGACAAAACGAGAAGAGAACAGAACGGAACAGAACAGAAGAGACGAGAACAGAACAGAAGAGAACAGAACAGAAGAGAACAGAAGAGATGAGAACAGAAGAGATAAGAACAGAAGAGACGAGACGAGAACAGAAGAGACGAGAACAGAACAGAAGAGACGAGACAAGAACAGAACGGAACAGAACAGAAGAGACGAGAACAGAACAGAAAAGACGAGAACAGAACAGAAGAGACGAGAACAGAAGAGACGAGACGAAAACAGAATGGAACAGAACAGAAGAGACGAGAACAGAAGAGACGAGAACAAAAGAGACGAAACGAGAACAGAAGAGACGAGAACAGAACAGAAGAGACGAGACAAGAACAGAAGAGAACAGAACAGAACAGAACAGAAGAGACGAGAACAGAAGAGACGAGAACAGAAGAGATGAGAACAGAACAGAAGAGACGAGAACAGAACAGAACAGAAGAGAACAGAACAGAAGAGAACAGAACAGAAGAGACGAGACAAGAACAGAAGAGAACAGAACAGAAGAGACGAGAACAGAAGAGACGAGAACAGAAGAGACGAGACGAGAACAGAATGGAACAGAAGAGACGAGACGAGAACAGAAGAGACGAGACGAGAACAGAACAGAAGAGACGAGAACAGAAGAGACAAAAAGAGAACAGAACAGAAGAGACGAGAACAGAACAGAAGAGACGAGAACCGAACAGAACAGAAAAGAAGAGTCGAGAATAGAAGACAGGAGAACAGAAGAGACGAGAATAGAAGAGATGAGAACAGAACGGAACAGAGCAGAACAGAAGAGACCAGAAGAGACGAGAATAGAAGAGAGGAGAACAGAACGGAACAGAGCAGAACAGAAGAGACCAGAAGAGACGAGAATAGAAGAGAGGAGAACAGAACGGAACAGAGCAGAACAGAAGAGACCAGAAGAGACGAGAATAGAAGAGAGGAGAACAGAACGGAACAGAGCAGAACAGAAGAGACCAGAAGAGACGAGAATAGAACGGAACAAAAGAAAACAGAACAGAAGAGACAAGAACAGAACAGAAGAGATGAGAAACAGGGGATGAAGAGTCTTCCGTCCCTTTCTGAATGACAAGTGAGTCTGGACCAAACTCAAGTCCACTCTGCTGGAGTGCTGCGATCCCTGTTTTAGACTGAATTAATACACTCGCTCTTGTCAAATAAAGGATTTCAGCCAAAACCATGCTTTTAGAGCTGGAGTAAAATCAACAGGGTCATCTCCATTACTCTGCACAGGAGAAACTACATCTACATCATAAACCCCGTATGAAGACAATCATCTGACTGCACATGCAAGATGCATTCATTTGTCTATAGTTTTTCTAAATCACGTTGCATACTTCAGTACTGACTGCTGACAAGAATATGACCTAAAATCTCCTCCGTCGTCTCATTCAATGCCAAGAGCTGAACGTGAGGCTATTTGAGGAGCAGGCTCTATTTCAGGTGTCCTCACACAATGGCTGTAATTATCTCCCGTTGTAGTAGTGTGTGTGTCTGTGTGTGTGCGTGTGAGATCTCACCACCAGCTCTTTACACTGAACAACATGGGTCATGTAAACAAAGAGCTGCTAGAATCACAAAACAGACAATCACTTTCACATCTCATAATGCCTATTCTTCATGTAATTTTACTGGGGTGGTTTTCCTGCTAATGAAAATGGAGTACGATCACACACACACATTTTCCTCTCTTCAGCTATCCATTTAAATTACACCCATCCAAACAGACTCAAGCATTAGTGTGGACTCACAGGAGTCGTTCTGTCTCGATCCGGCCAACTAAATCTCGTCCAAACACAAGCGGGACACACCCAGCGCAGCAAGACGGGACAGATGCTGGCAATAAGACTTCAAGATAAATACAACAGATATTGAGGAGCAAAACCCCACTACTACTGATGGTTTTGAATTGCTTGAAATATGATTGGAATCACTTTAAAAAAGAAAAATACAGTTAAGTGCAACATGTAACTAGTCTGTCATATACGCTACATAAAATTATAATGAGAACATTATAATTGTGTGCTTGAGACATGGCTTTTAATGGTGAGACTTTTGTTTTTGTAATCAGGCTCTCAAAAATTATATTACAAAAAATTTATTTTGATTTATCGGCCAATATATCGGTTATCTGCTTTCAAATATAAAGAATTATTGGTTATAGGTATCGGACAAAATCGGTGCATGCCTAGTAGGAACTGATAAAAAAATATATAGCTATACATAGTTTGAATGCAACGTAAGTCGCTTTGGATAAAAGCATCTGGCAAATGCATAAATGTAGATGAGGAATTTGCATTTATATTTCTGAATGACGCGATTACAGTATATACCATATCACATTTCATATATATCATATATATATACATATCATATCATATTTGGTGTTGCATGCAAATAAGTAAAGTGAATAAAGGAAATAAAAATACCTAAATAAAATGCCATTTACCCATACATAAAATAGGTTAACCATAACTTTTTGGATTCATAGTGCTCAGGAAAATTGTTTTTTGACCACATTTAATCTACATTCCATTTGATTTGGGTGTGAAAAAAATTATCACTGGTGAGACGTGTGCATACTATTTTGCACACTTCTCACTAATCTACACCATTTCGTAGTATAAATGGTGAGAGAAATGTGCATGTACAATTCATTTAAAAAAACACTTCCTCTAACTGGAAAAGTGTCCAATTGGAGAATTTATACATTGTATGTCAGAGTACTGTATATACTGTACAGTAAGTGCATCGTACATCATTTGGGACACAATCAAATCTTTGTATCTTCGACGCAAGATAAATCAAGTTGATGTTTTCAATCAGAGATGATGTTATGCACAACCAACCAAATGGAGTTTAGCTTTCATGCTGTTGTACACTTTAATTTAGCTTGGCATTCACTGCTTTTAGTGCCGACCTATTGACACCGCAGCATTTGAGGTTTTAGAATGATAGCTGCAGAAAATAATTTTGACTCATTCCACAGTTATAAAAAACAAGTCATGGCACTTGAAATTGAAGTACACAGAAGCAAGCACTTTGAGGGTCTAAAAGTAGATATGTGAAGCTCATATTTTTGTTTAAAGCATTTAAAAAGAACTTGAATATCATTGTCTAAATCATCCTTTTTGTGACTGAACATCTGTTGAATTTCTGCTAACATAATTCCTGTGCAGTTTGCTTTTGGTATTCTTGCACAACGGTATCACAAGAAAATGACAGGGATTAAAAACTTCACATGAGTTGTAATATAACTTGCTAACTTGAGACTAATGTGAGAGGATAACTTACTAACCTTTTCTAAATGTCTTAATGTTCATTTTCATTGTAAATGCCTTCCTGTAACAATTACCAATTATATTCTGTGGTAAGCAACTGTCGACAGAGCTTCATGTAGGGTAAAGGTATAGATATCAAGCAACAATGTTGTTCTGCAAAGTCAGACCACTCTTTCTCCTCCTTTCTCTCTCATATACTCTCGTTTCCATTGCTTGCTAATCACTTTGATGACTCTTACATCATAACCTAGATCGCTGTAAATTACATTAATGGCCAGCAGTGATAATGATTTGTGAAACAATAAATATTGCTTCAGAAGATATGATTTCTCACAGTCACCCCGGAAAATATTTGTCATCGTGCACTGGTAGTGTTCAGGCCAGTGTTTTGATTCAGTCCGACCACGGGGGTCGAAATTAGCATTAATCAATAAGACAGGCGGACCTTTAATCGCTCATCAGACTGCTTTATCTGATAGCCATGTTTTCCGGCACTTTAAAAGAGACAAATTATGAACAATAATTACATTAAAGCTGCACTTAAAATTCTCTAATTATTCAGTGTCCTTCAATGTACCACTTATGTGTTGCCATCACGACTACCGGAATTCAAAATGTTAAACTTGAAAATCTTGAACATAACGCGCTCAGTTATAAGGTCACATAGTTCTCTCTGTTTGTGCCGAGCATCTGTGGCAATAATTGAATTTTACTGCAGAAGAATGTGCCTTAAGAAGAATGAAAATGAACCATTGGACCTTCGCACTTCATTCAAGGTCACGTCCACACTCCCATTTGCCAATAAAACCAATCGCGTGAAAGAGAACGCAACACATCATTTCTAAAGAATTGTGAGCGGCAACATTAAACTTCGATGCACACGGACATATTCATTAGCTGACAATTTTGGCATCTAATATTCATTATGATGAAGAAGCTCAAATTCACAATCAATTTCCTGTTTCTCATAAGAGCAGGGTAAGATCCAACAGAGCTTAAAATCAATGCTCTTCCCTCTCACCTCTGTATAATAGCTCGGTACTGGTTTCCAATTACTCTCCCTTGTCGTCCGAGCTCAGGTACTGTGAGTAATATTCTGAGGGATCGACTCTCAAAGGGTTCTGTGACCATCTTCGACTTGGCTTTTCAGAGGTTTTTAAAAGCTCTTGAAGCTGGAAGTAATACATTTGTGGTGGAACAATAGTAGCTCTTTGGATGGTGTTGAGACAGAATTATGACTACCTGTGTTTTCGTGAGTTTTTTTTAAGTAAAAAAAATCATTCAACCCAACCTTCCTTTATAAAGTGCGTGACTGCTTTGGTGACTTTATCATGACTTCAAAAACTGTAGAACAAGCAATTTCGGCAGAATGTGCACATATTTCATTGGTTGAATCTACTAAACGAATACGTGAATCTAAGCATGAATATGCATATAGCTTGAGAACAAACTGTCTTTCGTTCAGTCCAAAACAAGGTCAATAGGTATGCAAATGGCAATTTCTGAAAATGTAAAAAATGACTGATGAGCATGCACAATTAAAATAGCGCTAATTGCCAGTAGCCTATTGGGAATGCATTGCTTTGGCGTACAACTAGTTTGCTCAACACTGTTAAAGGACATTATAATACAATTTTCATATAAATCATAATTCATTTAAGCACTCTATTGTTGTCTTTTTTCTATGAATAGATAAAAAGCCAAGCCCAGCAGGCCCATACAATGATTGAAGCAATACTAGTTTGACACTGTTTGTCTTTGCAGATTTGTAGACATAGCAGATTTACTCATTCTTATTATAATAAGATGTTTTGGTGGTGAACAGTTCGGTAGGGTTCAGCTTCAGCAGTCAGGCCCGGCTAATAGATGCTATAACTACACCATTATTCGGTCAAAAGGCATGTTTATTAATTGAAGTCTATTAAAAATGTGCAATGTACAGGGGTTGGACAATGAAACTGAAATCTGGTTTTAGACCATCATTTAATAGTATAGAGTAGGGCCTCCTTTTGTAGCCAATACAGCATCAGTTCATCTTGGGAATGACAGATACAAGTCCTTCACAGCGGACGGAGCGATTCTGAGCTGTTCCTCTTCCAGAACAATGTCCGTTTTTTGACTCGGTCCTCCAAAATACCCCAACGTTGCTCAAAAATATTTAGATCTGGTGACTGTGGAGGCCTGGGAGATGTTCAACTTCACTTTCATGTTCATCAAACCATTCTTTCACCAGTCCTGCTGTGTGTATTGGTGCATTATCATGCTGATACACGGCCCCACCTTGAACTATTAGATGCACAAGGTCCTCCAGAAGGGTTCGCTAGTCCTTGGCAGAGACGCATCCATCAAGTACAGTTGAGAAAGCCATGATATTGAAGCCCAAACCATCACTGATCCACCGCGTGCTTCACTCAGGACAGCATCAGTCCGTGTTCAGCCTCTTCGCTTCTTCTCTACCGTAACTCCCACGGATGTGAGAAAGACAGTGAAGGTGGACTCATCAGAGAACAATAAATGTTTCACATTATTCAGATTTGCACTGTTGGCACCACTGAAACCAACATTTGGCATTGGCACGAGTGACTAAAGATTTGGCTACAGCAGCTCGACCATGAATATTGACTCTGTGAAGCTTTTGACGAACAGTTTTGGTGGAAACAGGAGAGTGGAGGTGTGTATTTAATTCAGTTGTGGTTTTATGTTTTTTGGATACAGTCTGGGTTACATCCCTCTCAGCGTCCTCTTGTGTCGTCAGTTACTCCTGTTGGATGTGGTTTGTCCTACATGGTGGTTTGCCAACATTACCCTGTATAGCATAGCTCTCCATACACCACAAAGACTTGCAGTCCTGGTCACAGATGAGCCAGCGAGACACACACCAACAATATGTCATCTTTTTACTTCGCATGTGTCTCCCGTTACGTTGTGTGGACTGTAATATTTTATGTGCTGTGCTATTGCTCTGCTAATTCAACCTTCACACTCGGCTCTTCCTGATGTAATGTAAAATCAGAGAAGATTGGCCTTATACAGGCCTGAATCCTCCAACACTATATTGGCCAGTGTTTCAGTTTCATTGTCCAACCCCTATAAGCAAAATTTAAATTGCTTTCATTAAATGTCTCACCAGTACCAGATCTTTTAGGATTTTTCCATGTCTCTTCCGTGACGTTTACAGCTCATAAAGCAAAGATGGCAGCCTCCAGAGATCAATCTGACATTAAACTGAATGTCAACGCAAACTCAAAAGAAAAAGAATCAAACCAAAATGAATCAAAATCCACAGTACAACTACATATTGAGCATATCCGAGGACTTAACATCTGTATTATATTGTTGATTTGACACTGCAGTCACGAGCAAGATTTAAATACAGCTGTTCATCAAGAAAAGTCTATGGTGGTGAAGACAATTTGTCTATTTTTATTTCTTTTTCTGTTTGTCTGTGTCTCTCCATCGCTCGCTCTCTCTTTCAGATCAACAGGATTGCATGAATAATACATGAACTGTCAATCATTTCAGCACATTATACCCCTCCTGTCATCTTCTGTGCCACTGTGACACATCCATATTTACACATACACTTTTTTTCACCGTTTGGTCCATTCCCTCACTTATCATCTGCAATCTGTTCACTCAATTTAATAACACACAAACCTATCCAGCATGAGGGCCTAGTTTGACAAGATAAATGAAAACCAATTCCTGAACTTTTACATCTAGTCACCCAATCTTTAATATTTGGTCCATACTTGTGAGTGGCTCCATATATCAATGACATCAATCGATGAAACACACACAGACGCAATAATCAATAATGGACCTGATTTTGTTTCTTCATTCCCTAAACTGTATTGATGAAGCCCTATAGGAGCATGAATGACTGCCAGGCACATACAAGAGGTTTGCTTCGTTTGAAGCTCCAATCAGATCACATTTGCATTGTCATCCGTATAAAGCGAGTCATTAAAGGAAGAGTAACAAGCATGAAAGGTAAATATGTCTCACAGAAACAGTAGGAGAGGGGGTGAGGCTCCAGATTGTGTTTAACATCTTTACAGTCTGTTAGTGATTAGGTATTCGTTCTTCAAAACAAGTTATCTCAAATATCAAATATCTTATTATCTCATTGGCGTTTTTAATCAACCACAATTAGTAGGTCATTAACCCACAGTTGTGATCATTCATGTGATAACATTTGCAAAAACATCTCTTTATCAACTAACTCATAAAAATGACCTAGAAACACATCAACGGTAATAAAGTTTCTTCCACTTAGAAACGTGTGAAGAATTAAAGCGCACTGCTACACAAAATCACCTGCGAAAAACTTAATCAATTTACTCCATCAATCACATCCAAATCAATTAAACCATAACCAAACACACTCCCCCAACATCTAGGCTTTCGGTTCCATGATTGAAGGTAAATCCCAAATGAGTGAGTGCACTTGCTTATTGATTGTGTACTAGTGGTGGTTTGTTTGTGAAAGAATAAGTATTTTAAATGAATCTTATAAGTGAACGAATCGTTCTCATTGCACGTGACCAATAGCATTCAAACACATTCTATGAAGGAGCATTTCATTGGTTGAACACACTGAAGTAATTTACTAAGGCCTGTGACACACCAGAGGACTTTCAAAGCTTAACCGATTTTAAAACTGTGGGAGACACAGACATAGACCTCAGTTTAGCATTATAATCCTCCGAATGCACACTAGAAGATTCGTCCGGACCGCGAGACCACACACCTGTCGATTGTAACATCTTCACAGTGAGACGAGATCTCACGGAGACTCGCGAGATCAAACGTGACTTGAGAAGAAAAACGAATGGAGGACAATCGACGTGGTCAGCTGCTTCTCCAGGCGTGAGTTTTGTTTTACGGGGAAAAAAAAACAAAGATGAAATAAAGATTATAGACGATCTTCTTTCTAAATTCTCCACTTTCGTGGCATGTTTCCGGCTGCCTAGTTTCATAAGCACACAACATCCAGTTGGTGAAGCTCGCTGATCTCAATCTCATTGATTGGTGCAGGTATGACATCACTTTGTACGGCAAAACGCGGAAGCGAGTTGCATTTTAGCACTGCCGGTTCCATCGTCCCGGAACCAATGGGGTTTTTGAATGGGAGTTCGGTTAAATGGCTGAAATAAGGTCTGTGGCGAACACAAGCTCAAGACACTTTCATGTTTCATTCTATGGCTTAAAATACATCAGTATTACCCCACTCATTTTTTTGCCGTTACATGTCTTGAAAAAGGCGGTTGCTAACAAGTGGCTAAATGAGACTACAGAGTCTGTCGAGGAGATTAAACGTCATCACGCCGTACAGGTAAACTCAGTCCGCTTTTACAGCATCGTTATGCTTATAATTGTGCTCTTATAAACTATTCTAACTCAGATGTTCTGGGAAAATGTTTTAGATAAAAACTGGACAAGCTTTCGAAGGATTAGTGAAGGTGACGTTGAATTTGTAGGACCGTGATGTAGTTCATTTATAGCCTACCTTTAGCTTTTTACTTCTGCCGACTGCATTTAGGCTTCAAAATTCATAAAAGTTGTGTTCATCTGTGATAATTATCTTGATGGACAAAACATGCAAGTATCATAAACTTTTGTTGATCACAGAGCATGTTTTTAGCGATAATCCAAAAGCCTATGGCAAAATCCTATTGGGTTTTTGTCGAGGGAACCAGCGTGATGCGAACTGCCGATTGGCCTACAAACTGACGTCATACCTGCACTCTATTGGCTGTCGCGGGTATCACGATGAAGAGTCGTGTTTGACATTTACATGTTTGATATTTACGATTTGTGATCGTGCGGGCTCCAATGCGATCGGGAGCAGTAAAATAATCGTAACGACACCACACAAATCAAAGGTAGCGGTAGTTCTGGCAGGTCACATTATACATATTTAAGCTCCTTCAGTATTATCAGCAGCTATCGCGTTCTCAGGAGCGAATTACCCTCCTCCCTCCCCAGCTCCTCCTCTCGCCCAGTCAGGATTTGGCATTCTGATTCCCCTTGAATAAGACTAATTTCTCGAATTATGTTGTACATTAAAGTATTGACAATGATATCTGCAATACATTTATGTTAGTTCTGTTTACCCTCAGGGGGGTTATTGCTGCTCTTGCCCAGAACAAAACCATACCGCCAAACGCCAATCCAAACTGTATGCTAATTGTCAATCATCTTTGACGATAGTGGTCCTGACAGAATTGAGGATTTTTTAGAATTGAGGATTTTTTGGACAAAAAGTCAGTTGCGAGAAGCCTTGAATCGAGAAGCCACATACCCCAGATCGTTGGGGGTAGCAAATCTGGCCCAAAATTGGGCTTAAAATCTTCAAGTGTGTGGCCAGCCTGAACTAGTCAGTGTTTTAATCTGAAGAGAGGCACTGAATAAGACACATCTTTTGAAAACGGACTGGGACGTGACATTAAACAAATGATATTGAAAAGTCCTTATTATGCTTATGTTACTGTCAGTTTACCAAGTTTCTTAGAAGATTTGCAAACAAGCGCAGTTTATTAAAACACAGCAAAACTGTCTCGCTCAAGTGAATGACCCAATGACGCCCACAACAGGCAAAAAGATACGTTTGTCTCCACCTACAGGCCTAACGATGTAGAAAACGTCACTGACTGAATCACTGAACAAATTTTTAATGGAATCAAAGTCCCAGCCACTTGTGTGTAGCTAATACATGTTCTGCTAACCTTTTGGGGATGAGTAAAAAAAGCAAATCCTGACTGAACCTTCTCATGGGGATTGTTGACAAATTGACTAAATGATGTCTTATTTAGAATTACATAACAGTAATTATGATAACCTTCAAGCGAACATTTCCTTTTACAGTAGGCTATGCTGTGTGATCCTGTTTGGTTATATTAGGGAACCAGTTCACAACGTTCAAGCATCTTTATAAAGAACACTTTGCAAATGTTAATTATGTGTGTACCTATACAAATTCGTGTTTGTGGGATAAACAAGTAAATGTGATGGGCTTATCCGTGCCCACCTTTCCTTTCCAAACCCACAGTTTCATGCACGCTACGGTTATCATCTTCTCACGGCCATTACCGCATATCAAACACCGTCTTTTGCTTTCTGGCTCTCGGTAGCAGCAGGTGTTGCTGGCGTAACCCGAACGCGCCCACTCTCAATTCCAGTCACCTACGTTCCGGAGCCCCGAAGCGAATTCATTTACCGTGGGAGGGACACCGGGGAAAATTGTAGTGGACACCCAGCGAATTCACGGGGAATCACGCTACGGAAACACGTGGGAGAGCTGACACAAATAACAGCCCACGATACCCCAGCAAAACGCCCGCGGAATCATCACCCAAAAAAAAAAAAATCACATTGACACAAAGATCAGCGCGCAGTGATGCGGATACCGGGGACGAGGCACCTGCTTTGACCTTGTGTTTTAGTCGTACGTCCTTCCTCAAGTCTCTTCATGTGAGGATCTACCAAGGACGAAGCGCACAACAAGTAGCTCTGATCGATCCTTCGATAAGAAAGCATGCACGCAACAACAGACCTTCGTGGGACCTCAAATCAAAGTTATACATCAAATACAGCATGCAACAGTAATCGCTGTCAACGCAAATGCCCTGAGAGCGCGTGTCCGCGTGACAATGTCAAACAGTCATTAGTGCGCGCGCGCTTGTATGTGTGCGCCTGGACAATGGTGTAAAACAAGGGGGCAAAGAAGTGATGACCCCCGTGACAGGTGCCTACCATCTCCAACACCCCCCGTGCCTCCACACCAGACCTGTCCGCGCCACAGGCACCAGTCCAAGGGGAGAAGATACTCCTACAAGTTTAATGGCAATAGAAACAAAAGCGCTCACCTTTGCTGTACTCCTCCTCCCTGTTCAGATACATGTCTGCAGATTGATGATGGACTCCTGGCTGGATGATTTAAGTGCTTATTGTTACTCCACCGGGGGAAACTCTCGCGGTTCCGTGAGTGTTTATTGTGTCGTTGCTCGGCGGAGAGTCCTCCTCCTCCCAGAATTACGCGCGAGCAGGTTGTCTGCACACATCTACTTTCTCTCTCTCTCTCTCTCTCGTTCCTCACACACACTCACGGTGACGTGCTTTGAGACATTGCCCCGCGGGTGGGGTGGGCTGGGGTAGCGGATGCTTCATAGCTGTTATTGTGTCTATATGCATCCCATAAAACATCTATCAATGCTTTGACTATTTAAAATGTGTTTCTCGGATGAAGCCTGAATGGTTTTAGCTTGTGCAAAATGTCTGTGCCAGGCTATAGGCTGCCTTGACATTTGTTCCTTAAAACACAACAGTAATCTAGGCAAATTTTTTTATTGCACCAGTAGGCTACTTATTTTTCTTAAATTACTTATACAATAAATATTGAACTTTTTAATCTCATTAGTACATATTCTAATATAGTCTCTAATCATTAAGTCACTAGTATTGAAATAAAATCATGTATTCCTTTGCTTTGCTGCTTTACTGACGACTAACTTCTGTTACTGGTAACAAATTGCAGATTTTTGCATTTGAGTAATCTTATAGCTTGTATCAATCAAATACTAATTTATATGTATTCAAATTGTTAATGGTATCTATTCCAGGTTTAGTAACTATACTAGTAGGCTACTTAATATTTACTCTTTAAATAGTTATGTAATGTCTTTCTATTTGCTAACATACTAATGTTCATTAGACTATAGTCTTTAAGGCTGCATCTGAAATCGCATACGTCCCTACTATAGTGAAAAACAGTATGTGACAAAAGAAGTATGTCTGAATTCACAGTATTCAAAAAATATAGGCAAAAAGTGCCCGGATGACCAACTTCTGGTGAGATTCTGAAATGTGCATATGATGGACACTTTACTATCCCATGAAGCGACGATGCTGGTAGGTCACGTGATAATGACAACATGGTAAGTATGCTTAGGCTACTCTAGATTACATTCATACTACAGCCTATTCAACATACTTTTTTAGCAGTCGTGAATTAATTACTTATTCAAAATAAGTACCTACCTAAGAAAGTATATGATTTCAGACGAAGCCACACTGTATGGCAAGTTAAAAAGCTATTGACCCTTTTTGTTTTTCAGTGTCTCTCAGAAGCGTAAGTCGTCATAGTTGGGTAAACTTCTATAGCTGTGAAAGAGAGACCATATTTTTGGGTGATCCAATTTGGTCCATTAGCACAAGAAAAACTCCACAGTGTTTTCAATACTTTCAAAAAAGAGGAAAAAATTGAGATTGATAATGGCAGTCAGAAAACAGAAAGATCTCCACTTTTTTGTAATTTAATGCAAATGTAATATAATAAAAAGTATAGTGTTGTACATATTTATAATGTAGGCTACATCATTTTTTTTAAATGAAAATATATAAAACTTTGCAGGATGACCTTTAAAACCGGTTAAAAAGCGTCATCATCACAGTCTGTGAATAGGATCTCTTCCAAGTAGGCATATTGAGATGTGAATAGACATGTTGTTGGTAATATTTTTGGAAAACACTCAATATTAGTAAAGCTGGATTAGTAGTAGTGAAGTACAAGTACACATCACTGTTGAATTAATTTCTAATTTAAAAGAAAAGTACATCTAACAATAGGCCTACTCGATATTTTAAACTAATTCGCGTTGAAGCGGTTTGCCGTGATTGGTTGTGTCTCGCGCTGGGATGCGTAACGCAATCCTGTTTGTATCCTTTGAGTATTGAACATGCACCTGGTACCGTGTAGCCAGTGAAACACTAACTGAAGCTGTGCTTTATTAACCCGTTGTTGCATAACATCCAATTTATGCACCGGTGGCGCAGATGATGCTCCGCAGGTGGAGCTGCTCGGCCACCATCCCGATGGAGAAGGAGCCCGTGTCCCAGAGGCTTCCACCCGCCCCGCCTAAACATCCCTGCTCGCACGCACAGACACGGCCTCAACGGGCCCGTGAAGAGGAGCAGGACGACAGAGTAAAGGCAACCGATCGTCCTATCCCGCAGTAAACCGCTAAACCCCTGCGCGTTCACTCATTTCTCACGCCATTCACGCCTCACACACACCGGAGGAGTTGCGCGTCAAAGTGGCGACTTCTAGCGGTGAGACTGTGCCATTACAAGCAGAACTCACATACAGTTAAAGGAATAGTTTACCATAAAAATCAAAATGGTCAGTATTTTCTCACCCTCAACCATGTATTGTGTTGTTTCTTCCCTGGAATTCAAAAGGAGAGATGTTTTTTTATACAGTGAAAGTGAATGGGGGAAGGGCAGGTCGATTATATCGTAAAATACAGCCTATATATAATTTAAAAGTATGAACTTTGAGAAAGAAGTCTCTTCTGCTCACCAAGACTGCATTTATTTGCTCAAAAATCAACAAAAACAGTGAAATATTATTTAGATTTAAAATAAAATTTAAACTGTTATTTATTCCTGTGATCAAAGCTGGATTTTCAGCATCATTACTCCAGTGTTCAGTGTCACATGATCCTTCAGAAATCATCCTAATATGATGATTTGATGCTCAAGAAACAATTCTGATTACTATCAATGTTTACATTTTTTATTTATTTATTTTGCTGTAATATTAGTGAGCTTGCAGGGTTACACATTATGCAACATCAATTTATAATTTCTATTAACAATCTGCACATTGTATAAATCTGACACGAAATGTTTACATTTCATGTTTTAAATAGTTTTTGAGTTGTTTGCAGTTTAAACCTTTCCCTGGCAAAAAAAAAGGTTATTAAACATAATTGGTGAAAGATTGTGCATATAATCACACTCATTTTCATCACATGATACTGTTAGGCCTACATGTATTTTTATTCATATTTCCACATGCAGGCTTATTCCAAATATTGCTCAAATGTTCATTACAGAAATGTCAATACTGCTGCGTCTCACGAGTGGGTAAATCTTAAACAGTAAACAGGGTCTAAAACGTTTTGAGCTCGTCCACTTTCAACACTTCCAGAGGGAGTTGAAAACACATTCGCCGGATTGCTTTCGTAGTGTAAACGCTCATGTGATCGAGTGTGTTCAAACAGCCACAGAAGACCGTCTTCTCTCCGTCTACTGATCTAATGAGTAACATTATGAAGACTCTAGACAGACGGGATTTAAACTTTATCGACTGGAGACTCAAGTTTAGTTTGAAAATGATAAACGTACCGGGCACAATGTTCTCTCACCATTCCTGATTTCTAACACACACTCACAGCGTTCGGCTGGTCTTGCGTCTGTCAGAGCAGAAACTAAAGCTGATGCTCTGTGTTTGTTTTTCCGTCGTCTGTGGCCGCGTTCATATGTAAACCGTGTGAGATTATTTTGTCCATTAGATCAAAAGATCTGAAAAAGCCCTTACATTTACTCACCCATAGTCCCTCCCCTTGAAGAAATCAGGACAGAAGTGATTGAAAGTGGACAAAAGTGACGGATTAAAACACCACACTGTAAAAAAAATCTGTAGAAATTACAGTATTACTGGCAGCTGCTTGCCAGTATCTTACTGTAGATTTAAATTGATGTTATTTACTGGCAACAGTTTGTTCAAAGTTAAATGAACTTTAAACATTAACAAGTCTTTATCTTTACAGAATAAAACTAAAATAACAGCCTCATGCAAAGCATTCTGGGAACCAAAATCTGAAGGAAAGAAAACAGAAAAAGGTTGATGAAAATTTCTGGTTCCTAGAATGCTTTGCATTAGATTGTTATTTTTTTTATTCTGTAAAGACAAAGACTTGTTAATGTTTAATGGTCATTTAACTTTGAACAAACTGTTGCCAGTAAATATACATCAATTTAAATCTACAGTAAGTTACTGGCAAACAGCTGCATAACTACAGCAATTTTTTTACAGTGCAGGTGTAAACGGGAATGTGTCTCCATCTACTTACTGGCATCTTAATAATACCAGCTGGAAACAGGGACTTGTATTTGCTGGCATCAGAGTAATTATTGACACCCCGCAGAGATCTGCACTAATGCTCTTGTACTAAAAGTCCTGTCCTTCTAAACGAGTGACTTTTGAAAAAGAGATGGCCCTGATTTCTCTCTCTCTCTCTCCCTGTCTTTCTCTCAGTGTGGAGCATGAGGAGGATCATTTATGCAGTGCAGAAAAACAGCAGGCGACCTTCTGAGAACATCATCGCTGGCCGTAGAAATGAATTTTTAGTCATTTCCAGACCTTCCTCTCACAGGAGCAAAACTCCCTGCTGCGAATCATTCCTCTTTAATGCTGGTTATTAATTTTCTTCAACTTGATGATTTTGAGAACCGGCCCCCTACCGGCCTGGTTAATTCAGACAGCAGTTTGGTGGTTGTTGAGACGGATAATGTACCGGAGAGACGGAGCAAAGGTCAGTGATTGAGGTGAGCGCTCGCCGCTAAAGTGAGGAAGACAGATTAAACCACTTTTGTTTGGCTCACGTGTGATCTATGAGCTTCGATTTAGAAACATTAACAGTTATTTAACTGCACGGGATGGGGAATAAATCCACGGGATGGGGAAAATGCACTTTCACCCTCGGGACCCTCAGTGAACAGAGCACAGATAATAATGCTCTTATATAACCTTTAATAAAACTGCCGGAAGGATGAGCTGATGCTCAATGAAGTGTGTCCGATGGCATGTGCTGCTCTTACGGCCACACTGTGTCACTTCAGCGTGTGTGTGTGTGTGTGTGTGTGTGTGTGTGTGTGTGTGTGTGTGTGTGTGTGTGTGTGTGAGACCTGCTGAAAAACTCATGCTTTTATTCTTATTTTACAAAAAAGTGCACGTAGCATGCTATTGTGTGTTTTGTAAGCCTGAGGAAGGTTGATTGACCGAAATGTTGCTAAAACAATTTTGTAATGATGGAGGTTTGAGTATTGTGTGGAATTTATGCATTTTTTCGAGTTCATTTTGAATTTTGAAACATTTAGAAATGTATTTTGAATTATTAGATTTTTACAAAAAAATATACAAATTGTATTTGCTTTTTAACAAATATGGTTGCCATGAGGCAATTTCCTGTTTGTTTTTATGCAGTTGATCCCCTGAAAGTCTTATAATTTGTCTTAGAAGCTACAGTAAGGTTTGCTGTTTAAGAAGTACAGTAGTGCAGATATAGTAAATGAGATATAATGTCAACGATGCATCTTCCAGCAGTGTGTGTGTGTGTGTGTGTGTGTGTGTGTGTGTGTGTGTGTGTGTGTGTGTGTGTGTGTGTGTGTGTGTGTGTGTGTGTGTGTGTGTGTGTGTGTGTGTGTGTGTGTGTGTGTTGTTCCAAGAAGAAAGGACATGGCAAACCACACCCAAGTAATTACCCACAATTCATTCTGATCATCTAATGCAAAAATCAGCATTTACATGAGGTCAATTAAAAATGCATCACTCTCATGCAACACACACACACACACACACACACACACACACACACACACACACACACACACACACACGCACACACACCAACACAATCAAGTCAGAAACAGCAGCATATGAAGATGAATGGTTTATTGCACACAATGACAGTGTTTGCTGACACGGACAGAGCTGTCTGTGCTGTGATATTTTAGTTATTTTCCATAACCTTTTTGAATAATGAGAAATGTCAGAATTTCACATGTATGTGATGCTTCACGAGCTCTTAATGATTCTGAGGTTGATGAATGAGACTCATTACTGTAATCTCACGTGCTGCAGCTTTATCTATCTATCTATCTATCTATCAGTCTATCTGTCCGTCCGTCCGTCCGTCCGTCCATCCATCCATCCATCTATCTGTCTATCGTTCTATCTAGATTCAAGTTTTAAATAGCTTTATTGGCATGGTGAAAGAACTCTTTTCATTGCCAAACCATTAATAACACTATACAATAAAAATACATAAATAAATTATTAATAATAAAATAATAAGAAGAAATGTCTGTCTATGTGTCCGTCCGTCCGTATATATATATAATTGTATAAATAGGCTCTACATTTAATACATTGTAAAGGTCCAAACAAAACATGTGTGTGTTTGTGCATTAGGTTTTCTAGTGGTCTATTCTGTCAGTCCATCGCAGTTGCATCTGCTTCATCTCTCTCTCTCTCTCTCTCTCTCTCTATAAATATCCCTGTCTTCTCCTCTCAGAAAACCTGATTCCCATTGATTTAGTGACCTATATACACATTACCAGTCTCTCTGTCTCTCTCTCTTCCACATCCTCCATTCGCTTCAATGGTCATCCTTCTGTCTCTCTCTTTATAGCTTATTTCTCTTCCGCCACTTATGCTAACTGCTCTTTCTCTCTGTGTGTATGGATGAGTTGGAGATGGGTTAATAATATATCATCAGGGTAAATGCTTAGAAAATATGTTTATGTTGAATATAAGCTCAGAGTCTCTCACGTTCTTGACGCTTAAAGGAACAAAGTAAAAATGTGGTCACTGTAAATATGGGCGTAACTGTATATTTTTTAATTGAGTCTTTTAAAGATGAAGTAAGCTATTTTTGAGAAACGGAATCGGACCGAGCACCAAAAGAAATACTTGTAGCCAATCAGCAGTAAGGGGGGTACCATTAATTAGGGGGGAGGAGCCTGTGTTGCATAAGGTGCGTTCCATTTGACAGGGTCCCTACGCAGTGTTCACTGCTCCCTACTCCCTGAACACAGTACATCAGTTGAAGTGGACTTCGCTGACAATAATCACTCATTTGGAATGCCCTGCAACGTCATCAAAGAAAGGCAACAACAGGGTCAAGCAGATTATGATATAACTGAATAAAATTTTGTAATTTACTTTCCTTTCTAATTTAAAATCATATAATAGGCCTAAAGACACATTAATCACCCCAACCGTTCATAAATACTCTAGTTTGTATAATAATAACAATATTTATGAATACTCAATGCATATGTAAACTATGAGCCGTTAGAAATTTAAATTTAAAATCTCTTCCAACGGCTCTGCTCAATGGTTAGTTTAGACTGGTGACGCGATGCACAATGACAGTTGGTTGATTTTCGCTCTCCACTTCCTGTGAAGTGATGTATCGATGTTCCCTTATTCCCTACGCCTTTTGCAGTGCCCTTCGAACAGAACATGTTCATTCCCTTCGGATTGGAATCTCACTTAAGATTGCGAAATACCCTGTGAAGTCCACTTCGCAGTCCACTTACGGTCGAATGGAACGCACCTATAGTGTGTTGTGAATATGGCGGCGGGGCTATCAAGATAGGGGCGTGGTCATTTTGGGTACGGGCGTGTTTGTTTTGGAAATCGCTAACTGCAGCTTTAAAAATAAGCCAATGAATTAAGTGTAATTTATGGAATGAGCTCAAAATCTTTTCGTGTTTCATCCATAGTAGCTTACGAGTTTAGAACGTAGGCCTACAACATTAGTCAAATAAAATAAAATAATTACAGAAACTTTATTTTTTAGGTAAGCTTTCCCTTTAAGAGTTCGTACTCGCGGGTTGTGTAATATTATTTCATATTTCAGGCTCCCTCTAGTATCAAAAGCCTCACCCTAAACTAAAGCATTAATCTAAACTTAGCAGTGATGTTCTCTTTGTGTTTATCCAGAGTGCACTTATAGTAAATGTGCAGTGACTCACTGTCTGAGGTCACGCATATAGTGACCGAGCAGTGAATGAGATCTGTAGTAAACAATGGCGCGGTCGATAAGAAACCTAATCCTCAAACTACATTGAATTTCACTATGGACACACACAGACTGTCTTTTGTGTTTGTTTGTGCGTATCCCGTGTCCGATTACATTTCCCGTCTGGTTTCCCCTAGAAAACTAAAGATGGAAAAGAAAATCGAACTCTCGTATAAATCGCATTAAAGCTGTTTTTCCCAACAGTCACCACTATTGGACGAGTAAATTAGAGAATCAAACTCTGGGGAGTTTTTGTGGAAAAAATTAATGTGTGACCCTCAGTCCTGTTGTTTTATAATGGGTGAATGGATCATATTAAAAGTTGCAGTGCTCGTGTCTTACAGAATCACGTAACTCATATTTTCATAACTGTGGCGTTTCCACAGAAATAAAATGATTTAGATCAGCTGCACCACAGCGACACCCAGCGGCCATGATGAGTACTGCACAAACTAAACGACCTTGAGAAAACACCTAGTGCTGAAACAACAACACAAAATACTAAAACAAATTCTTAAAAGACACACGCCTTTAATATTTAAAGTTTTACTCTTTTCATATAAAAGTAACACTTTTCTCGGCCACATACAGGACTGGAATCTCATTGTAAACATTTATTATCAGTTCATTTTTTCACAGTTCAAGTGTAAAATGTTTTATTGTATGACTAGTTAATGGACTAAATTGGTTAGAAATCTATACGTTTTTTAACTGCAAAGTGTTAATAACTTTTCAGCTTTTATAACTCTGATTGCATCGTTCAGACAGAACCATTACAGGCACAAAATACGGTTATGAACAAATTCATTTTATTGAACAACAATCTGTGACAAGTAATTCGACATGATCAGTGTGTTTCTGCAACAATGACTAAAACAACAGGCATATTTCAGTCTCACACATGTGACTGTTTGTGTATCACTCACAACACTCACTCGACCTCAACATACAGATTGACGCTCTTCCAGAAGGGCCACATTGTGCATTTTGTGTGTGTATTTAAAGTGCGTTATTGCACTTTTCCTCTCAGAGGAGGAAAGCAAAGGCGTTGTGGAGGAAGGAGGATCTATCTATAACTACAGGTCAACAGCAGCATGATTGAACCACATGGAGAATACGGGGGAAACTCATGAAAAATGTTTCGGTCTTATTTCAGCCCAAAAAATTAATAAATACAGTAAAAAATTATAATAATAAATAAACCTATTTTTAGAATATTTGCAACTTTTTTGTACATTATTTTCATTAAAATAATGCAAAAAATACTGTATTACAGTAACTGTTGTGAAATGTCACAATGCAAGAAATACTAAAGGTTCCTAAAAAAAGCTTTATTTTCTTTTGCATTGTGACATTTTCATGAAAGTTACTGTTATACAGGTTTATTTTTATATTTATTATTATTATTTTACATAAAGAAAATTAAGACTTTTTAGGAACCTTTAATATTTTTTGCATTACGACATTGTTTTCATGAAAGTTACTGTAAGTATTTTGTTGTTTTATTATTACTGTTTTCATAAAGAAAATTAACACTTTTTGTGACATTAATTAAATGAAAGTTACTGTAATACAGCATTTTTTGCTTAATTTCTATTAAAATAATGTAAAAATACCCCAAAACTTGTTTACTTAATTAATATTATTATTATTATTGTTAAGGTTCCTTAATATATCATATATATATATACATTTAGAGATGAAATATGACCAAGACATGTTTTCATGAGATTCGGCCATTGTTGTGTATTTTTAATATTATTTATTTTAATTATTGCATAAATATGTGCTGGTCCTTCTATATATACTCTTCATTATATGAAGAGCGAAATTACAAATATCTAACATCTAATTTACTACTAAATAAGATTGAATACTATCAATTTACATCGATTATACGATTCAAAGATACATTCTCTGGTTTGTTGAAACAAACAGGCGATATGTTGTTTATAGTATATTGAATATTGTACGATATCTAAGGGCCGTGATTGTGCCAGATCTGTTGTTGTGCTAGTATTGTAAAATCATCAGTGCTATTTTTGGTGTTTTTTGCCACCTGCTCTCTAATTCCTTCAAGAACAACGAAAGGAAGAAGGACAGATGGTGAAAACGAGGGAGAGAGAGTGAATAACACACTTTAGTGATACAAAAACGACGATAAAGAAACGCACGACACGGAGCGCACCGTTGACCCCTCACACAACACACCACAGTTCACAAACACAATGAGTTCAAGTTCACAGCTGATGAAACATGATGGAAATCAGAGTTACGGTAAAAAAAAAAAGACTAAATCATCATCATCAAATAAAAATCAAAGCAAAACAAAAGAACATACTCATCACAATAATGAAAATAATCACAGATCTTAAGATACGTCATAGCTTTTGGAATGTTTAGGAAAAAACACGCTCACAAAACAAGGTCATTAAGGTCATCAAGGTCATCAAATTAGGCAAAGAACTTCCTACCATTTGCATTTATTTCAACAATTAACAATATGTGAGGTAACCGGTCAAAAGGGTTTGCGTGTGTTGACCTTGTTAAGTCCGACCTATGACCTTTAAACAATAAATAAGGGCATCTGAACAGTTTTAAATGGCATAAAGCTCATTGTCACCGAGACTAGAGATGTTTACTTGTTAGACAGCACCATAAAACCCTCTGGACCTCAAGCCAATGATTATTTAGCGTCATATCAATTAGTGATATTCTAGAGAGTTTAAAAGTTTGTTTGGGGTCGGTAAGATTCTCGTCTGCTCACCAGTGCTGCATTTATTTGATCAAAAATACAGTAAAAACAGTGATATATTATTACAATTTAAAATTGTAAAACTTTTTGAAAATGTTTTAAAATGTAATATATCAAAGCTGAATTTTCAGCATCATTACTCCAGTCTTCAGTGTCACATGATCCTTGTGGTCATGTGCTGCATTACCAGTAACTTGCATCATGTAATCAAATTACTTTTTTATGTTGCGAGTAAAGTAATGAATTACTATATAAAGGTACACATTAATACTTAAGTTACTTTTCTTTCTTTTTTTAAGTAATGCACGTTACTTTCCAGTTGATTTAAATTGCTTAAACATTCTTGAAGAAAATTTTCTTTGAAAGTAACACAACGCATTACCCTCAACTTTGAATAAAAACACTTGTAATATAACCCGTAATGTTAAGAGATCTTTCGTATGGCATATATATCTATAGCAGTCAGGATATATTCTAAACGGTCAGAATATAATACCATTCTTACGGCCAAGTGCAAACCTTAGTTCATCACTTTGCGTGATTGATTTAAATAAATCTTGCGTCTGAAAGGGAAAAACTTACAAATGCATAAGCAATAAGGTCAGCCGCAAAAATAACCGTATTCACGCTAATTTATCACTGCGCGTGTTTAGCAAATCCTAACAGTCGTTTTTTAACACCAAAAGAGGGTTGGTATTAAGCTGTTAGTAAATCTGGTCCTATGTGTGTTTTTCAAAGAAAATGAAGGTTTATGTTATATATGCTGTGTTATTGAATGCATTACTGCAATAAACAAATGCAACAACAAAAAACTACTCAGTAAAACAACACCTGCAAAGCCTGCAAGAGAGCCAGATGAGTAATGTAACGGATTACTTTTTCATAAAAAGTAACTAAGTAACATAATTAGTTACTTTTTAAGGTGTAACGCGATATTGTAATGCATAAACGTTCCCTTTTTTTGGTGAAACTGTCAGGATTCTTTGATAAATAGAAAGTTGCAACATTATAAATGTCTTTAGTGTCACTTTTGATCTATTTAATGCATCCATAGCTGAATAAAAGTATTAATTTCTTTCAAAATAAGAGATCTTACTGACCCCGAACTTTTTAATGCTATTGTACATAGAGTAGCCGGACGATATCAACCGGACGAGTTTAGGAAATCAGTGTACTAATGCTGAAACTGGGAGACTGGGAGACAGAGGTATTATTGGCAGGGATTTGTTCAGGAAAAGTTTGGCAGTATGAAACAGACTCGATTGTTTGTCAGCATGAGACACGCACGGGCAAGCTTTATCTCGCTCTAGCCGCCGGCGTGGATTGCGAGCGAGAACATTGTGTTTTCGACTCCACAAAGGGCTGCAAATAAGAAATAAAAGCAAACATTAAACGAGAACTACAACCTGAAACCGTTTGGGTTTTTGTTTGGTTGATTTGGTAGTGCTCACGTCAACTAAAAGCTCACGATTCCAACACTGATACATTGCAGGACCGGCTCAAACGCTGTAAACTGGCATATTAATAACTCTTCCAGATGCCAAAACCAGAAACAGAAGGATCGGGGAGGTGTGCAAATAAGCCATCGTATACAAAACAATAATCATAATATCATCAAGTAATCAACAATGATCACACAAACAATCAGACACTGATAAAACTATCCATACAAATATATAGTGAGATATACTATAAGTGTGTTTACATCTATATAATCAGGATTATCAATAAATATGACTTCAATCCAAAGTCTGGAACGTCACTCCGTGAGTGTGTGCTTATCGGATTCTCCACAAAACTGGAATGACTATTAAAATTCCACGATCCAGGCAGACAAATGCATTATTATTCATAATTATTAGCCCCGCCCCCAATCATAGATTCACCAGGCAGGCCTTACAATCAATATGCACGTTACATTGGCGTCTGAGAATTTTAACCTAGCATGTTGTTATTCTTTCTCAAATCTGATCCGACAGATGTGAGCCTAAACATATACATAACAATGGGGTTATATCTATAACTAGCTAAAGTTGGTTTGCAGTGGGTGGGACACAGCTTTGCTCATGAATATTAATTAGGTGACATGACGTTTGATTTGTTATTTATATACTATTATAGTTTTTATAAATACTTTGAATTAGCTTTTTTAAATTCAGTTTTTATTTTAATTAAATTTTCATTTTCAGTCATTTTACTGTATTTTTGTCATTTTGAGTTTTTTTTTATTTTAATATTTTGAAATAGTTTTATTTCGGTTTTTCGTTCAGTACTTTGCCAAGGCAACATTTCTAATTTTCATTTAGTTTAAGTTCTTCATCTAATATTTTTATTATATATATTATATATTTTTCAGCTTGATTCCAATTTAAAAAAAATGTTTTTAATGTTTTAGTCAGGGCTATTATTGTAATTAAAATAGCAATTAAAATAATTATCATAAATATCGAAACTAAAAACATTTAAAAAAAATTGTTATTTGAAATAAAATAAACATTAACTGAAATAAAATAAAATATACAAAAACGTAAACTTAATTTTCAGCTAGTTGCCAAGGCAAAATTCCCCAATTTTAATTTAGTAAAAAAATTGTTTAACCTGAAATATAAATTTATAAAAGCTATATAGACATACAAACATACAATTACTAAAATTGAAATTAAAATGAAATTAATTAAAATGAAAACGGAAACAAAAATACACAAAAAATCGAATCCAAAATAATAATAAAAACTATAATAATATCTAAAATAGCACTGGCTTTCTGGTGAAATACCTACTGTACACTTTGTGTGACATTTCATGTGTCCCATCCCTAAATAAAAGAAATTAAAAAGAATTTGCATACCCAAAATGTTTTAATTAAACCTCAGACTACCTACGAAGGCGGTTTAAATGAGTTTTTAGATGGTATTTAATGTATTTCGCTGTTCGGACTACAAATAACGAAACAGATTTGCGTGGGATAATTTTTCTTGTGCTGTGGCCATGCAAAACGAATCTCTTAATCTATAATAATCATCTCATAAAGTGTGGGGACTTTCGGGAAGTTTTAATAGTCGCTACGCCCCCGGTTGGAGGCATTTCCATTTAGATTGGGCAAATTTGAGAGATGCTTTCAAGTCTAATTCACTGATACGTCTCTCACAGCTTTTTAGAGAAGAAAACGAATCGAGTTAACCTCCGGATCCGACATGTAATCATTTCAAAACACACGCTGAATAAAGCCAGGATATGCAGAAACATATGTTACTCTCAGGTCAGGACTTCAGGACTTTTCCTCCAGGTCGTTCTGAGCCCGGAGGAGTTGGTCGAAAAAGAAAGAAAGTCCAGGAAATTAACAATTAAAAAGAGCTGATATTTGACTACATCATAAACAAGAGCTCTACGATTCAAAGTGTCACGATTGATCGCTGATTTTACGCTTTAAATGTCTGGAGATAAGCCACGACGACTTCCCAGATTAAACGCTCATAAAAGGATATGGTTTTGTCTCAGCGTGAGACCGGACGAGACAAGAACAGGCAGCTTGGCAAACACAACCTCACTTTATCCTCAGTATTAAAACACATTCAGCTAAAAACACACGGCGCTTTGAACAAAAACGGCACAACAACAAACCATTAAAATCAGTCAGACTGGTTGGCGTCACGCTTTGATCCTCGGATAATGACGAGCTGTGAGAAGGGGCGGGACACAGACTGGTGCAGTGCATTATGGGTCGGGTTAGTTGTTGTGTTTGGGCAGACAGCTCAGGATGTATTCGCCCACGCCGAGGAAGTAGACGACCTGAGCGATGCCGAAGAGCGGCGCGATGACCAGAGCTCGACAGTACGCCCCCTTCAGGAAAGCAGTGGGACCTTCGTTGCGTAATATCTTCCTGCGGTCACATGGGGAAAAGGGAATCGTTTGACCCCAAATCGTACCCAAATTGGTGTAATCACTGATGTGGTCAGCTGATGAGCTCACCTGATGCAGTCCGTCACCCCGCTGTAAGTGTCCTCTTGACTTCCTCGTGTTAGAGACTGTAGTCTGGTCTTTATCACTGAAACACAGAAGAACACACAGGCTGTGTTTCTAAAGCTAATGAGCGGCTTCACTGCAAACTAACTTTCATAACAGAGATCAAACCTGACATCTCTATGTTTGACATTAGCATGTGTATCACATGTGTATGATGGGACTAACTAATTCATTGTTTTATATATATATATATATATATATATATATATATATATATATATATATATATATATATATATATATTGTATTTAAAAAATGTAAAAAAAATAATATTAATAATAATAATATTGAATATTTCATAGTTACAAAGGGGGAGGGGGGTAATATTACAAAACATTCAATATTTAATAAATACAGACAAAACTAATATATTATAATATATAATACTAGCCTTTATAATATTCATTGTTTAATATTCACTATTCAAAAATAGACAAAAAAATATTCAATGTTTAATGTTCATGTAAAAAATAGAAAAAACAAATATTGAAAAACTTTAATTATTTTATATTCAGTAATAAAAATAGACAAAATGAATATAAAAGTATTTCATATTCAGTATTTATACAAATTAAGATAAGTATTGAAAGAATATGTAAAAAATAGACAAAACTAATATTGAAAACAATACAATAGGCTATTTAATTTAATTAATAATATTCAGTATTTCAAAAAACAGAAACAAAAAAATATTGAACTATTCGATATTTAATATATTAAATATGTTTAATAATTTCAATAATAAAAAGAGACCAATAATATAAAACTAATATAAAAATATTCAATATTCAGATTTAAAAATAAATAAATAAATAAATAAATATTAAAAAAGATATAATAATATTAATATTTAGTGTTCAAAATATAGAAAAATATTGAATATTTATTATTCTGTAATAAAAAAGACAAAACTAATATAGAAATATTTGATATTTTATTTATTCAAATGTAATGTGAGCGTACCGTCCACCGGGTTGACGGCGACCGCAGCCGTGCTCCCCGCAGCGCAGCCCGACAGGAAAGACACGTAGAACGGTGCGGGACCCTCGCCTCCTCTCTTACCCAGGTTATTCAGATTAGCAAACAGGGGGAAATATATGACAGAAAACGGGACATCCCTGAAGAGAAGGGAAACACAAACCTGCATTCTGTCAGTGTTTTTGCTCACGGATTGTGTGATATTTGCATGTGTTTTTCCTAACCTGAGCAGCGTGGCCCCCAGGCCCTTGTAAAGACCCGCGATGCCCTTTTCCTTCAGTAATTCTCTGGTGAGTTGCATAGCAGTGGGGGACTTCAGCTCTACGGGGCCCCCGGGGGTCACAGCCTCAGGCATGAGCTTCCTCTGGGCCGCTGCACACACACACACACACACACACACACACACACACACACACACACACACACACACACACACACACGCCTAGTTCAACTACACAAACATAATACACTTTTTTTTACTATGAAACGCATGTCAAACTATATTGATAGGAAGAAAGCCTGATGGATGAAACAGTTGAGCGTCTAATCTTGCTAACTTCTTATAAACGTCTATTTAGCAGATCTTAACTTGTGGACAAACTTTGCTAGTTACCAAAAAGTTGTTTGAAGGCATTGGCGAAATGTTCCTTATGTAGAAAAACAACTTTTATGCTCAAACATTCAGTACCACTGACAATGACTTAATATTCAGTATATAAAAAAATTGAAATAACTAATATTGATTAAATATTCAATATTTAGTATTTAAAAAAACAATGAAAAAAAAATCTAGATAATTTTTCATGTACTAAAAATAATATTCACTGCTTTAAGATTTTCATGACAATTACTTAATATTCAGTATTTTAAATGATAAAAAATTAACACTGAAAAAAATCTATTTAATGTTTAATATACTAAATAAATAACATTCACTATTTTAAATATGATTCAGTACTGATGACAATTATATAACATTCAGTAAAAAGGAAAATATATAATATTGAAAATATATATTTAATATCCAGTATTTTTTTTGTGTGTGAAAATATAATATAGAAAATGTGTATTTATTTTTATTCAATATTTTAAAATTAGAAAAAACAATACTGAAAATAATCAATTTAATATTAATATACTAAATAAAATATCCAGTATTTATAAAATGTTAAGTACTGCAGACAATCACTTGGTATTCAGTATTTTAAAAAAGAAAATAAATAATATTGAAAAATATTTAATATTTAATAATTAGTATTTGCAAAAAATATATAAAACAGATATTTAACAAAAACTATATAATATTTAATACACTGAATAAATAATATTCAGCCGTACTAATAATATATAAATAATATAAGTATATACTATTGCTGCTGACAATGACTTTTTATAACAACAGACACATTTAGCGGTACTACACTAAAAACCTCTGTTCTGTAAAAAATAAAATTATTCATTTAGCAGATGCTTTTATAAAAGCGAAATACAAATAAATACCAAATGTATTGCTTAGTGTCTATAAAATTACAAAATGATGTCAAATCTGACACTAGTAGGCCTAATGTACAGGGAGAAGTGCTACAATGTGGCCACAAGGTGGCAGTGCTTCATCTCTCTTCTCTGTCCTCTGTCTTCATTTCTCACTTCACCTCCATTCATTCCTTCCTCTTTTATAGCGTATATTCTTACCGATCCTTCCGGCATCTTGCAGCTGAATCTTTAGCATCTCCATCGGTGTTGTAACGATGACCTGCAACACAGCAGAACAAGGTTAGAGGAAACCTCACAGCCAATGAAAATGAGGATAAGCACATTTAAAGGGCCACACACGTATTCAAATCAACTACGAGGAGTTAGAAGTCACATCTGCAAGTTGCAAATGTTTAAAAAATGGCTGCTTTTGAAAGACACTCTTTTGTAAATATTACACTGACGTCTCTCCTTTAGCTTGTCAGACAGTCTGGAAGCCTGTACTTTACGCTACTACTACCTCAGAAAGAAACAACCACATATAAAAACACACAATTATGATATCCTCCTACATGCTGAGGTTCAAATGGGTTCGTGAAATGGTATCTGCAACACATTTAACTTCCGTAATGTGAGTTATTTTCTATTTTCTGAAGAAATATTTCTTCCTGTGCAAAACTGACTGGAAGTCGAAAGAGGTTGCGACATCAGCAAAACAGACGCCACGGGGGAAGAGTTTATGTGTGCGAGCGTGGCTGTCACTGGACACACAATTACACGTTTAATCAAATCTGAAGGGGCTTGCAGGAGGACAGTAAGTGGGTTATATGCAATGTTCATCCACAAACCTGACTCGGCACTAGCTGATGGGATTATTTGTGTGTACATCACCTGTCAATCTTAATCCAGAGTCTACTGTAATCCCATCATTTAATCCGACATGGTTATAAACCTGTTCATTGACAACAGGAAGACGGTCAGCTCTGTCACATGACTGGATCACTATGTTGTGTATCAGTGCAGAATGATGTCAATTGTGGAACGCAACGCAATGCTTAATGCATGTAATCGCCACTCCAACCACTTTATTTTCTCCATTCGCCTGAAATTAAATGATTTTATTTATAAATAAACTGATTGGTATTGATTTTATTATCAATAATCAATCTAACTTCTGAGCATTACATGATGTTACCCCAGTTTAATGCTAAATGAAAGTACTTTGGATGTTAAAATATGTTCTTCATTCGTAACATTTGCATCCGAGCTGAGGTTTTTTAATTTGCGTATTTTTAATAATATGTATTTGAATATCATGTATTTAATATATGTATATATTTTTATGTTTAGGATGAATTTGTTATATAACAAGAATTTATGTTACATATATTTTTTAAATATAAATAATAATAAAAAAATTTAAAAAAATAGATAAATAATTTAAAATCAAAAATTTTAAATAAAATTAATTAAAGTTGAAGTACTAAAATGAATACCACTGAAATAAAAATAAATTAAAGCTAAATAGAAATATCTTTTAAAGAGTAATAAAAATGAAAGAAAAAAAACATAAAATTACTAAATCGTTAACTGAAGTTAAAATAAAAAATAAAACTACTTCAAAAATACTTTTATAAAAATACTAGTGCTGTTAAATTGACTAATCACATCTATAAATATATAAATATGTAAATGAGTGTGTGTGTATATATATATATATATATATATATATATATATATACACACACAAACTTTTATGTTAGATGCAAGTAATCACCATTAAAGGATTTGACAGCACTAAAAAATTCTTAACAGCATATAAATAATACTAAAATATTAAAATAAAATAATACTATAAATATCATGCGCTTTTTTGTCTTTTGGTTTCCATACAGCCCTTTTACTGCAATATAAAATATATGAAATATATGCTTTTGGTATAAAAGTGGTGTTTTAGTATCGTATCGTGGAAGAATACACACATTAACCAAGCGTTCAGTATAATAAGCAGACCTGGTTCAGAATAAGCACCTGCTTCAGGTGAATGTGCTCAACAAAGGCTGACGGGGGCAGATGAGCTCACGTGTGTATACTGTGAATGCTTAAAGGGAGTGTGTTTGTACCCTTAATGCATCTGTGTTTTGTCTCAGTGATCTGTCTGCTGCTGAATCATCTGTGTGCAGACGTGAATAAAATAACAGTGGAACATCTATTAATGGAGGCTGAGGCATCAGATAGATTACTGAGATGTGTGTGTGTGTGTGTGTGTGTTCACACTGACCTGGCATGTTCCCGCCCCGCAGCCGGCCAGCATCTCTCGCAGGAGAGTGAGTTTCTGCCTGTGGGAACGACAGATGAATTCGCTGATTATCAGCACACACACACACACACACACACTGAGGGTCGTTAATAATTCACACATTGACTCGACGGCGGTGGTCAATAATTCACCGGTGCCGTTTTCGGTCACCATGGTGACGCAGCTGAACAGGGCATTATGGGTATTGTCTGTGTGCTTCAACCCCTATTAAATATGAATGTCGCTCTGGTAATGTAATCCTGTGTGCTGAATTGACTGAGATGTCTGACAGTGTCGGTATGTGACTACTGTGGCTTGTTAGATGGTAATACCACAGTATTTTGATGAGTACATTGGTTGCTGTTTAAATACCATATTGATAGCATAGAGCTGTGTTTGTGAATGTGTTCAAGGTCGGGAAGGAAACCAACCAGTGTGTCAGACCAGATGATGATGTGTCAGCGTGTGTGAATGGGCACAGTCAGCTCAAAATGTCATCATATTTATATTGATATGCGCATTTGCTGTGTGTGTGTGTGTGTGTGTGTATGTGTGTGTGTGTGTGTGTGTGTGTGTGTGTGTGTGTGTGTGTGTGTGTGTGTGTTTATGTCTCACCCGTCCTTAGAGAGGTGAAATCTGAAGAAATCATTTGCTGCAAGCTTGATGGCTTTTTCTGGAGTGACGAGAGTTAAGTTCACCGCAGCACCTGGGAGAGAAAACACACGTATTCAGTTACACCTTCACTCTCAAAATAATCCTTTAGTTGAAAGTAGTGCTTGTCAAATCAATTAATCGCATCTAACATAAAAGTTTGTAAATATATACTGTGTGTGTGTGTGTGTGTGTGTGTGTGTGTGTGTGTGTGTGTGTGTGTGTGTGTGTGTGCGTGTGCGTGTGCGTGTGCGTGTGCGTGTGTGTGTGTGTGTGTGTGTGTGTGTGTGTGTGTGTGTGTATATATTTAGGGCTGGGAAAAGATTAATCGCGATTAATCGCATCCAAAATAAAAGTTTTTGTTTACATAATATATGTGTGTGCACTGTGTATAATTATTCTGTATATATATATTTAAGAAATATTTGCATGTATATACTGTATATATTTATTTATAATTTATATTATATATAAATATGAATTTTTTCTTATATGTATACATGCATGTGTGTGTATTTATATATATATACAAAATAATTATACACAGTGCACACACATATATTATGTAAACACAAACTTTTATTTTGGATGCAATTAATCGCGATTAATCTTTTCCCAGCCCTAATATATACATATATATATATATATATATATATATATATATATATATATATATATATATGTGTGTGCGTGTATGTGTATATATACTGTATGTGTGTGTGTGTGTATGTATATATGTGTATATATAAACACACTATATTGCCCAAAGTTTTGGGACGTCTACCCTTACATGCACATGAACTTTAATGACATCCCATTCTTAATCCGTAGGTTTTAATATGGTGATGGCCCACCCTCTGCTGCTATAACAGCTTATACTCTTCTGCGAAGGCTTTCCACAAGGGTTAGTAGTGTTTTTATGGGAATTTTTGACCATTCTTCTGGAAGCGCATTTGTGAGGTCAGGCACTGATGTTGGACGAGAAGGCTTGGCTCGCAGTCTCTGCCCAAACCAGGTTGAGGTCAGAACTCTGTGCCAGTCAAGATCGTCCACACCAAACTCGCTCATCCATGTCTTTATGGACCTTGCATTGTGCACTGGTGCGCAGTCATGTTGGAACCGGAAGGGGCCATCCTCAAACCGTTCCCACAAAGTTGCGAGCATGAAATTGTCCAAAATGTCTTGGCATGCAGAAGCACTAAGAGTTCCATTCACTGGAACTAAGGGCCCAAGCCCAACCCCTGAAAAACAACCCCACACCATAATCCCCCCTCCACCAAACTTTACACTTGGCAAAATGCAGTCAGGCAAGTACCTTTCTCATGGCAACCGCCAAACCCAGACTCGCCCATCGGATTGCCAGACAGTGAAGCGTGATTCGTCACTCCAGAGAACATGTCTCCACTGCTCTAGAGTCCAGTGACGGTGTGCTTTACACCAGTGTTCGAACTGTACCGTGTCCTTTGGGGGAGCCCACTTATTTTGTTGTTTTTTCCACCGGAGGGGTGTTCGTGCACTTGCGTGTGTCGAGGACTGAAGTGCCTTTCAGACAGGGCGCGGAACGCGCGGCGCTGTGCTATGAAACCCATTCATTTCAAGGACTTCCAAAGATACATAACAGCTACAAGTGTATGCACTGTTCAAGCACTATATACAGGATTCACCCTATTATACTTTATCGACACAAATTGATAAGTCAAACAGCCATCCAAAAAAAGTCTATAAATAGGCTGTCTTTGAGTTCACTTGAACAAGAGTTAAATTACTCGTCAGGCTACAGAATAATACCGTTATTCCTCCGTTCAATTAGGCCTAAGACATCGAGAGTCACGCAGACCTATAACAACCCAGCCACAACACATAATTGGGAATAACATGCATTACCTTTACACAGAATGGATTTCAAGGACTTCGCGCGCAGATCAATGGCCTCCAATGTTTATATTTTTTCTATGAATCTTTGAGTTAACATGTAGCTACTAAACATGATTGGAATTTTACTAAACATGGAATTGAAATTGCTATTTTACACATAATAATCCACGAGGATCACATTACACAAAACTGAAATTGCACGTCAAATTAAAACATTGTCAATATTTTTTGAGACCCCCCAAAACTTCACTTATCACGTTTTCAGGGGAGCCCATGTCTTATTAAGGGGAGCCGAGCTCGCCCTAGCTCCCCTGTAGTTCGCACCCTGCTTTACTCCACTGCATTCCCACACTTTGCATTGCACTTGGTGATGTAAGGCTTGGATGCAGTTGCTCGCCCATTTAGAAGAGAGGAAATTTCACAAATGGACTTATTGCAATGCACATACAACCTACTGTGGCCATGGAAGTGATTGGAACACCTGAATTCAATGATTTTGAGGGGTGTCCCAATACTTTGGGCAATATAGTGTGTGTATATATATATATATGCGATTCATCGATTTGACAGCACTAGTTGCAACACTGACATGTAAACTTGCACTTACCCCTGTACATGCCGAAGTATCCCTCCGACCGGATGGTCTTAATAAGGCAGTCTGACCTGCAGAGCACAATATATCATTCACATCTGAAACCTGATCAACTGAGTCTTCTATATGATTCCATTCGTTTTTTTGAACACTCACATGCTGGTATAGAGACGGCATCCATTCTGCTGGTTCTGAAGGCGAGTCTTGGCCAGATCGATGGGAAACACGCAGGTAACGCCGATCAGTCCCGCCACACCGCCATTTATTAGCTTGGCAGGCAAACTGGAGCAAAGGATGAGAGGAGATCAGACAAATAAGAGACAATGGCAAACAATAATTTATTTAAAGTTCTTGCCAGGGCATTACTATGCAGTTGTTAGGGTGTTGTGGGTGGTTGCCAGGGCATTACTATGCAGTTGTTAGGTCGTTGTGGGTGGTTGCCAGGGCATTACTATGCAGTTGTTAGGTCGTTGTGGGTGGTTGCCAGGGCATTACTATGCAGTTGTTAGGTCATTGCGGGTGGTTGCCAGGGCATTACTCTACAGTTGTTAGGGTGTTGTGGGTGGTTGCCAGGGCATTACTATGCAGTTTTTAGGTCGTTGTGGGTGGTTGCCAGGGCATTACTATGCAGTTGTTTGGTCGTTGTGGGTGGTTGCCAGGGCATTACTATGCAGTTTTTAGGTCGTTGTGGGTGGTTGCCAGGGCATTACTATGCAGTTGTTAGGGTGTTGAGGGTGGTTGCAAGGGCATTACTATGCAGTTTTTAAGTTGTTGCGGGTGGTTGCTAGTGCATTACTATGCAGTTGTTAGGTCATTGCGGGTGGTTGCCAGGGCATTACTATGCAGTTGTTAGGGTGTTGTGGGTGGTTGCCAGGGCATTACTATGCAGTTGTTAGGTCATTGCGGGTGGTTGCCAGGGCATTACTATGCAGTTGTTAGGGTGTTGTTGGTGGTTGCCAGGGCATTACTATGCAGTTGTTAGGTCGTTGTGGGTGGTTGCCAGGGCATTACTATGCAGTTGTTAGGGTGTTGTGGGAGGTTGCCAGGGCATTACTATGCAGTTTTTATGTCGTTGTGGGTGGTTGCCAGGGCATTACTATGCAGTTGTTAGAGTGTTGTGGGTGGTTGCCAGGGCATTACTATGCAGTTGTTTGGTCATTGTGAGTGGTTGCCAGGGCATTACTGTGCAGTTGTTAGGGTGTTTTGGGTGGTTGCCAGGGCATTACTATGCAGTTGTTAGGTCATTGCGTGTGGTTGCCAGGGCATTACTATGCAGTTGTTAGGGTGTTGTGGGTGGTTGCCAGGACATTACTATGCAGTTGCTAAGGTGTCCCTGAGTGGTACTATGCACATTATGATGTTATGAGTTTGCTAGGGTGTTGTGCGGTTCAAAAAGTCTAACTCCAGTGATGCTTGACTTTTTGAAACTCACCTGATCTGTTTGTCAGCCATTTATCTGGGTCCCTGTACTTCTTCAGTGTGTGTGTGTGTGTGTGTGTGTGTTTAAGGCGTCAGTCGGCACGTCTTTGCAGATTTCTCAGAGACTTTTTGGATCTCAGTCCATTCGCCTTCCTGTGCCAGATATCTGAAAGACACGGGAATAGAGAGAATGATTGAGTCAGTGTGGTTATGATACAGGTGTCATCTCTCTCTGTTTGACTCCAGGAATTCTTCACACTGGACTCTTTCCTTTCCTTCTCCATCTCCATGAGATCCTCTCATCTCAGGAACAACTATGTCTTATTTTTATTCTTATTAACTTTTGTTGGTTGCACAGGAAGTTTAAAATAGCTCACACTATCTGATTCATGACACACACACACGGAGCTCCCTGCCTAAGTTTTCAATTCAATTTCAATTCAATTTATATATAAAGCACATTTAGAACAACCTCAGTGCTACTACAGAGCTCCTAAAGGGTGATGGTGCCGAAGAAAAAAAATTAGATGGGAGGAAAAATAATAAGTCAATGCATTTGCATTCTCTCGAGAAACTTTGTGTTCACTCGCAAAACCTGTTGAGGACATTTCAAGTGAATGCAAAGTTTCTTGGCAGAACGCAAAACCTTTGAGAGAACGTAAAAGCATCAACAAATACATTTTCCTCCCATCAAATTTCCCTCCCCCCGCCAACCCGTCCCTTTAGGAGCTCTGTAGTACCACTTTGACCAACTAAACTTGTTCTAAATGTGCTTTATATCTGAATTGAATTAAAAAAGAATTGAAATCTTAGGCACGGAGCTCGGTGTGTGTGTGTCATGAATCAGAGACTGTTGGAGAGAAACATCTGTGTGTGTTTCCTGCTAATCATATGTGGAATTTGAACAACTTGAAGACAGTCAGTCTTTTCCCCTTGTTCCTCCCCTCCGTTCAGC
Source organism: Siphateles boraxobius (assembly GCF_051911475.1). NCBI lineage: Eukaryota > Metazoa > Chordata > Actinopteri > Cypriniformes > Leuciscidae > Siphateles > Siphateles boraxobius. The sequence goes on from NW_027509192.1 coordinate 1,270,805, forward strand.
CAATCAGCTCGTCTCTTTCACTCCGTCCCCTCCCTCTCTTCCTTCTGCTCTCCACTGATGCGTTTCCTGATTTCTGCTGACTGGACTAGACTCTTCTACCTTCAATTCTGCATTTTCTCTGTCTGGGTTCCTCTTTTACTTCACTCATAGAGAGTGGATGCACTCGTGAGATTTACCATAAACATTATTATATGTTAGATCAGCACTAACCGACACAAACCAGTTTGGAAACCTTCTGTTCCTATCAGCAGGACTGTTATTTTTCCATCCTGCTGTTTTTAACTTCTCTCTCTTCCTCATGATTCAAGAGAATATCAGGTCTGTTATGACTGGCACATTGTTCCTACTATCAGTGAACACTAAATCGCAGATATTTAATGCCTCCCACAAGGTCTCAGACACATGAAGGACCAGCAACAACGATAAAAGAATAAATGCTAAAATATTCTCGATTTTATTTCAAAGTCTCTTGATTCTCTAGAGTTTTAGAAGAGACTGTCTCTTAATAGGGGTTTTATAGGAACTCAGTTATGAACTAGCCACCAGGGCATCCCACAAGAAAAACATTTTCCCATAATGCCATTTTTCTGGCGAGAAAAAACAGGTATGCTTGAGCTTTTTTGTCCTTTTTAGGGTCGGATCTTGTGACATCATGTCCCGTTTTTGGTTTGTTTAGAAGTCTTTGGTCCATGTTGCGTTCATATTTCAGTCGAACCGCACCAGAGTTTGTTTGGAAGCGGCTGAGACACACTTTTCAGCGCTTGTTGAGCACCAGTGTTCAGATGGCAGCGTTCACACTTATTCAAATGAACTGCACTAACAGAGCAATCACAGCAAGGTTCTTTTTAATCCAAGCAAACATGCCAAGTGTGAAGACACCCTATGTTATGCGATTGCAAGAGCTAAAAGAAGGGCTAAGAGACAAAACCTCCTTCGACAATTTGCAGTGCTACATATAATCGAGGCTGAGAAAAGAACCCAACGACAGGTAAATGATATACTGTTTTCCATGTTCGTGGAGTAATGTGGTGCGAACACGCCAAAAAGTGCCAATAGAGTACAGATATGACATCACTTTGTAGGCCAAAACTTGGCATTTTAAAACTTCCGGTTCCATTGTCCTGAAGTCAGTTGGTTTTTTGAATGGGATTTTGGTTAAATGGCTGAAATAGGGTCTATGATTAACACAACACAAGCTCAAAACACTTTCACGTTTTATTCAATGACAAATACATTAGTATTACCCCACTCATGATTTTTAAAAGCTGTTACGTCTCTTGAAAAAGGCGGTAGGTGAAAAACTTAAACAAACATTAGAAATGTTGAACTGGCAACTAACTGAAATAAAATAAGTTCAAGGTGAAGAACAAAAATAACTCAAAATGAAATAATAAGCTAAAAATAAATGACAAAGACACATAAAATGATTAAAATTAAAACTGAACATATAAAAATAAAAGAGATTTCAAAATATTAATCAATGCTACAAAAGTATAAATAATACTAAAATAACACATACTCTTTGAGCATGTAATTACCTTTTCATTTTGAGGTTTTTTTTAAAGATAAAGTGGATACTTCAAAGAAATTATCCATTAAGACTCCTGTATTAAAGAGTGATATCTGAACAATGAAAGTTTACTTCATGAATGTTTAGCTTTCGGTTTCAATCAATAGAGGAAGAGAAGAAGCTGAGAATTATGTTTTTGTGTACGTAGTGGTTTGGTCTTGTGACAAGATCTCTGTCGGTCTGTGTGTCTTATAATCAGCAGAAACTAATTAAATGTCACAAACAGGCTTTAACAAGTCTCAAATACCTAGAACTCTAGCTAAACAACATAAACAGGCCTCTCACGTTTTGAAGACAGGCAAGAGTGACTTAAAATTGACCCTTTCAATCTTACCCAGATACATTAGTGCTATTTTCAGATTGGCTATTGTGTAGATCAACGAACAACACCAGAGAGAACGCGCTTCGCTTGATTCCTGCCGATTTTACAGTGAGAGCGGCGCGGCCAGAGTTTTGGGTGCTGCGGCATATTAAATATATTACAAATAGTTTTTCAGCGCGAGAAATACAATGTGTGGCGGGAGAGCGTGACAAAAGACCGAAATGAGTGACTGTCACGCTCAACGAGTGACACTTGAGAGCCCTGCATAAATAAGCAACTGATGAGCAACACAACTACTCAAGTTTTAACATGTTTAAACTCAAATTAATTATTGCAAAATAATTGACAGACATGATAAAAAACTGATGATGATGAAAAAAATTGTGATAGTGTTTTCTTCCCAACTGTGACATATATCTGAGTGAAACAGCTTCTCAAACAAGAACAAATGTAGGGCGGAGCTTGATTTTGTTCGTGGGAAATTGATTGGATGGTAAAGGCATAGGGATATATTCACAACCTGATTGGTCAGCTTTTATGATGTCATTTCTTGTCGTAATTTACCGATCATCCAAAACAATGTTGTGTTCTGGGATAAATGCGCTCATTGTCCTTGCGTAGCTACATATGATGGTATTTTGACCAGTTGAGAACTCGTGAAGAGCTTATAAAATGTGTAAACGAGTCAGGAATTCCAGATCTGTTGTGAGGAGACGCGGTTCTGACGCCTGTACTGAACTGTGATGGGAAACATTGCGACTATTAAATGATGAGGAAAAAACACGTATGATTGAGCATTCTGTCTTTTTTAGGGTCACATCTTGTGACATCACATCCTGTTTTTGGTTCGTTTACATGTCTTTGGTCCGTGTTACGTTCATATTTCAGTCGAAGCGCACCAGAGTTGCGGACTGAGACCAGCCAGTGTTGTTTATTGGTGGATCTCGTGTGAGTGACAGGTTGCCCCGCCCTCGCACCAGTAAACGCATCATCAGAGAAGAGATGTCGCTGCAAGGGAGAGGGGAAGTTATTCTGAATAAAGATTATGTGGCACATGAATTAAAAAAAAAAGGATGTGCACAGATAAATCATTTATAATAAATACTGCAATATTCCATAAATTGCCCATATTCATGGTGACTTTAAATAATAGCATGGTTGTTATATTTACCTTGCTACAAAGATAACAACTTAAGATATCATAAACATAATAAACATTAACATCATGATTTTGCCTGCTATGAAACAATGTGTATTGTGAAAAGTGCTATATAATTAAATTAGACTTGACGTAATTTGCCTAAAACAACTTTTGTTTCATTACTTTTAATGCCACTGAGTGCAAAATAATGTAAATGAATGGGCACTTTCAGCAAACCCTGAGCTGTTACCCAGCATGCACCAGTGTGTGTGTGTCCACTTTAAAACCACCATAAAGCCAGTCTGACCACTATTTAAACTCCTAGGACCCTCGGAGAGGAACAGAAAACACTCGTCAACTATCCACGAGCTCCTAATGCTCTCAGTTACTCTAAACACTATATTTCTACACAACAGAACTGAGATAGTCGCCATGGAAACGGACTGAAGATGGCATTAAAAATTCTTTGAATTAGAGCCAGAGATTTGTTTCCACTTGTCTTACAGCAGATTTCAAGTCTGTCGTTTACATGTGTGTGTGTGTGTGAATGTAATTCACTGGTGATTAATGAACGTATAGAGTTAATATGTTCATACACACATCTGTGCTGACTAACAGTCAATGTTAAGACTATAATCAATCACTTATATCTAGTTTTACATGCACTTTCATTCAAAACATTGGGCTCAGTATGATTTTTTTTAAGAAATGAATTCTATTATTCAGCAAGGACGCATTAAATTGATCAAATGACAGCAAAGACATTTATAATGTTACCATTACAGACTTCTACTCCACAGAAATCTGTTCTTTTGAGCTTACTATTAATCAAAAATATGAAGACAACTGTTTAAAACATTGATAATAATAATGTTTTCTTGAGCAGCAAATCAGCCTAGAATGATTTCTGAAGGATCATGTGACACTGAAGATTGCAGTAGCGATGCAGTAATAATGAACATATTCACATAGAAAACAGATATTTTAATTTGTAATAATGTTTCACTGTTTTTCCTGTACTTTTGATCAAATAAATGCAGCCTTGGTGGGCAGAAGAGACTTCTTTCATAAACATAAAAAATTCTTACCAACTCCAATCTTTTGAGCGATAGTGTATATAAAAATACCCTTTGATACCACATCCACCATGGTATTCTTTAAAGTACAGGCGTCAAATAAATACCATGGTACATTAATTTTAGTACCATGGTATTACACTATCTCTGTACCTCCCCAGTTATTTATGTATGGTATTTCCATCTTTTTTTTTTTTAATGGCATTATGCTGTGTCTAAAAACAATGTCATATAAAATACAGCCATGAACATGTTGCGTTTCTGCCAAATGGAGGGATGCAGAGAGAGAGAACGAGGACGGAGGAGTGTAAAGAGAGAGTGAAGAGGGAGCTGTAATGAGAGACATCTGGTGGGAGGAGAGAGAAGACGGAGGGAGAGGAGGAGGAGAGGAAAGTAGATGAACCAGACCTGACAACACAAGCAGCTGTGAAGCCAAGTGAGTGTGTGTGTGTGTGTGTGTGTGTGTGTGTGTGTGTGTGTGTGTGTGTGTGTGTGTGTGTGTGTGTGTGTGTGTGTGTGTGTGTGTGTGTGTGTGTGTGTGTGTGTGTGTGTGTGTGTGTGTCTGTGTGTATGTGTGTGTGTGTGTGTTTAACATCACGATCATTTATTCTGGACATGCCACAGTTTCTTACTGTAGTCTCACTGTAAACCCAAATAATAAGTTTGCGTCAAAACGTATATTTTAATTTTAATTGCTCTTAACTTAAAATATTTGAGTATACTCTTAACTTAAAATTATCATGTAATTGCAACTTAAATATTTTGTAGTAAGCTGGAAAATGTTTCTAGTCCGTCATTTATGACCATCAGCTGTTCAGGCAATGGGTTTGGTCTGGTTAGGGCTGGTAGACCATCTTAAAAGAGCAACAAACCAAACAGCATATTAGAAAAAAAAAGAAAAGCAGCCTGCATGGATAGTTTCCTAAAATGAATTTCCAGACGTCCTTAACGTTCCAAGTTAAGAAAACTCTTATCAATACAATGTAAATGTTGGTGAATACTGTCAAGTTCCAAAAATGGCAAAAAAAACCTTTAAATGTTTAGTAGTACAGTCTTTAGGCCATATTCTGAACCTCATATGAAAGTCATATGAAAAATAATCAACTATATTTGATTTTGAAAATATATACATTGCAGTTCAAAAGTTTGGGGTTGGTAAGATATTATGTTTTTGAAAGACTCTTATACTTACCAAGGCTGCATTTATTAGATAACAAATACAGTTAAAACTGTAAAAATGTGAAATATTATTACAATTTTAATAAATGTTTTCTATTTAAATATATTTTAATATCATTCTAATATGATGATTTGATGCTCAAGAAACATTTATGATTATTATTGAAAACAGTGGTGCTGCTTCATATTTTTATGGAAATGGTGAAAACAATTATTTGATGAATAGAAAAAACAGCATCTATTTGAAATAGAAATCTTGGTAACACTTTACTTAAAGCCTTTATGTATAATGCATTATAAAGGTATTTATAATGTATGTTATAATGCATTCTTTTTTATATAAATAAGTGAAATGTTCATATTTGCAGATTCATTGTTACATCTGAAATAGTTTGTTTGTCATGTGTTTTAATAAATTATACTTTCTAACATGTGTAACAATGTATAGATAATTATTATAATGTATTATAACTCTTATTATTCATGAGGTCATTTAATGGATCATAAGGTGCTTTTATAATGCATTTGCTTTTATCTCAAATACTTTTATAATGCATTATATACATGATCACATTACCGAAATCTTTTCTAACATTATAAATCTTTACTGTCACTTTTGATCAATTGAATGGGTCCTTGCTAAACAAAAGTATTGAGATGATTGTTCTTTATGCTGCTATGATCTGGTTTTTCCAGCAGGGAACAGCTGATGCCCATTCCTGAATCCAGAAGAAATCTGTGCACCTTTGACCAAACCGCACCCGTCATTCATCTGACTCTGATAACAGATGTTGTGCCATGTGTGTGTGTGTGTGTAGCGTCTGAAGTTCAATGGAACCTGGATGTCTCGAAATAGCTCTTTTACAGTATTTCAGTCTCTCTGTCCTCTCCTCTCTCCCTCCCCATCATCTATGTCTGGTCTAGGGAGGTTCTGCTGGATTGTCTTGAGCAAGTTTATAGGAATTAACTGTCCAAATTAATTAATTAAACGCATCAGTTTCATATGAAAAAAATTGGCAGCCAATGAGATGTACACACAATTGACCCTTCGCTAAGCCACGCCCGAAAACCGCCACTGGCCAATCGTGTCTTAGCAACCGTAACTAGGGAGGGCGGGGCTTAGCGAAGGTTCAACTGCTGAAATTAAATCTCACTTGTAAGTCGCTAAACGATTAAATGTAAATAAGAACAAATTGTATATGTGTGTGTGTGTGTGTGTATAGTACAATTTAATTTTGATATTTTTACATTACTTTGACATATGTTTTTTAACTTGTTAATTTTGAAAAATATAATAAAAAATAAAATAATAAAGAAAAGAAAGAATGAAAGAGACTGACTCAGCGTTTAGTAGACTCACAGTCTCAGAGTTTGCGCAGTGAATCAGTGTGTGCAGAAAAGAGCCGACATGAGTGAGTGAGTGACTGGAGAGCAAAGACAGATTTACTGAGCGTCAAGAGTGATAAGATGAGATTAATATCAGACACTCAGAGCCGTCAGCGCATGAGCTCCCACTGTCTGCTGGTTAATTAGCTGATGTACAGTACTCTCTCTCTCATGTGTGTGAAAGAAAGATAGTGTTCAGACTGTATGCTGTTTCACTCTTGCTTTCTCTCACGATGCTCACTATTAACTCTGTAAGAATTTAAAGAAGGTTTTAAAGATATTTATTTCACACAAAAATTAAACAATATTAAAATATAAAACCTAAATAATATAAATACTTATTATTTTGAAGTGAGATACCATGGGAATATCTTCTTACGGCAGTGACTGTAGAACAATTTACAAGACATCTGTTATCTGCAAGGTGTTCTGCTCCTCTTAACTAGTGACCTTTGCCCTGTGCGCAGTCGTTTAACTTACACTAAAGGTCACCTGAGACCAGATTGCGTTTGAAAGACACTCATTGTTAAGGTAAAGATCAGTCAATATGAGAAACAGCCAAAGACAGCAAATACACCAATTATTTCAAGCCAGATTAAACAACACAAACGTACCATGGTATAACCATGTTTTTTTTTTTGTTTTTTTTTAAATATCATGCTTTTATCTGAAAGTACCACAGCATTATTTGAAGCACAATATAGTACCATTTAAATCCGGTATATGTGTATTGTAATAATGCAACACCATATTAACATGGTACTCCAGAGTAAGGAATACCTTGGTACAGTAATGGTATAATGCTATGGTACTTTAAATACACCATGCTGGTACATGGAAATCGTATTATGGCATTTACATGGTATTTCCAGTTTAATATACATGGTATAATCCAGTTTAATAACGATGGTCCATCATGTCCAAAATATCTTGATAGCCTACTTTATCTATTTTTTGTAAAGGCCGTTTGCTTTTAGGCCAAGGACGCAATTCTTTCATCACTGGAAAACATATAGCCAAAATATACAAAGAAAAAAAAAACGAGTGAAGAAATATTTGCAGTATCTGAACGAGGTCGCTGATAGTCTCTGATGACATAATTCTGCTGCAGAGAATCCTGTTCAAATCTGAGACTCCAGAGCGCGCACGTACGGCGCATCGAGAGCGCGCGCGCCGCAGCGCCCTGATGTTGGTGATGATGATGATCCGCTGCAGATCTAGTAGACACAGTCCGTTTTAATGCTTCTGATCAGATATCACACACCCGCGTCCGTGGAGCCGGTTAATCCCGCGGGGATCCAAACCCAACTAACGTACAACCAGAACAAACACACGCAGATGAAACGCGCACCGCTGTATGATGAAAAACAGATGTTCGCGTGCGCGGAACCCAAACGAGAACACCGTTAGAATTAACGAAGCTGTCAAAGAAGCGCGTTCTCGTTTGACGGTTAGGTTTGCGATGAAGAATAAAGGAATCGTGTTTTTCCAAATAACGGAAAACGATCCGCCGCATCACACCGTATAACCACTGCACCGTTATTTCTGTTTCTTCTGCTGACATAATTCATCTTTAATAGGCTACGCTGACCGATCAAATCATGAATAACTGAACTACGTTTCCTTATGCAACATGAATATTAATATGATACAAATGCTGGTCTTATAGAAGAGTGTAACAGTGCCACTTACCCGATCCTGCTGTTTTGTCCCGTTATTCCGGATTATTATGGCTTCATGTGATGTTCCTCCTCCGGTGACGGTGTGATAATAGTTAAAGCTGCCGGTGTTACTAGCGTTCGTGTGTGTTTGGAGGAAAGGGAGGGAGTAGAAGCACGACAGGGGTCAGCGGGAGGAGGAGGAGGAGAAGGAGAGGACGGGAGAAAGTGACGCCTCCTACTGGTGACGAAGCCTTGGATTTTTCTGCTCTTAAATCAAAGCCGAAACACGCTTTCTGACGTCATCGCCGTGACGCAACGGTGACCTTGAGTTAAATATAGGTTATTGAAGATATCCTACATCAAAGTATTGGAGTGCCTTTTGGATTGAGGAATACACCCCACATGTTACCAAAAAACAGAAGAATGAACATCACTGATTTAATAATTTAATCATGTAGTTTGGATTGTCCAGATGTTCATAATGCTGTGCCAGGATGAATGTCAAGAGGCCTGTCAAGAACACGTCCTGGTCACACTGCACTACAACATACATGAGATTTTCATTTTGCATAAAGAAAAGAATAAGCCTATTTTTTATCTTTGCATTAATTTCATGACAAATAAGCACTTTTACCCCAAATTGTCATTTACGTAAAGCAAAAAAATAAATAATTAAAACGCAATTCACAGTTCACACACACATATATAAATATATATATATATATATATACAGTATATGATTTCTTGTTTCAGTTATGACAATGTGGTTTTATGTTTTGCACTATTATTATCTCCATTATTATTATTAAATGCCTCAATATTTGCACATTTGTGACATACTGTTCAATTTTAACTTTTTAAAAATGTAAAACTAGTGTTATTGTATAAATCCCCCTTCGACTATTAAACTTTTCTTTTCTTGCATATTCTTCTGTGCATTTTTGCAATTATTACATGACAAATTGATTTCTCATTGATTAAATGCAACAACAGAAAAACAGCATTCTGGTAACCATACAAAATTATAACTATATATATTTAACTTAATATATATATATATAGATATATACACACACACACACATATTGTTATTGTAATACATTAATACTGTATTACAGCGACGAGGATCGCCACTGAAAATATTGGCATTTGGCATTAGAAATTAGTAAAATCTGGTAGCATTACAGTAATGAGAATTTGTTGATAAAATGAGCTTGTACTGAAAATGCCACAATAACATTTATTAATGGCTTAATTTTCCTTGTGCAAAATATATTTTCTGCCTGTTTCCTAATAATTTAGTTTAATTTCATTCATTTTGAATTGATTTTGAGGTGAAATATGACACTTTTTGAGAGGCTACATGAGATTCACCCATATGCATAAAATGTTTTGATTGTTTGTTGAACGTGTAACAGGAATAAGGTTTATTTAAGTGCTACATTGTGTCTCACTATGAATAAAGCTGGACTCTTGAGTTCTTGAGAGAGAGAGAGAGAGAGAGAGAGAGACATCATTCAGACAGACAGCTGATCTGAGACCTGTGAGAAGAGACACTGTATGTCCATGTGTGTCTTTATTGTCTCCAGTGCTGCTGTTTGTCATGTTCTTGGCATCCGCTCTCAGCACGATCATGTGTGTGTGTGTGTGTGTGTGTCAGCTGGACTGAGGGTCTGCAGAGGTAGCTGGTGTCTCCAGCCCGACTCGCTTTAGTGATTCTTCATACTTCCTCTTTCCCAGAGTCACTACGTCCTCTATTTCTTCCGCCAGGTCCCGCCTGCCACTGTCCACCAGTGCTTTCACCAGCCGCTGCACCGCCCCAGGCCCCGCCCCCTGCTGCCCTCTCGCCCAATGAAAGAGCATCGCCAATACCTGGGCCCCAAAGTTGTCCCTGACAAACACAAACACATGGAGATGCCATTTTATTTTTATTACTATTTATAATCGCAATTTTTTGTGCCATTCTTAATTTCTTTGTTAAAATTATGTTTCCTGTTTCTGTACACAATGTCAATGTGTGTACATCATGGCGGTATTTGATATGCTGTTTTTAATTGTATGCTTTTAATAAAAAAAACTGTATTGTTATTGTATAAACCCATTTTATTTTGACAATGAAGATTTTTGCACTGTGCATTTTTGCAATATCAAGACAGAAAAGCAATTTTTACTCCCAAATTATCATTGATTTTTATCAATTAACAAATTTTATTTATTTTTTATCATGTCATTTAAAGCATGGATGCATATAATAAATCAAATTAAATAATTATATATCTAAATCAATATATATTTTTTAAATTAAGTAAATAATAATAAATAATAAAATATACAATGAAATGTTGTGATAAATAAAATTAAAAAATAAAAGTGAGCATAAATAAATAAGGCAATTTTGTACTGATAAAAGTTAAACACTTTTAACCCCCAAATTTCATTAACGTAATCTTATAATTATATATATATATATATATATATGAGCCTAAATAAATAGGGCATACAATTATTCATATAAATGTAATGTCATATACCTTTAAATTAATAAATGCATTTTGTGCCTCATTTATGCTGACATTTTTTTGCACTTTTATTGATTGCAACACTTCAGAATTAATTTAATTATTCATAATTTATATAATTTTGTCTGCTATATTGTTGCTTTATAGAACACATTTATTGATATTGGTAACACTTTATATAACATATATTTACTAAAGTAATAACAGTAAATTAGGCATAATTACATGCAAGTAACCAAACCCTAATCCTAACTCTATAGTAAGTACATGTTCTTAATTAATGTTACTCAAATGTATAATTACAGTGTAACAAGGACACCTTAAAATAAAGTGTAACCTTGAAATTGAAGTTGACTTGAGAGATACTGGGGTGTAAAGACTACAGAAAAGAGGGCTATAACATAGAGAACTGTGAGAAAATGAGTGTGCATGCATGCGTGTGAATGTGTCCCGTCTCCTGCAGTGTCCCAGATGGCTCACTGATCAAAACCAAACACTCAAAATTCACCATTGTTGTCTTAGTTTCCTCCATCCCTCATTTTCACACTGCCTCTCTCTTTCTCTGTAACGCATTTCCCATAGTGATTTTATACCAGCGCAAACATGCCTGTGATAGAGCAAACCAATCTCAAAAAATGAAAAAACTGAACTTATGATATTTGGTTCTGAAAACGGTCCTAAAAAGCTCATGATGTTGGAGCCGATAGCCTCATGCTCAATGCTCCGACATGAAGCACTGTTGCGCTTCGGGCGACCTGAGTTCGAGTCCCGGCTCGCAACTATTCCCGATCCTCTCCCCCTCTTCTCTTCCTGTCAGTTCTCTACTATCCTATCTCAATAAAAGCAAAGAAAGGCCAAAATACAGGGTTCGTACAGACTCTGTCAAATGAAATTCCAGGACTTTCAAGGACTTTTCAAGCACTACTTTTTTGGATTTCAAGGACTTCAATCGGCACTTATCAAACAATATCTTTATTATTATTTTTATTTATTTCATTTTATTTTTTTACTCAAATTAAACATATGGTATCTGATGTTTCACTTCATATAGGTCAATCCATTGACCAGCGCTGTCAGGCATGGGAAATCCCCTTAACCATTGAAAGGATATTGAAACTGAATTTTTTTCTATTAATATATATGATTGACCTGAAGAATGAAAGTTGTATTATATACTTGATATCATGCTCATAGCCATGAGAAATAGCTCTATATCTCAGACGGGCTGCAGCGTTGATTTAGCGTGAAACAATTGTATTTTTTCAACAACAACAAAAAAAAATCCCAATATTTTGAATTTGGGATGCACCGATACCACTTTTTGCAGAACGAGATACCGATACCGTAACCGATCCCTGAATTTTCACTGCATTTGTAATTTTTAAATGTATTAGTAGATAAACCAAAAGAATATAAATCATATTAGTTGGCTTAATTTGTTCATCAAATATATATTTCTTTCAATTATTTTCATGCTTAATTAAGCCTGCTAAAATGCATTGTACTGTATGAGCTTCTGTTACTGTACATTCTAATGCTCTATCATATTTTATCTTTCATTGAATAGCACAGCACATACTTAGCAAAGGATTGGGTCAGTGGTACAAATGTTTAGACACCAGTGAAATATCAATTATTTAATCCCAATTTTGATACTACAACAAAAACTGCCAGCCTAATTAATGTGAATTTAAAACATTATTAAAGGTAAGCACTAAGCAGCCAGCAACAAAATAAGAACCAATAATCAACTTACAAATAAATAAAATAGAACAAAGAAAGGCTACAAATGAAATAAACAGTGTTTTTAGAGTTTTTCGGGTATATCTAGTACAGAAATTTGAATAAAGTAATAAAATGTGAAAAAATTGCATATTCATTACTGGATAAATTAAATATAGATGTATCTTTTTGTAAAGCTGAAAAGGGCAGCCTATTTAGTCAAGAGCAGTAAGTATTTATTTGTCCATTGTTTGATTAACATTAAAACAGCAGTGGGTTTGTTAAACTGCCCCTTTAAGACCGAAAGCACGGACGCATTTGAACATGGCTACAATCACTTGAGATATAACTGACTTTGTTTACTAGGATACTCGCCAAGATGGCCGTTTTTACATAAATTTGTGTGAATTGTCCGTACAAGCGCAAGACGTGAAAGACAATTTAATTCAGTATTGTCGCGCGGAGACGCCGGTTTGCGGGGCGCGCGCTGATGTTTGCGTTCATGGAACTTCTTGACCGCAAACGTCCAGTAATAATGTAGGGAATCACTCGTTATACACAAATCAGATAACAGTTCATGTTTTACTTTACTTATATACGAGTTAGTTTTCATCCAAATAATACGTGCTGAGTGAACGATCAGCAATAAGGAGCATTCAACAGAACCGGCTCTCTCGTCAGTTAACGTTAATAATAAGCTACATGCCTCGTTTTATTTTCTTTGCCATTGACATCCCACTGAACTACAAACCTTCCACTGATGTCTGTTTAAAGGGATGTGCTCGACCAGCTCGCGTGTCTGTGCCGCTGCGCGCTCAATCCACTGCGCGGTTTCCTCTGAGCAGCTTGCGCACCACAGCTATGTGTTACTATACACACGCTGCCTGGTAGGCCTATCGGTTGTGGGATTCTGAGTATTTTTACATGAGCTTGGTATCGGTGCATCCCTATTTTTAATAATTCAAGCACTTTTCAAGAACCTCTTCAAAAATATGTTTGTTTTCAAGGGTTTTCCAGGACTCAAATTTCAAAAAGTAAAATTCAAGTACTTCAAGCACTTTAAGCACCTTGTATGAAACCTGAAAATATAGCATAGCACCTATCAACCTCCATCACTGTAGATCTTCAATACATTATCAACTGCCCAACCTCTGCAACAGTGGATGGACTGGTGGAGCACTATAATACATCTCTGAGCAGTGTTTTTGACTTCCATGCCCCTATCAGGACACGGGAAGTCAGCTTTGAACGCTCTGCCCCCTGGTTCACACAGGAACTGCGGCAAATGAAAACTAAGGGCCGTATCCTGGAACGCCGCTGTAAACAGTCTGGTCTATCTGTTCACAAGCTCGCTTTCCGCGACCATCAAAAGGCTTATCTTAAGTCCTTGAAGGGTGCGCGCTCTAAATTTTATTCCAACCTCATCAAAAAAATTACTGGAAATTCCAAACAGCTTTTCACTACATTAAACAATTTTTTGAAGCCCAAATCATCTCTATTCACTGAAACCACAGTGGAGCGATGTAACAGCTTCATTGACTTTTTTAGAACGAAAGTCAATAACATCCGCTCTTCAATATCTGGCTCTTCCTCCCTGTTTCCACCGTCCTCTGACCCCCTGCCCGGGAGAATGCCATTCCTTTCGCACTTCACTGAGGTTCAGCAGAGCCACGTTGAGGAAACCATCAAAAGAATGAAGTCGTCCACCTGCATTTTGGATCCCATCCCGACTGTTCTGCTTAAGTCATTCATTCCTAGTGTCAGCCAAATCATCACCGAGTTTGTTAATCTCTCTCTCAAAACTGCTTTTGTCCCCCTTGCTCTTAAAACTACTGTCATCCGTCCAATACTCAAGAAATGGACCCTAGACCCGGAGGTCCTGGGAAATTACAGGTCAATCTCCAACCTCACCTTTCTGTCAAAGGTTCTAGAGAAGGAAGCCGCCTCTCAACTTCATATCCATTTAAAAAACAACAACCTATTTGAGATATTTCAATCAGGCTTTCGTTCGGGCCACAGTACCGAAACAGCTCTGCTCAGGGTGACAAATTACCTTCTTATGGCAGCTGATTCAGGATCATCATCACTGCTCATTCTGCTCGACCTAACAGCAGCATTTGACACAATAGACCATACCATCCTCCGGGACCGCCTCCACAACACAGTTGGACTGTCGGGAACGGTACTGTAGTGGTTTGAGATCTACCTCTCTGGCAGGACTGACGTGTTATATTGGGAGAATGTGAGTCCAGGATGCTCCCTGTTACATGTGATGTCCCACAGGGGTCGGTTCTCGGTCCTATCTTATTCATACTATACATGGTACCACTCGGTTCTGTCATCAGCAGACATGGACTATCCTTCCATTGTTATGCTGATGACTTGCAACTTTATATCAAGACTGCCTCAAGCCCCTCCATAGCCATGTCACGACTCACCACATGTCTTGAGGAGATAAAGGCATGGATGAAAAGCAACTTACTCCAGCTGAACCCTAGTAAAACTGAGGCATTACTTGTTGGCACCCCTCATCAGATTCGCTCCTCTCCCATTTCTCACTTCATCTTCGACGATCAGGTCATCACTATCTCCTCCTCAGTCATAAACCTAGGGGTTCGGTTTGACCCGCAGCTGACCTTCAATGATCACATTAGACACGTTTGCAAAACCTCCTTCCACCATCTTCGAAACATCTCCAAGCTCCGTCCCCTTCTAACTCTTCCAGATGCAGAGAAACTTGTTCATGCCTTTATTTCCACCAGGCTGGACTACTGTAACGGACTATTCATTGGGATGTCTGGCAGAAATATCCAGAAGCTTCAATACATCCAGAATAGCGCTGCCAGAGTCCTAATGAGAGTCCGAAAATATGATCAAATAACTCCCATTCTACACTCACTGCACTGGCTCCCTGTTTCATTCCGGATCGAAAAATCCTCATGCTTACACAAAAATGTATCACCGGACATGCACCACCATATCTACAAGAACTCATCACCTTGAAACCTCAGATCAACAGGACACTTGGTTCTACAGGTCCCCACCACCAGGCTTCGTACCATGGGGGACCGAGCTTTTTGTTCAGCTGCACCACGGCTTTGGAATCACCTCTCGAGTGAGCTGAGAGCAGTACAGAGCCTGGACACTTTCAAAGCAGAACTGAACACTTTTTTATTCAGAAAGGCTTTTATGTGCTGATTATTTTTATTATTTTGTAGCTGCTGTCGTTCTCCTGTGTAGCACTTTGAGATTCTTCGGAATGGAAAGTGCGTTATAAATAAAATATATTATTATTATTATTATTATTAAAAAAAGCTCATGAATATTAATGAAGTCATGCTGATCTGGCTTGGTAATAATTCCTGCACTGAGTCATCAGTGTTCACGGAAATCTAATGTTGCAATAAACAACCTATCATGGATAGATTAATATAACACAATTTATGTATAATCTGTTATCACTGTCCTTATGAAATCTGAAATGAGCACAATATTTTCCCAAATATTGTGGATTCATTCTACCTCGGACTCACTGATCAGCAGAATTGTTAAATGCAGTGTTGTGCCTGAACGCGTTCATTGAATGATAGTTCATGAACTCGTTCATATTTTGGGCGAACGTGAACTGAACGTACTGTATTACTGCCTGATGAACGTTACTGTGAACTCGTTCATTCTGGTGTCTGTGAACGCCACGCTCTCTCGGTTTAACTTCGTTCAATAGGGTGCCAGATTTCTATAGAGCCTTGCAGGGGAAAACCCGGATAAAACACACCATAAACAGGCCTTAATGTGTAGCGGAAAAACACCCAATCTGGCAACACCAGCCACCAGTGTCGCACACCGCATGCATCATCAAAACAAAAAGCAGCAGGGGGCGTCGTATGATCATTTAAACGAGTTTTATGACAAGGTCGGTGAGGATGGGAAAAATCTTACATTTCTGTGCAAACTTTTCCCGCCGATAAAATAATTGCTGTCTGTGGTTCTATATGGGCTGTGGCAATAACTTTGAAAAATAATAGCTCGCAGCAACATATGGAAAAAAAGAACTATGAACTAGTTGAAAACTTTTAAGTATGAACTATGAACTGAACTAGTTCATTTTAAAATCTGTGAACTGAACTTTGAACTAGTTTATGTAGAAAGTGAACTTTCCCAACACTGGTTAAATGGACCTGCTGTAAAATCTGTCCTGTAATAAAGACAGGACGTGCTGTTGGCCCCAGCGCCATCTGCTGGCGGGCTCTTTCACACACTCCTCACAGGCTCTGATCTGATGCTCACCTGTGCTGGTTTCGGATCCGCTCCAGCTGGTCGTAGCCGATGCCCAGGCTGATGCCTATATTCTGCCACTCGTGGTTGATGCGTAAGGAGATGGACAGCAGGTTGGCCTGTGTCAGGTAGCCGCTCTCCGGGTCTCCCAGGTTCAGCTCCCCGGAGATGTTCCCGTCACAGTCAGCGTTCTGTGTGCGAAAATATGATCATACCATTCTTATTTATCTATCATAGTTGAAATTCTACAAGAGTTTAGAGAAGTGATCATGATTTTTCTCTGTTCCAAACACTAGCCTTGCTGTCTACATAAGCAGCTTCCTAACCAAAAAGGGAAACTAATAAGTGACTGATTTGTAACATTATTGGTTTTCGAGATCGCTCACAGGAATCCGCAGAGGAAGCGTCGCCATCCACTGGTTGTCGTGACCTTTTCTTTTACTTGCTACTTCCTCTGGAAGATCAATCGGCACTTCACCCCTGTAAAATGAAACCTGGAGGGAAACATCTTATTACAAGAGAGATAAAAGTGATAAAGCTGAAAGTGATAATCATCACAACAACATCATCATCACATCTGATCAGATCACATATGAGGTCAATATGCAAAGCTATATGTTCCACCAATGAGATTCCAAAGTGGGAGGAGCTAACCAAACACTTTGCATTTGAGAAGAACATGAGCTGTGTTCAAAATCCCCCCTACACCTTTGTTCCCTATTCCCTACATTAGTCCACTAATATAGTTCATTTAAACGAGTGAGTGAATTCGGACACTGAGTGTGTCGTAAGGGCTGCCGCTTTTGCATAGTTTCTGCTGTTTAATAATCATTTGAGGTTTAGCAAACTGGCAGCTCCAGTAGTTATTATGAAAAGATTTATCTTGAACTCTGTCATGGAATCTAGCATGTATAAACCTTAATTAAACAGTTTAATAATAAAATAGGAATTTATACCTGTATGATATTACGCTGGTCCCACATGGGACCAGCGGTTTGGAAAACGGATGGATGGATGATTCAGATGCGGCGCCATCTTCTGGTCAGATACAGGAATTCATTCGGCACAACCATCACAGTGCATTATGGGTATTTTCTAGCCGTTGAGCGTACTTCACATTTGTTGTACAGTGTTATTTGTTATTGCGGTGAATTGTGGGATTGAATGAGTGCACTAGATAACGGCCACTATGGTTTCAGACACCACTACAAAAGCCTGTCCCCTCAAATAGTGCCCTATTTAGGGGTATAGGGGGCGATTTCAGACACAGCCATGGAAGACAAGTGAGTTGCACAGCTGAAATACTGGAATAATCTAACAACGATCAACCCTGTCTCACCTGTCCTCTCACGGGGCCCTGCTGAGGGCTGATCGGGCACACATAGACCTCTTTAATGTTCTTCAGGTGAGAGTAAAAGGTGAATGAGAGTCTGCCCTCTTTACAGTCAGGACGGTCTGAGGACACAACCATTCGGGTTAACTTTAATATGTTTAATAGTTTGCATCTATTCATGCTGTATAGGTTGAGGTGTGTTTATTGTTGTAAACATGTATGCGTCCAGCACCTGAGCTGATGTCAATGCCTCTCTCAAAGCCAGCGAAGAACTGTTCTCCCTCCAGCAGGATACACAACTCAGACGGCTGAGGACCGTCATACTGCTCCGACAGAGACGACAACCTGCTTTCAGCCTGAAGAGAGACACACGAACAAGGACTGCTAAAACTGTAGCGTATCATTTGAATGAAATTAGAGCCTATAATTATTAAGAAGTTCAAAGATTGACTTCCTGGAAAACGAATATCACAGACTTGAATGTGGATTCTTTTTGCATTGCACTTTTCATTACATTGACTTCCATTCATATGCAATGCATGTTGTGAATGCAGGAGACAGGAAACGCAATGCGAATTTTGCTGCGTTCCAGTGTCCGAAGAAATTTTGCATGCTTAAAAGTCTAGTGTGACCACGGACTAACCCAGAACACCCTAGAAACCACACAAGCACTCACCTTGTCAGACGGCAGGCACTGCAGCAGAACCTGCTCTGGGTCGTTTTTTCTCTGTAGAGCCAGGAATCGAACCCGGAACTGTTTTAAGCGCTGATACATCTTCCTGACAACACCACTAACACACCTGTGAGTGGTGTACCACAACCAGTACCTGAACACACACACACACACACGCACTGTATATGACAGACCGTATGCGTTTACACTACTGGTCACAAATCAGGAATAATTCAGATTTTTAAAATGTTTTTGAAGTTTCTTCTGCTCACCAAGGCTGCATTTATTTAATACAGTAAAACAATGAAATATTATTTAAAATGAAAATAAAGGTTTTCTATTTGAATATTTAAAAATGTAATTTATTCCTGTGATCACAGCTGAATTTTCAGCATCATTACTCCAGTCTTCAGTGTCACATGATCCTTCAGAAATCAGTATAATATGATGATTTTATGCTCAAGAAACATTTCTGATTATTATCAATTTTGAAAACTGTTGTGCTGTTTCATATTTTTGTGGAACCTGTGATACACTAACATTCAAAAGTTTGGGGTCAGTAAGATTAAGATTAAAAATAATAATAATAATACTTTTATTCAGCAAGGAAGCATTAAATTGATCCAAAGTGACAGTAAAGACATTTATAATGGTACAAAAAAATTATATTTCAAATAAATGCCGATCTTTTAAAACTCCTATTCATCAAATAATCCAGGAAAAATTGTATCACGGTTTCCAGAAAATATGAAGAGGCAAAAACTGTTTTTAGCCTTGATAATAACAAGAACCATTATTAATAATTGAGTACCAAACATAATTGATAATAATCATCATATTAGAATGATTTCTGAAGGATCAAGTGACTCCGAACACTGGAGTAATGATGCTGAAAATTCAGCTTTGATCACAGGAAAATAATGTCATTTTAACATTTTTAAATAGAAAACAGTTATTTTAAATTATAATAATATTTGTCTTTTCTGTATTTTTGATCAAATAAATGCAGCCTTGGTGAACAAAAGAGACTTCTTTGCTGCTCACCATGAGAAGTGTGTGATTGAGAAGATGGCGTAGATGTGCGTGACGTTGAGGGACACCTGAGCGGTGATGTCAGTCCAGGTGTGTGCCGTGGGGTCGCCGTGCATCAGGTGCAAACGGGACATGTCCACCATGTGTCCTGAACACACACATATGAACCTAAAACATCCATCAGCAGTACACATTGCTTTGTTCAGAGCACACTACCATACTACTCATACTAGTTTTGCAGTATGTAAACTGTGAGCAGTTCAGCACCAAACAACACTGTAATATATATTAATAAATAAATAAAAATCAATAAATTATGACAAACAATATTAACTGATTTTCTTGAATTGGATACCACTTGGATGTGATGTAGTGAGGTCATGTGAAAACATTAGCATTTTTATACACAAACTATTTATATATATATATATATATATATATATATATATATATACATAAATGTATTTGTAGTATACTTAGTATAAAATAAATGACAAATACATTTTAGTATATTTATTTTTCATTAGGTTATATATACAGTACATATTTTTTATTATTATCTTTTTTTATATAATTTGCTACAACGTAATAATAATTATTAAAATATAATAAATAAATAATCATGAATGTAATGTGGACTAGAACCCTATTATCTATGAGTTCACTTTTCAGTCCAGCTACCAAGTCAAAATAAAACACTTACTTTAAACAAAAATTATGTTATCTATTTACTTGCATATCATATCACCTTGAACTGACATCGCAGAACTTTGAAGATGTGAAAGTATTGTTAAATTATTGAAATATTAACTCAAAATATTAAGTAATATTTTATGTCTAAGGGGTTCGGCTGGCAAAAAAGTTTGGGAACCCCTGAATTAAATAAAAATAATCAAAGCGTGTCATTAACAAAAAATAAATAAATAAAGACAACACAAGCGCACTTTTCAACATTTGACAAAATAAAACCTGAGTCTGAAATGCTAAAACAATAGATCTAGTGTTGTATATAAAACCTGTATATAAACAACACATTGTACACATTCCTCATTTGTTAAGCTGCATTAATGTCTAGCATAAGTTAAACCGCTGATGTCTGTAAATATAAATCTCAGGTAGGAATGAGTCTCTAATAAGATTAAGATCTGCCCAGTTTAACAATAAAACCGTTTCCTAGAAAGAAGTAAACGTGATGCAATACCAGTCACTCCAGGTGGTAGAGGAACCTGGACTGTGATTGGCTGAAGGAAGTGCATGCTGGGAGTTTGAGAGAGGCATAGCAGTGGGCTTGCACTGGCTTGAGGGTCTCCGGCCAGGTGTTTCACCTCAGACTGCGCCACCTGCAGGACCTAAGGGGAAAAACTAATATATCAACACAGAATTAACCAATATGTGTCATGGGATAATAACAATTAAAGGTGCATTGTGTAATATTTAGGAGGATCTTTTGACAGAAATGCAATATCATATACATAACTATGTTTTCAGTGGTGTACAAAGACCTTACATAATAAACCGTTATATTTTTATTACCTTAGAATGAGGCATTTCTATCTACACACACCGCGGGTCCCCTTATATTGAAATGCGCCGTCATGTTTCTACAGGAGCCCTAAACGGACAAATGCGTTTCGTCACTATTTTGTTCTTCGTGCAAAGAAGCTAAGCTAAAGCACACTTCCCATACATCCTGATGTACTTTGTACATCTCAAGAAGGATGGCGTCTACGCTAATATTAGTCTCTCTGTTTATCCTGAGGTTTACCGCAGTCCGCCGGATCCAGGCCGTATCCGGATCTGATGAAGGACCTACGCCTGGACACGACGACATCGCATCCCTGAAGTGTCACTAGTCTTTCCCTTGTAAAGGCCTCCTTCCCTTTACCTCTGTACTGATAAAACGTTGTCGGGATAATTTCGGTTCACGTGGCTACGCGGAAGCGATAAAAAATTCTCAGAGCCACCAGGCACTGTTTTATGCAAATGAGCGGCCGGTTATTAAAGGTTTTCTGTTAAAACGGTGTCGTGTAAGCGGCCCCTAAGTTAATAACTAATGATTGTTGCGACGGAAGTGAATCAAACAAAACTAACTTCAGCTGGAAAATAACTTTATTCTAGAGCTGCTGTAAAGCCAAAACAATCTCTGTTACTGTAATTTCCTATTATCACTGTAAAGCTGCTTTGAAACAGTCCATTTTGTTAAAAGCACTATATAAAAGAAGGTGACTTGACTTGACTTAAAGTCAGCAAATAAAACACTGACACAATGATGAACAAGTAACAATAATATTCACAATAACATATCGCTTTCCTGAATAATTAAGAGAACCTAATTTATTAATTCATCTTTGTAATGAAACCTCATTGGTGAACTGGCTACTCTCTGCTGTCTCAGACGACGACATCATTTTCCTGTCGGCCACCGTAACTTCTGTTGGTTGCAATTCGAAACTTCACCACTAGATGCCGCTAAAATGTACACACTGCACCTTTAAATGATAAGCTTCAGTCCGAATATCTCATTATTAGAAGCAGTGGTTATTTTACTATAGTATATTCTTGAACAGACCTGCAGTGTGACCGTACGTGTCTCTGTTGTGCATTCTGGAGGGAAAGTAAGTTTGATCCCCGGGTCGTATTGAGAAACCAGCAGCACCCCCTCAGGGGACACGGAGCAACTGTCCAGGAACGGACGAGAGACGGCCACGAACCAAGAGAACTGCGACACACTGCAGCAGGCCAGCTACATACACACACACACACACACACACACACACACACACACACACACACAAACACACACAAACACACACAAACACACACACACACACACACACACACACACACACACACACACACACACACACACACACACACACACACACCAGAATATACAGTCAAACCAAAAATTATTCAAACACCAGATATCATTTTTGATATATGAACCTCTGCCAAAAATGAGATAATAATATTGAGTGAATGTTCTCCGCACATAATATACGCTCATCAAATACTTTCACTTCAAACTCACTAAATCCCTCAGCTCATTCAGAAATGCCGGTACTTGGGTAGAAGCCTGATAAAAATTGTAATATTAAACAAAAACATTTAGACGGACTTAGAGGCTTTTGCATCTGAAGTCTCCATATTTTTACTAGTGGGTGCTGGACACTATAGTTCATTTATGTAAGTGAGGATAGCAAAATAAAGTAATCTGTGACATATTATACCCATAAATTATTCATACAGTGGACTACCAGTAAAAATGATAAAAATATGGGACCAAAAATTATTCTGAGACTTTGACCTGACCATGTTTTGCTGAAGTGTTTTTTCTTTAATTTCTTTTTACACCACAGACTGAACAAAATGAAGCATTGCCTGGTAAGTGGTTGAGCTAAATTGGTATTATCTAATTGTGTACTTTAACAGCTGACAGATATTCAACCTGATTTATTTGTGAGACAGTCTAACAGAAGGATGGTTGAAATATCAACTGATTTGATAACTGATTTGTCATATTTTATTAATATTTTCTAAATTAAAGCAAATAAACTGTGATAATGTGAGAAATGCTGAAGGTGTCTGAATATATTTTGGTTGGACTGTGTATGTGCGCAGTAATGCTCTCATGATGGTGTACGGTGTTGCAACAATATGAAACGTAACATTTGACGAGAGCGATCTGATTGGCTCACCCGTGCTGGGCGGCCCCCTGGCCTGCAACTGTGTTTCTCACTTCCCCTCCTGGTCAGAGTCTGTAGTGTCGTCCAAGACTGACCATCAAACCTGCGGACTGCAACATCACCTTTCCGTGTTTTACGGTATGGGACGCACACCTCTACCGGCTAAAAGAATGACAGGGTGACAGAGACACTGGAAAATGTATTATAATTATTACATTTTAATAATATTCATTGTAGTGGAAGTTTTAATAGTCATTGATCCCAAACAGGTATCATAAGAAAAAAGAACCTATTCAATGTATAAAAGTATATGTGTGTACGTGCTTGTGCGTGACGTTTCAGGAACATATGGGACAGGACCTCTGACCTTAGGGACGGTCAGTTTTGGCCAGTTTATTTCAGTACCAGTTTGTGTCTTTAAGTAGAAACTGAACAGCAGTAAGGACCTTATCTGGGTGGGTGAAAGGTACAGCGGTACTTCCTGTTGGGTGTCACTCTCTTGCACAGCGTAACTTCTGTGTACTCGACTGAACCTATTCTTGCAAGAATAAATACTCATCTTTTTATTAATTTGACTCTGAGTGTCTCTTACGCAGTGATGATGTTTAACAGAATTTTTGCCACAACATCATATACTTATTTATTATAATAATTCATTTATTATATTTTATTCATAAATTATTAAATATAATAATACTGTATATTATTAATTTATAGTTTTAACTGTATTAGTTATTACTTGTAAACCAGCTTTGTTTCATTATAAAGATTATTATAATTATTATATATTACAAATATTCATATGTTTATTAATTATAATAATAAATGTTTTGTTATTTATAATAGTTCATATATTTATTCACTATAATAATATTTTTTTCATATGATATTTATAATATAATAATTTATATTTTTAACTGTATTAGTTATTACTTATAAAACAGGAGCTTTCTTTCACTATAGAAAATATTATAATGATTATATTTTAATAATATTCATATATTTATTAATTATAATATTAATTTGTTTACATTCTATTCATAATAGTTAATATGTTATTAATTATAATAATACTGTATTTTATTAATTTATAGTTTTAACTGTATTAGCTATTACTTATAAAGCAACATTTCTTTCACTATAAAATCACTATAAAAATTATTATTATATTTTATTAATATTTATATTTATATTGCTGGCAACTCGATTAATCTTGATTAATCACATCTAACATAAAAGTTTGTAAATACTTTTATGTTAGATGTGATTAATGGCGATTCATAAATTTGACAGCATTATTTATTAATTATAACAATTAATCATATTTTTTATATATTTTTTCATATTTTATTAATTATAATAATACTGTATTGTATTAATTTACAGTTATTAACTGTATTATTTTTACATCATAAAACAGGAGCAAGTATTTATATTGATATACATATAAGCAAAAATTACAACCTTCTCAAATGTGGCTCCATGTGGGCAGAGCTCCAGCTGTCGACTCAACAGGACGTCATGCTCCTCTAGCCACACCCACTTCCTGTCTGGCCTCCTCTCCGCCCACTGCAGTTGTGTGACAGTGTTTACGCATCTCCGTGGAAACAAGAGCTCCGCCCCTCCAGGAAGAAACACGTGACAACCAGCAGGTGATACTTGAAAACTGATGAGCAGAGAAGACTTACATTCAGAACATTATATAATATTTAAGTAGTAAATACATATATGTACCGGTATATATATAATGTAGGCCTATAAGGATCAGGGGCACAAAAAACTTAATCAGGACATCCCTAATTTTAAATTGTAGTGATATTTCACAATATTACTGTTTTTATTGTATTTTTGATCAAATAAATGCAGCATTGGTGAACAAAAGAGACTTCTTTCATAAACATTATAAAAAACTTACCGACCCCTAACGTTTGAACAGTAGTGTACAAACAGAACTAGTATAGTAGTTTGGGCCACCATATCGGTATCGGCCGACATTTTTAATGTTATTGTTATCTGCCAGATAAGGAAATGTGGGCGATATATTAAAGCTGATAAATAATGGATTATTTCCTTCAACTGAGACACTTCAGAAGCGCACTGTTTGCCATGATGGTTTTGGATTGCTTGAAATATGATTGGAATCATTTAAAAAAAGGAAAATGCAACATGTAACAAGTCTGTCATATAAGCTACATAAAATTATAATGAGAACATAATTATAATTGTGTGCTTGAGACTTGGCTTTTAATAGTGAGACTTTTGTTTTTGTAATCAGGCTCTCAAAAATTATATTAAAATTTGGATTTAGATGTATCGGCCAATATATCGGTTATCGGCTTTTAAATATAAAGAATTATCGGTTATCGGCCAAAATGTTCATATCGGCGCATAATTCCTAATAGTAGTATGCCATTCTGAAAATACCCACAGTGTGTGCTACATCTGAGTGTGTTTGTTAAAGGTGGGCTCGATTCACCTGTGCTGATCCAGTCCGAGGTGCAGCTCTCGGGTCTCAGAACAATCCAGAACTATTAAACACAAACAGTGTCTCATTGGGATCAAACAGGCTTGGTTTCATTCATCAATGACAAAACATCCAGAATACATGATTTAATCCAAACAGATCATATCTGTATGATAAACACTTCATTACAATAACTGATGTTGAACTGGTCGTCTTGGGAATGTGGGAAGGTGTTTGAAAAAAAAAAGTGTTCAGAATGATGTTTATTTTTACTTTTTGTTTCTGTACAATAACATTCTGTAACTCAATAAAAATTTGATCAACAAAAAAAATGTAATAATTGATGGTGAACTGAAGCAGTAGCAGTGCGAGTGGAGAGACCTGGGGTGACGTGCGCGAGCGGAGGGGGCGTCGGGGGGCGGCCCAGCGGGTTGTTCCTCACGTCCAGTTTGTCGAGCAGCGGGAGGGAATGCAAGCATGCAGGAACAGTCCTCAGATCATTACTCTGGATTACAAGCTGTCTCAGAGAGCGGAGAGATCCTGACACAGAATAAGTCATTCAGTCAGCTGACACAGGCTCACAAACACTACATCTTTCCCTTAAAAGCTACAAATCACACTCAAAAATAGTTGTTTCTGTTGTAGATAGCATAGTTTTTAAAAAATTAACAATTCGTTAGAGACTCATCAGGACACATAATCAGTTGCACTACAAATGTTGAGTGGTTTTTGTGTTTATTTAACTTTAGTTTGGAAAAATAATCCATAAAATAAATTATATTTTGTTTTATTATAAAGACCTAAAAATCTTATATAGATATTATCTTTTTGAATGGCAATTATTTATCATTTTGTCGCCTTTGTTTATTATTAAATCAAATATTAAATTCATTATTCAATATTATTTTAACTCTTTCCCTGCCAGTGTTTTTGAAAAAAAGTTGCCAGCCACCACCAGCATTTTCACAAACTTTTCATGGAATATCAGAATATTTTGTTGTATGAATGAATATCTGAACATGCAATATATATATCTATAAAAAAAAAGACAAAAAAAAATCTATCTTCATGCATTCTTTTTTATCAACACTTGAATGTGGGTAAGCTTCATTGAAAAAGCAACATTTTGAGCAAAATGCTGAGAAAAACACGATTTTGTCAAAGACTACGTCTGGATCAGATTCAGAGCGATGATCAAAACACAGATTGAGTAGATCGAGTTCATCAACACTCCCAGAGCTTCAGTCCTGTAGCTCGTCCTGGGTCGACATTTCATTCAGTGACATTAGGCAGTTTTTATTTATATGCCGTTTAATGTTGATGATCGTGTTATTTTACATATGCATATGTTTACATATGATATCGCTTGTTTCTGCTTCTTCTTGCCTGTGTTTTGATCAGGAGAATCAGTAATCTTTCAGACGATGTTGAGAGTAGCCTGGTCCCACCAGACTCTCGTACATTTAATTTTATTAGTACATAGAGTCTGGCACCGCTCCATTGACAAGCGTTAACTTCCTTGTAGGCGGGTACTCTATTGAAGTCTAAAACTATTGGATCTGCCCGGAGTCACTCTGGATCTGCCATAACCAATCGCTAACGTTTGGTCGTGACGAATGCCTAGCGTTCGCTTTAGCCAACTCATTCACCACTAACGGAACGAGCTGGATAATCAAACTTAAGAGTTTGAAATCTGATCAAACCCCGTGGGAAGGTTCTTGCTCCGGCTTTAACTTCTTGATATTCGGCAGCGTTGCCACAACGGACCGAATGGCTTCCCTCGCATCTTTCTCCGCTGCCATTACTGAACTACAACTCAAAATAACGCACAACATCAACATCATCGTTCTCAGCCACTCCCTCTGTTTGCTGATTGGCCTGGTAAAAAATTGATCGGAGAAAACCAAAGTCTACAGCACAATCCCAGACTAGTACTGAAGGAAAATGAAAATTGAGTGGAAGTACGTAGAAGGGCGGAGCCAGGCTAGTGTGATAGATAGCGCCCCCTAGCATAAAACAGTGAAAACATGGCAAGCGGGAAAATTCCATCAATGGCGGGGAAAGAGTTTAAATAATTACAAAATATATTGATTAACTTGTTTACCTATTTGACCTTGTTCTTGCCATGATAGCCTTAGATGCTAACATGGCATTAAACAACTAGATTAACAAATTATCCTTATGGTTAGTCTGTATTATTCATAATTCACTTTATATAAAAACAATTCAAGTCTAACTAATGTTCTCATTTAGCAAGATGTTTTCATCACCCAGCGTCTCCGGCAGCGCTCTGAGTCTGTTATTTGACAGCTCCAGTCTTTGTAAGTCCTGCAGTTGTCCCAGTTCTTCGGGAAGTGTCTCCAGCAGGTTGAAGGACACATCGAGCTCCTCCAGCCTGCAGAGGAGACCCAGACCCGGGGGAAGATCCACCAGCCTGTTCCCCAGCAGACTCACTCTCCGCAGGGACGCCAGCGCTCCCACACCCTCCGGCAGACCCGACAGGTGATTGTGACACAGCAGGAGCTCGGAGAGACGAGAGAGAGACAGGATACAGGGAGGAAGAGAGGAGAGCCGGTTGAAGGAGAGATCCAGGTGAATGAGGAGAGACAGAGAGGAGAAGGAGTCGGGGAGAGAGGAGAGGAGGCCTGGGAGAGGCTCAGCCTGAGGGTCGTGGAAACGCTGTCCTTCAGAAACATAACAAAGAGGGAGAATATTAACACATGGAAATGGGTGGACGGACGGCAGAGATAAATAGATAGAACGACAGACAGACAGACAGACAGACAGATAAATAGATAGACAGATAGAGATAGATAGATAGACAGATAGATAGAGATAGACAGAAAGACAGATAGATAGACAGATAGATAGAAAATAGACAGACAGATAGACAGACAGACAGACAGACAGACAGACAGACAGACAGACAGACAGATAGATAGATAGATAGATAGATAGATAGATAGATAGATAGATAGATAGATAGATAGATAGATAGATAGATAGATAGATAGACAGACAGACAGACAGACAGACAGACAGACAGACAGACAGACAGACAGACAGACAGACAGACAGATAGATAGATAGATAGATAGATAGATAGATAGATAGATAGATAGATAGATAGATAGACAGATAGATAGAGATATATAAAAGATAGACAGACAGACAGACAGATAGATAGATAGATAGATAGATAGATAGATAGATAGATAGATAGATAGATAGATAGATAGATAGATAGATAGATAGATAGATAGAAAATAAGTTTAATCTTGTGTGTATTTACCTCTGATAGCCAGCGAGCGCAGCTTTGTGAGTCGGGGCAGAACACGCAGTGAACTCTCTAGCGCCCCCTCATCCTCCGAGCCCAGTCTGAGGTACTGCAGGCCTCTCATCTGCTCCTGAACACACTCCCAGAACACGGGCAGAACCTCTCCTCCGGCCCGATACACATCCAGAACCAGCCGGCCCTCAGCCAACACGCCATCCAGACCCACCGACGGAGGAAGAGGAGGAGAGAGGCAGGGAAAAGAGGAGGAAGAGGACGACAAGATGGACGGAGCCCAGGTGTCCGTACGGTCAGAGGAAAAAGAGAGTCCTAATGGGGGACTTTCCTCTATTTCCGGTTTCCCAATGAAATCTGGAAAGGCCGGACGCACTTTCGTCTCCATCATCATCATCCTTCTTCCATCTGAAAAACCATCAATATGGCCTTCTCCTCCTTCTCCATCACTTGTGGCCAGCTTCACTTTCTCCTCCTCCTGTTTATTCTCCTCTCTCTCCATATTTCAGCCCCTCCTACAAAGCACATATAGTGAGAACATTGACAGAGAGGTGAATCTGCCCGCTCCACCTTCATCTTTCACATCTCTAGACTGGTGTCATGTCCAGACAAGCCCCTGCACTGGAGTGACAGAAAAGAGAGAGAAAGAAAGGTGTTAATTGGAAATGCTCAGAATCAATAAAATGTAACAATGAACTGCTGTGAGTAAAATTCAGGATCCGCACCTGAGCCACCACTGATAAATAATAAATAAATAAATAAATCAGTTTAGTCAATGCATTAATAACATTTTTAATTTGTTGATTAATATGAAATAAAATATTTCTAATAATAATAAATATAGTGTTAAATAAATGCACACAATTTGCTGAAATCAAATAAGCATTTAATCAGCAGTTACATGCATTACTGCACCTATATCAGTACCAAAAGATTAGATACAAACTATTTTAAAATGTTTTTGAAATAAGTCTCTTATGCTCATCAAGCCTGCATTTATTTGATCTAAAACACAGTAATATTGTGAAATAGTATTACAATTTAAAATAATGGTTTTCTCTTTTAATATACTATTTAATTTATTGCTGTGATTAAAGCTCAGTTTTCAGCATCATTACTCCAGTCTTCAGTGTCACATGATCCTTCAGAAATTATTTGAATATGCTAATTTGATACTCAGTTATTATCAATGTTGGAAACAGTTGTGCTGCTTAATATTTCTTTTGCAACCTGTGATACTTTTTTTCAGGATTCATTGATGAATAAAAAGTTAAAAGCACAGCATTAATTCAAAATATAAATATTTTCTAACAGTATAAATCTTTACGGTCACTTAACACATCCTTGCTGAATAAAAGTATTAATTTCTTTCAAAAAAAGAAAGAAAAAAATATTACTGACCCCAAACTTTTGAACGATTTGATTTTTTGATCAAATATTTGCAACCATGATGAACATAAGAGACTTCTTTCAAAAACATTAAAAATAGTAATGTTTCCAAACGTTTGACCTGAACATATATATAGCATTAATATTATACTTTCTGGATACCTGCACTGGCCCCTGAAAACCCATTTGTGTCGACCACCATCTTCACAAACTTTAGTAAGTGCAGTTTTGCCAAAATAATATATTTTTTTAATGTCATCTACCATTGTAAATCACTGTAAAGACACTATTGTCATTCATTCACATGTGACTAAAACTAACGTTAAATCACAGGCAGCTGCATTACAGTAACTTATGTAACAACATTTACGAGTACTGGCAAAACACTTCACATTTATACGGCATAGTCATCATGGGCATAATAAGTCATAGATCACGTTAACTAGTAACAGTCTGACTGAATGATCACTTACTCTTTAAACTGAACGAGAAACACTTACAATGCAGGATTTTAGGCGCGTATTTCTTGATGGACGTGACGTTTCTGTGACGTTCAAACAATATACGGTCTCACGCATTCTATTAAACTAACATTTACAGAACCGAAATGTAATATTAATTTGATACATTTACATCTGTTGAATACAATAAGTTCACTTCCGTGTTTCATGCACATGTTTCGTATTGACACACACACACACACACACACACACACACACACACACACACACACCGGGGAACTTTGAGCAAAGGGCGGGAGGAGATCTCTTAAAGAGACAGTGACAGCTAAAAAAGAAAAGAAAAAGAAATCTAGGGATAGTTAACACTTAAAGGGATACTGCACTTTTTTTGGAAATAGGCTCATTTTACAACTCCCCCACAGTTAAACTGTTGAGTTTTACCGTTTTTGAATCCATTCAGCCGATCTCCGGTTCTGGCAGTACCACTTTTAGCATAGCTTAGCATACATCATTGAATTGGACAAGACCATTAGCATTTCTCAAAAAAAAATGACCAAAGAGTTTCGATATTTTTCCTATTTAAAACTTCACTCTTCTGTAGTTGCATCGTGCACTAAGACCGACGGAAAATGTAAAGTTGTGATTTTCTAGGCTGATATGGCTAGGAACTATACTCTCATTCCTGCGTAATAATCAAGAAACTTTACTGCCGTACCATGAGTGCAACAGGCGTAATGATATGATGAGCTGGGGACTATTTTCAGGCGCTGCGTCATATCATTGCGCCTGCTGCACTCATGGTACGGCAGTAAAGTTTCTTGATTATTCAAAAACGGTAAAACTCAACAGTTTAACTCTGGGGGAGTTGTAAAATTAGCCTATTTCCAAAAAAAGTGGAGTATCCCTTTAAATGAAAATTAAGTAATAATTTGCTCACCCTCAAGTTGTTCAAAACCTGTATCAATTTCGTGTGCTTAACACAAAATAAAAGGTTTTTAAGAATGTTGTAAGAATGTTGGCAACTAAGTACAGATTCTATATGGAAGTCAATGGGGACCAGCAACTGTTTCAACATTCTTCAAAATATCTTCCTTTATGTTAAGAAAATACTCCATGCAAGTTTAGATTAGAATGACTTGAATAAATAATGATGGAATTTAGATTTTTGTGTGAACTATCCCTTTAATGTACAGTATAACATAATAGCCAATAATATAATTTAATATAATATAATTTTATATAATAAATCTCACTTATCTTATCTAACAGTCTGATTGTGTATGATTGTGAGAATGAAATGAAGCATCATCAACCTCTGATGTTGCTTGTGTTTTTATGCATGTCTCAACATGTCCAGCTTTACCACCAGCTGAGGTGTGGGATTGCTTTAACCCACTGAGACTCCATAAATCCAGGATACATTTCCTTCTCATGAGGGAATGAAAGTGGGGGATGAGATGAACATCTAGGCATCCAAAGAATTTTATTTTGATGGAAAATAATGACTGGGTCTGTCTGAAAGATATAAATGCATTTGGTTTTTCAACAGAACATGTTCAACGCAGAGGTGAAAGGTCAGGAAGGCATAATATCAATTATCAAAGTATTGATTACATGTCTTCAGAGGAAATGCCCATGACTGACCTCACAAAAGTACTCAGGAAAATATTTTCCTTGAGATTCTGTTCAGTGCTGTCCAAATGTGGGCCAAAGGATATTTTTGCTGTTGTCATTTCACAACTTTCTTAGGAACATTCATTGAGATCTAAAAATATCCGCAGCAACAAACCCAAAGACTTCGCTTCTCCAGATTGAGTCTATGTTTGGATACAGTTGTCCTACAGTGTTATAATTTTATTTTCATATTTATAATAAAGTGCATTCTGATTTTGATTGCCCTGTTCTACTTATTATATATGCCGTTTTTATTCAGTTCATTTTAATTGAAAGACATGGAATATTTGCACATTTTTCCACTCAGGATAGTGGAGGCAAAAATGAATAGGATATTGTGAAAAACCTAAAAGAAATGCTGACAAGTCACAGGACATAAGATATATGTACATTTTTTAACTTAAAATTTTAATGCTGAATAAAAAATAAAAAAAATCATATCAGTTATTGAAATATCTTTTGCATGATATACCAGTTATTTTTTACAAATAGAAGTAGTTAGCTACAGCCTTTATGCCATTTTTAAATACATTTATTTATGAAATAACATATGACTTTATAACAGCTTTATATAAATATCTAAATGTTATGAAAATGGTGACAAGAGTGTTTTTGGACAAGCTGTAATGTTCCACACTGCCAGGCATGTAAATAATTTCAGGAAAGATGCCTAGAATTTTGTCACTGTGAACCTTGAACTCTCTGACATCCCAAAGCTCAAAACACATATTTATGGGAGAACGTTCCCGTGTCCCACGAGTGCATGCGCAAGGAATCTTGAAACTACTGAGGTTAAATAAATCAGAAGAACATAGCAAACAAAACAGGTCACTGCAGAGTATTCTGTCCTCTCTCAATCCCCAGAGAGGGCATATTTTTAAAGCCATGTCATTTGGGAGGATCCCTGGTAAGATATGTTGTAAAAACACTGTACAAAGGTGGAAAACACCATTAAAATAACATACAGTATGGACTAGCTGCTGTTTATTGACACTCATTTCATAAGAATATAAATTTTTGATATGAAATGCTATTGGTATTGAAAGCATTATATATATATATATATATATATATATATATATATATATATATATATATATATATATATATATATATATATATATATAAGTGTGTGTGTGTGTGTGTGTGTGTGTGTGTGTGTGTGTGTGTACTTAATGTGTTATGGGCTATTTAATTGATTTTTCAGTAAAATTCAAACAGTATAAAGATCATGCAAAAATAGATATTTAAATATTTTATGTTTAAACTATTTTGACATTTAAAAAGCAACATGACCAGTCATTACAAGCTTCACAGAATGAAGTACCTTGCAACACCATGTGAATTTCAAAATACCGTATCACCATAACATGTACCATACTGTACCATATCACTGTATGATACCTCTACATTGATTTATCTTTTTTTTTTGTCTTTTTTTTGTATAAGGACATGTTTATAGATATTCTGCATGGTAAAAACATGGTATTAACTGATTGGGGCACCATTTAAATACCATAAAACACTATAAACGGCACTAGATGTTAATACCATGGCATTTATAGATTTACCATTGTACCATGACATTTTAAGGTTCTGCAAACTAAAGCACTTTGAAAATGACCTTGGTACTCCCATGGTAGCCTACATGTCTAAAATACCATGGTTTCACCATGATACCATGTCCAAAAAACATAAATATTAAATATATTACAATCAAAACAGTGTCTCATTTTCTCCACATTACAGCAATGAGAATTTGTGGGGGAAATGTGGTTGATTAAAATGAAAAATATGTTTAAACTAGGCCCATTTTCACATTTTAACAAGCAAAATGACCTAGCTTCACAAAATTACGTCATAATGCAAGAACAAAACAAAAAAAATCAATGCAACAACACAACTGATAAGGGCGCGTGACAACTGGAACACATTCGAGGAAACATTTCAAATGACAGCTAAGGAAAAGGGTATGGGGTCCAAAAGCGCAGCCTCTGATTGGCTAATATCTCCTCAGCCACGCCCAATATCAATACGCCCCTCCCGAGTGATGTTTGTGACCTGGTTTGTAATTGTGACGGTGACGGAGGAGCAAGTCAAAACACCGGTCACTGTACGCTAAGTTATTTAACAAGCTAGCGGAGACAGCAGAAGTTCATTCAAGAGGCGTGTGTCAGTGATTGTTTATCACTTTGGAAACTTTTTAACCCCAAGACGTTAGTGTTTGGGTGGTTATTAAACCCAAACGTTGGTTAGAAGCTCACTCTAATGTCATGTCTGGATCGTCCGCGGTGCGTCAAGCGCGTGAAAGACTGTAAACGAAAGTAACCAGAGGGATTTTCTTACTTTATTTGAAGTTTTTTTTTTCCAGAAGAGGAAAAATCATGTTCCCTATCGACTCTCCGTGGAATATTTCTTTCGCTGGCTGTGGTTTTCTGGGCATTTATCACATCGGAGTGGCCAGCTCTCTCCAGGAGCACGCGCCGTTTCTGGTGGAGAATGCGCGTAACATTTACGGCGCGAGCGCAGGCGCGCTCACGGCCTCTGCGCTGGTCAGCGGGGCCTGTTTGGGTAAACACAGATTTATGTTACACTTCATAAAATATTCACAAGAAAAAGTAATTAGTGTCATGTTAATTCAGAGGGGTTTTGTTAACATTTACCCTGCAAGCACCTTACAACATGTAAATACAGGAATTTTTAGTACTATGGTGTAGTTTAGAATAGCATAGTATCACCATGTCACACTATTTTTTTTTGTTTCAAAAACATGGTATTTTATTGTTAGGGGCACCATTTAAATACCATAAAATGTACTTTGACGGAACCAGATGGAAATACCATGGTGTTTTTAGATTTACCATTGTACCATGACATTTTATGGTTCTGGAAATCACTTTTAAAAAAACATTGGTACTAGCATGGTACATGTTTAAAAGAACCATGGTATCACCATGACACCATGATAAATGTTAAAATTTTACTATTAAAACATTGTATAATTTTTCTCGACATTACAGCACTGAGAATTTGACGGGAAAATGTGGTAATTTATCATGAAAAATATGTCAGAACATTATTTCTATTAAAATTAAATATTTTTCCAATTAAATAATATATCATTATTTTTCTCCAATTACAGTAATGAGAAATTGATTAGAAAATTTGGTGAATCATCATGAACATAATGTCATAGAGCAAAAGCTTTTATGTCTTTATTCAAATTGTAATAGCTTTTGTTAGTGTACCATCTGTGGTATCTGTGTCAAAGATTATGTTCTTGTTGTGTTGTGACACAACATCCACCTGTCGCTGATATCATTGACTGCTCTCTTTCTGGTCATGTGACAGGAGAGGCCGGAGCCAACATCATTGACGTGGCTAAAGAAGCCCGAAAGCGCTTCCTAGGGCCCATGCACCCCTCCTTTAACCTGGTGAAGATCATCCGAAACATGCTTCACCGCACGCTCCCCCCCGACAGCTACACCAGGGCCAACGGCCGCCTGGGCATCTCTCTCACCCGCGTGACGGACGGAGAAAACGTGCTGGTGTCACACTTCAACAGCAATGAGGAACTCGTGCAAGTGTGTACATACTTACACACACAAACACATCTTCATTAGCACTTGTTTCAAACCATAATCAACACACTGCATTAGGTTTAGTGATAATCAGCTCACATGACCTTCTAACACCCAGCTGTAAACAATCATGAATTCAAGATATTTACTGTAAATGCACACGGTTTTGAATTAGATCACACAGTAATATTGTGGATTCATGTCCAAATGCCTTGTTCTTATATATACAGGCGTGTATATGCAGTACTTACATTCCCGTGTACTGTGGCCTGATACCGCCGACCCTGCAGGGAGTGGTGAGTGTCCTGTCATTAATTACCCGTAATATTTATTTACAACTGCAATATGATTAGCCTTTCTGTGCTCACTCAGATTTCTGCAAGCATGTGTCATCATGTGCTTGTTACATATATCACTAAATTTGCAGTCCTATCGCTGGTCGACTAAACAAAAACGCAGTGGATTTGTTTCTTGCTTTATTAAAAAGATTAAACACATCAAAATAAAATTTTTATGAAATATTATGCTGTCATAATTCAGTTACAATGTTAATTTTTTTTAAAGCAACACCAGACTGTCAATTTAAGTCTTAGTTTATTTATTTAGAATAAGGCAGAAGTGATTACAGTACTGTTCAAAAGATTAGGTCAGTACATTTTTTTTTTTTTAAAGAAATAAATACTTTTATTCAGCAAGGAAGCTTTAAATGGATTAAAAGGGAAAGTCCCATAAGAATTCTGTTTTCCGTTCTTTTGAACTTTCTATTCATCAATGAAACCTGGAAAAAATGTAACGCGGTTTCTACAAAAATATGAAGCTGCACAGCTGATTTCAACTTTGACTATAATCATTAATATTTCGTGAGCAGCAAATCATCATATTATACTGATTTCTAAAGGATCATGTGACACTGAAGACATGCTGAAAATTCAGCTTTGATCACAGGAATAAATTATATTTTACAATATATTCAAATAGAAAACAGTTATTTTTAAACAATATTACTGTTTTTACTCTATTATTGATTAAATAAATGTAGTCTGGGTGAGCAGAAGAGACTTCTTTTAAAATAATCGTACCAACCCAAAGCTTTTGAAGAGTAGTGTGTGTACAACTCAGAGCATATTTACTGTTACATATTCATTTGTTTATTCATTGAATGCATGGTGCGGGACAATTTACATGCTGATGTTTATTACTGATGGTTAGGGGTTTGTTTAAATCACTCACTTAATATGAGCAATAGTGATGTTTGACATAATACACACCACTAAATTAGGACTGAAATCTCTCTAAAATGTTGCTAAAATATTCAAAAGCTTGCGTCACTATTACTTCTGTTTTTAAAAAGTTGTGTGTCATTGTGAAATTTCTATATTCAGTGATGGGTGTGTAAAGAATGGTGTTGTTTTCATCTGGATTCAGATGTTATGCCAGGATAAATAGTGCTATTTGTTTTGTTTTTCTTTGGAGGGTTTACTCTCTTTCATTTCCCCTCTAGTCGGATCGGTGACCTCTGCCAGTTTTCTGATCTTTGCTCTAGTTCTTGTTTTCCTTGAGTTTTGTATTGTTTGTGTTTCTGAGCGGTGCTTTCTCTTTTTCTTAGTGTGTTTTTCCACTTCTTATAAATTTTTGAGCGCATCTCACAAAAAATGCATAAAAAAATATATTAATATATCTAAAACAATATTTTTTTTATAGAACCCTAAAAATTTGGATTTTTGCATTGTGACATTATTATCATTGCAATTAAATCTTCAACTTTTTTAACCTCTGGTGCTCTTTGGTCAAAACATTTTCGGAATGTTACGAGGAAAAAATAAGGATATAAAAAAAATGTTTTACGCTTGTATTGTTCACTGTCAAACATTAGCACATTGGAAACGGATGGGAAGCGAATTTCATTTAGTGGAAACACTTGGTACTGCTCACAAACAAAATATTACTGAAAGCTCATTTTTTTTAGATAAACTCAAATTTGAAAAACAACTTGTTAAGATTTATGGCTTTGATTAGAGCAAAACATGTTTTGGAAAATATATATTTCATATAAAATTTTAAAATAGTATTTTAATGCAGTTTCATAATACACTTAAACTTCTATGACTTTTTTTACTTACACTTTTTCAACAATAATCAGCCAAGTGTGATCTTTAAAAAAAGAGATAAACTTAACTTAAACTTAAGAACTTTAATTTTCAAGTCTATGCTCAAAAAGTTATTAATAGGTAATAAATGGATCATAACTATTCCATAAATATAATTTAGTACCATAAAATCCCCTGGAAATTCAAAATATTAAATAAAAAAACCTACTACATTAATTTCATTGGAAAAAATAAAATAGAAATCGGTCATTTTTGACCCTGATTTTTGTTCTCGCATTACAGTAATGAGAATTTGAAGGGTATATATGGCTAATGAAAATAATGTCACAATGCAAAAACTTTTTTTGTTTGTTTGAGATGTACTCCTCTTTCCACTCATTTGTATGTTTATCAATGGTTGTTATTTTGCTGGGCAGCTCTAAAAAACATTTTATGAAACAAACTCTCATTCAGAGTCTCATTTGACACTCCTAAAAAAGCTGCCAATGCTCTGCATCTGAAATAGATGAAATGTTTCCCACAATGGAAGTGCATGTGTTTAAATGGCAGCTCTGTATTAGTCATTGAAAGGTAAAAGTTGAAGCTGATGTCAGATCAGTGAGATCAGTGAGCTGGTGTCCATAAGTCAATGTTTGTGCAGTTGGCACGTGGCTCGCCCTCCCTGCGTACCGTGCCAGTGAATGAGTCAGTGTGTGTGTGTGTGTGTGTGTGTGTGTGTGTGTAGGCCGGGATTAGTGTATGTTTGCATATCTGCGTTGGCTGTGTGTGCGTGCCAACAAGAATCCTAAATAATGTGTTGTGTTGTGCCAAATATGAAAAGACTGCCAGCGCTCTGAAAGCTGATGTTCTTTTACTGTTCTGCAGTAAAACACAAATCTATCTTAATGGTTTAATATTCACAATTTTTGTTCACTTTTGTTCACAAAAAAAATTCACTGTTTTTTTTTTCATATCAGTTTATTGAAAATGTATTAGAACTATTTAATCATAAATGAATATTATTGTTATGAGAAAATTTTTATTAAATTAATAACATCATTAGATGCACTTTGCAATTAAGTTAAATGAACTTAAATTAAATTAAAGTAAGCACTATTTCCTCATAAATTAATATTATTGTAATGAGAACATTTTTATTAAATTAATAACATCAAGTTATTGTCTAAATGTTTTTCTTTTTTAAATAGATTGTTTAGTTAGATGCATTCTGCAATTTATTAAAATAATTTAAATTAAAATCAATTAAATTGAAGACAAGTAAACACTATTTCTTATTTTTGTTAAATAGATGGTTTAGTTTAGCTAGATGCATTCTGCAATTAATTAAAATCAATTAAATTAAAATAAAATAAATTGAAGACAAGTAAGCACTATTTCCTTACAAATGAGTATTACTGTAATGAGAAAAATAAAATGAATAGCATCTACTTACCTTCTTTACTTATTTTTGTTAAATAGATGGTTTAGTTTAATTAGATGCACTCTGCAATTAAATTAAATAAAAAAATGTTTTAGAGCATTGTTAAGTGGTTGTAATGGTGTTCTGGGTGTTTACTAGAGCGTTGCTAGGATGTTGCTAGGTAACACAATGGAAAGCAACAAGTTTAACAAAAATAACTAACATTAGGAAAATAGAATTAATTAAATGAGACATTTAAACGAATAAAGATGCAAACAAAGGTATCTCTCTTTGTCTTTGTCTTTCAGCGGTATGTGGACGGTGGCATCAGTGATAATTTGCCCCAGTACGAGCTGAAAAACACCATCACAGTGTCTCCATTCTCAGGAGAAAGTGACATCTGCCCTCGAGACATCAGCTCAACCAACATGCATGAGCTCCGCTTCACCAACACATCCATTCAGTTCACGCTGGCCAACCTGTACAGGGTCTCCAGAGCACTCTTCCCACCTGATCCAATGGTAACACACACACACACACCTCAGGTGTTCATTTAACACTCTCTGTTGGATGTTCCCTTTTGAAATGGCCTAAAAATACACACTGACTGTCAAAATGATATAAATCTTCTTGTGCTTGCTCACGTAAGTGCTTTTCTTTTCGTCAGGTGATGAAGCATATGTGCAAGCAGGGGTACAAAGATGCTTTACACTTCCTTAAGAAAAACGGTGAGTAATTTCTAAAGGTTCAAGTTAATCAGATTTGTGTTGTTTATGTCAGCATATCTAGGACTAAATGAAGCAGAATGGTTTATTCAGTCCTGATATGGGCAGGTATTACAGTTATCATGCAATGTTTATGAAATGGCATTTATTATCTGTCTGCTGACTCACAGCTGTGTTGGTGAAGATTATTTTTTATCATCTCTGTAATGAAGCGGATAGTCGAACAGATGCTGAGAGCTGCACTGGTGTTAGAGAGACCTCTAGTGACCAATACTGACATTACAGATCCGGCCATGAGATGCTTTCCGTGTATTATTAAAAATATATATATATATACATCAGGTTCAGGTTTAAGGTTCCTTTATTTGTACCCAAAGGTAGATTTGTTTTGCAGTGTCAGAGTTATACACACATTTTTTAGACAAACACAGACAGTAAAAATTAGACGATAATAAAAATAAATAAATGTATTATACCATTATACCATTATTATTCATACACACACAAACTTTATATATATATATATTATTTTTAATTTATATTGGTTATATTTATAATTATTTTATATTATAAAGTTATATAATTATATTAGATTTTTTTTTATACATATAATTTTTAAATGTAATTATATATAATATATATATATATTTCAAATTAATTGATATATATTTATATATATTTATATTTTAATGTATGTAATTGTATTACTTATATATGCTATGTTGTATTATTTTAATTTATATTTTTTTATTTATATAAGTTATATAATTATATTAATATATATAAAAAATATTTGCATTATGTATATATACATATAGAGAGTTTTATATATATGGTTATTAATTAATATAAAATTTAAATATATTTTTAAATATATAAATAAAAAAATATAAAATATATAAATGTAAAAGTATATATATATCCCTATTCAATGGGATACATTTTTCAAATAACATTATGCAAAATATTTTTGACAAAAATCTGTCTTTCACATCTGTCAAGCTCTATAAAATGCAATAGACACTCCATTAAAGTCCATACAACATGTGTGCTGTATTCCACGTGCAATTAGAGCTCATTTTTGGCTGAGCCGTCCATTTAAGATTCATCTCAAATCCCTCATTGTGTATATGTGTGTGTTTCAGGTCTGTTACAGTATCGAGGTCCACACCACATGCTAGCCGTAGCTGGTGCAGGGGCCGAGGAAGACTCCGATAGTGAGGATGATGAAGAGTCAGAGAGCAGAGATGACAGAGAAACAGAGGCCCAAGATCTCTCCAGCATCGAGGAACACATCTATGAACACTTGCCTCCTAGATTACATAAAGGTACTGACGGATAACAGGACTTGATTATGGATTCAATTAAAAAACATGAAATAGCGATGGTATTTTTTGAAGTACCTCTTCATGTCTTTGTGATGAGTTATACCTGATTCGATAACACGATTTGTCTGTCACGATAGTCACTGTGTCCGATTACGCGATTTTGATGATTTTTTTAGTTTAGATTTTTTTGACTTGTCGTGTCGTGGACAAGAAAAATGTCAGACTACACGTTGCTTCCCGACCAGTCATTGCGTGCCGTCTCACACGTACACATACGCACACATTCACGCGCACACATACACACACGCACACACACACACACACACACATACACTCACTCTTGCTCACTCACTCTCTCACTCACTTACTTGCTCGCACACATACATAGCTTACACACTTGCTCGCACACATACATAGCTTACACACACACACACACACACACACACACACACACACACTCACTCACTCACTCACTCTTGACGGAACCCGTTGTGGAGGACCGAATTTTTTTTAAACATGCTAGTCTTTTTATCCTGAAGAGGTCGGTTGTCGCCCACTATGTCACACTATACGAGATGAAATGATCGAATCTCTCGTCTCGACACCCGCTGTCGTTTACGAATCCCCACGACACCCTACGTCAAACAGATCGTGCCAAAATCGGGCTAAAATCATGTAATCTGAACCAGGCATTAGGTGTGGTGCTCTTGTGTTCACTGTCTTTGTGTTTTCTCTTCAGCGCTAGTGGAGGCCTGTAGGGAGAGGCGGAGCCTGTTGCAGTCGCTAAGCAACTTTTTGCCTGTCAGAATGGCATCTGCCATCCTGTTACCATACACACTTCCTCTGGAATCAGCTCTGTCAATGAGCATCAGGTAAAGACTTCATGAACACTCGAACGGGTGCTTGTTTAATTTTGATTATTTAATTTATTACATGGCTCTGTGGAATACTTGATTCTGATTGGTCAATCGCGCCATTTAGCGGTAAGCTATTCCCGCATAACCGGGTTTCTGAAGTCAACAGCGCTATACTAGGAACGTGTTTTCTTCATGAAAGTTTTGCATTTGGTGAGCTAATAAAATATTAAAACTCAGTCAAATCAATGTTTTGTGTACAGTTATTAATTTATTCCATCCATTATCGTGGACTCGCTCTCTCTTGTTTCATACAAAAGCAGCTGCTGCCATTTTGTGACTATTGTTTGTACACTTTTGGACAGGGGCGTCACTAGGATTTTAATTTTAGGGGGGCTAAGCCCCCAATGAGGGTATAATTTTTTTTTAAATAATAAAAAAAAAAGTTAACACTTTAGTTTAGGATCTAATGCTCACTATTTATTTAATTACCATGCAAAGGCAGGGCTTTATAATCACTGTGGTCCCAAATGTGAGGTAGGGCATATAGGGGGGTTCAGGGTTTCCCCGAGAAAAATTTGATTTCTCTGATCTACATATGTGCATTTTAAGATGTTTTGAAGGCCAAACAAATTGGATAACATCTTTAAAACCATG
The DNA here is from genome assembly GCF_051911475.1 of Siphateles boraxobius. Taxonomy (NCBI): domain Eukaryota; kingdom Metazoa; phylum Chordata; class Actinopteri; order Cypriniformes; family Leuciscidae; genus Siphateles; species Siphateles boraxobius. The sequence goes on from NW_027509192.1 coordinate 1,314,309, forward strand.
TCAGTGGGCAGCTGATTATTTTTCTCTCCTCATCAGCATCACACTCTTTTTCTCTGTTTTTATCTTGCCCTGTCTCTTCCCCTCCTAAAGCTGAGCTTTGACTCATAGGCTTTTCATTTTTGTCTGTCAGTGAAGAAAGTAAACATGGGTCAACTGATAGGTTGCATTCACAATATGTAGGCTACACATTCATTATTGATCTTATGCCTAATACAGGGCCGTAGACAGGGCTTTATAATCAAAGAGGTCCTAAATTTGAGGTTGGTAGGTGGTTCAAATTTTATATGTGCATTTCAAGACGTTTTTAAGACCAAAAAAAAAGGATAAGAAATAGCTTTAAAACCATGTCAGTGGGCAGTAGATTATTTGTCAATACCTGCTCTCTCCTCATCTCCATCACTCTTTCTTTTTTTCTCAGTCTCTTCATCCCTTTCTCTTCCCCTCCTAAAGCTGAGCTTTTTTAATTTACTAAAGGCTACAGTTTGTATTATATTCTCAATATGTACACATTCATTATTAATCTTGTGCCTAACATGATGAAAACGGCTTTAATGTTTACTGTCCCCTCACAATGACAGTAAACTAATTATTACCCTACATTACCCGTTACATAGGCCTATTTTCAGTTCAAAATGGCGAAAATAGACAAAACTATATTAGTTTGCCTTATTAGTTTTTGTCATTCGTTTAACATTTATGACCTAAAAAAATGTCAAATATAAAATGTTACGTTTAGCTACTTACATCTTATCTCGCACTTGACCGTACGCGTCGAGTCGCACTGTTAAGATTCGCGCTCAGCAACATAAACATAAACTGTGAACATAAAGCCCGCCTACTTTGATTTGATTGGTCACCTAAAATATTCTGACATTTATGAGCAGTGACAGACCAATGAGGCTCAGATGAACACACACACACACACCCTGTCCTCTGTTTCTGACGTGCTCTCTGCTCGGCGCCGCTGCGGATTGAAGATGAAGAACGCGCTGAATCTGATTATATCAAGACTGAAGCGAACACGAATTTGTGTAGCCTACATTAATCACACATTTTTAGGGGGGCTAGGCAGAAGTTTAATGGGGGGCTGAAGCCCCCCTAATAAGGGCCTAGCGACGCCCCTGCTGTTGGATTATAAGATACAAACAGATACGATTTTAAAACAGTTTAATCTGAAATCAATATCTCTTATCTCCATAATTATTTATGTGACGAAATGTTGTGTAATAAGCTGTATGACTGTATATTGTATCTCTTAAATGTCCGTCTAGTTTGAACTTGCCGCACTAGCTCTCTCCGCGGAAAGCTTAGTAAAATATTTCAACTCATATTTCGTGTCTAATTATTTACTTATGCGGCAAGTAGCCGTGTAATATGCAGTATAATGTACATCCAGCCGGTTGTTATCGCAGAATAAACCCCTTCAGGCTTTTGCAACCCTCATCACCCTCATCGGGGGTTTATTCTGCGATAACAACCGTCTGGATGTACATTATCCCTTACTTATACCATGAAACTGTATACTATTATATTATATCCATCTACTCTGGTGATTGTCAGTTTGATATGAAATATGTTATTGATATTTCTCTCTCAGACTGTTGGAGTGGTTGCCAGATATTCAGGAGGATGTGGGCTGGATGAAGGATCAGACAGTGAAGCTGCTGCAGGGTGTTTTATCGCATGCGGGGAGGAGCATGTCACAGCAGGTGTCGGCTCGGTAAGGGAACACACACACACATGAAAACACATGCACACACTCACAGAGGGCAGGAAGACCTGCAGATCAATGTCAAACACAGATTAGATCATTCTAATGGAATAGGTATATCACAATAGTTATTCTTTCTGGAAACCACAAAAAGTTTTGTACATTGCGTAACCATGTAGTGATGTATTTTTTTCGAAAGTCTAGTGACTTGAAAAGCATATATTTATATGTTTACCTAAACACTGTGTTGGTAAAGTTGATATTGTGGCTTTATATAGGGTCAGACACATTACTAACATTTGATCAAAATCAAGCTCAAATGATATTACAAGGTTTTTGACTAGCTCAAAAGTTTGGGATCTGTACAATTTTTTTAATGTTTTTGAAAGAAGTATTTTCTGCTCACCAAGGCTGCATTCATTTGATTCAAAATACAGCAAAACAGTAAAATTGTGAAACATTATTGCAATTTAAAATAACAGTTTTGATGTGATTATATATTCAAATGTAATTTATTCCTGTGATCAAAGCTGAATTTTTAACATCATTACTCCAGTCTTCAGTGTCACATGATCCTTCAGAAATCATTCTAATATGATGATTTGATGATCAAGAAACATTTCTGATTATTATCAAAAAAACTGCTGAATATTTTTTCAGGATTCTTTTATGAATAGAAAGTAAAAAGAACAGCATTTATCTGAAATAGAAAGTTTGGTAACATTATAAATGTCTTTACTGTCCCTTTTGATCAATTTAATGCATCCTTGCTGAATAAAAGTAATAATTTATTTTTAAAACAAAAAAATCTTACTGACTCCAGATTTTTAAACGGTAGTGTACAATGTTACAAAACATCTCTATTTCAGATAAATTATGTTTCATTAAACAAGGTTCGGGAGGAGCACGTTCAAATAATCAATCCAATTAACTTTTCATCAACAATCATCATGTCTATCCCATCAGCATGAGATGAAGGATATATATATATATATGCAGTCAGTCGACTTGACAGTTTTCCAGCATCCCTCCACCACCCCGACACCTCACTCTCTTCCTATTCATCATTCTTTAGGATTTGTAGAATTTTTTTGAAAGGAAAGCAGGACAAAAATGGTGATAGAACACCTATAACCTTATCTGATTTTTTCCCATTTTATGTTTGACTAATGAAACTTCTCGGAATTCCAATAGCAAATTTCTTTCTTTTCAAATCAAATTCCAAATTCCAAAATTTACACTCATTAACTGAAAAACGGAGCCAATTCTAAAACATTAGGAACTGATTAATACACAACATTCTCAAAAATACTGACCTAAAAATATAACCTGAAGCAGTTATTTCTCTCTCTCTCTCTCTCTCTCAGCTTTTCATATCAGCTGGAATTGAAACATTCCCAGTCGGTCCCTGCCAGCTTTAGTGCGGCTCGTCTGCTGCCAGGCTGGGTCTACGGGGGCAGCTCCACAGTCCTGGACGCCATGCTGCGATTAGACCAGTACCAGCGCCAACTCCTGCCAGGCCTTTTCTGCGTCAACCTGGACTTCCGAGGGTCTTTCACCACCAGTTCGGCCCACCCCAGTGCCTCAAGCGCCCAGAGCCACCAAGAAGCAATGGAGGGTCTTACCATGCGTGCTCTCGGAGCCCCGAACACCAGCCTGCTGCTTTAACCTCTGGGCCTGAGAGACCATTATATCCCACAATGCACTGTGATGATGCCTAGGAACTTATGAGTCAAGCGTCTCAGAATGCTTCAGTAAAAAGAAAGCACATTTTTGAAAAAATCAGTGAGAAGCAAAGCGAGACAATAATGAGAATTAAAAAGCAAAAAAAGCAAATTGAGAACTTTATATTTATTCACAGCCTGAGAAATGTATCTGGAGGAAATGCCTCATTTCATCAATGTTCCTGGTACAATTTAAGTTTTTTTGACATAATATATATATATATATATATATATATATATATATATATATATATATATTGTTCAAATTCCTCTCAGAATGTCCTTGGATGGGTGTTGTGTGTCCTCGTTCATCAGTATTTATGTTTTGAAGGAGGTTCGGGTATGTGAATCTCAGTTGCGAACCTGAAAAAGTAAAGCAATCTGTATTGAAGGTGATCTCTTTATGTGTGAAGGTTTATGCATGTAGACTGATTGAAAGCAAACATGTGACCATATGCCCTGGCAATGCAACTATCAATGCTGCTACCGTACTGTACTCTACTGTCATGTGTTTGTGTGTTAAAAGCATGTTTCTTGCTACGTTTTGTATGGTTTTTGCCTTATTGATTGTCAGTTTTCGTAAATGGTTGCCAAACACAATTAAGGTTAGTGCTAGACTGAACTAATCTGTTAATCTTTTGTAAATGCTTCAAAATCTGGGATTTGGCTCTTAGTGTGAGCCAGACAGTAAAGTAAACCTCCTAATCTGGACTTGTACTCACATATCAAGTCATTAGTATTGTAATGAATGTAACCTAATACAGTTTTTGACATACAATTCAACTGTATTTCTGCTTTATTTCAGATGTACACTTTTAAAATAATGTTTCTTATTTTTTCACAGGATATTAGGTTCAGCAAAGAATAATCTTTTTTCATCTTAAAAAAAAGGTTCTGCTATCTTTGGCACCAAAGCAAGGTTCTCCTTTGCCATCATCCGACATTTATTTTTAGGAGTTTGTTTCATTTTATCATATATTTTTCATTGCTTTTCCAAACTGTACGTGTCTGGGGAACGTTTGCAAAAATATTCTGACTTTTATAGGAAAATAATAGCTATCCGCTAGGCCAGCATCTCCGACAGACGGTCAAGTTTAAGTGCGTGGGAGTTTACTGCGTCATCATGGCCCTGCGTTCCAATTGGCTGATGAACTTGGGCACAACTCTCTTCGTGACCGGCAGAGGGCGCGTTTTGTTCCTCCTGTTGCGCCTCTCCATCTCTCTCTCCGGTCTGATATACAATTGGGGGGTCCGATTCATTTGAGTGAATCGGTTCATTCGGATAATTCGTTTCAATGAACCCTCCAGTTCTCTGGGCATTTAAGTTAGCATGAAAAAGAAAACTTACTGATCTACTATTTAAGCTGATTATTCTTCTTAGACAAAAATGTATAAATGCTACTCCTCCTAGACTTTTCAAGCGACATCCACCAAAATCATAGACCTTCAGACTGTTTTGACTTATGTGCTTGGTATATCTTTTCAGAATTCAGACTGATCCAACAAACAGTTTTCCTAAAAATAAAGGTCAAAACTCGGAAAAATACCATAGACGTACATTGACGGAAATGTTAAAATGATCAAGACTGTTAAAACTCCAACTGTCAAAGTTCAAATTTTGACAGTTGGAGAGGCTCATTCCACTCATTTACATTTAATCTAATATGTTCTATCTATCTATCTATCTATCTATCTATCTATCTATCTATCTATCTATCTATTTCTCTGTCTGTCTGTATATGTCTTAGCTAGCTTTTAAAACTACTAAACTAAAACTTTAAAACTATTACAAACTGAAAACCTCAAAACCCTCAAAGCTGATAAAACTTTCTGGCTACTAGGCTTTTTTTTAAGCCAACTTCAAAGTTTATCTACAAACTTTTTAATCTAGTTTTTTGTTGTTGTTGAAAAATTGCTATGTTTTCGATTATTGATTTATTATTATGTTGTTAGCACTATTAAGGGGCGGGTTTTATATGGATGTATTGTACTACTTTTAAAGTGCAATCAAATGAGGTTCGTCTCAACTGAAAAAAAAACGAAACAAACAACAACACAACAACAGTTTTTTATACGACTGTAGTTGTGTTGTGGGGAAAAAATCTATACGAATTTCGGAATCCTGTAGATTGATTCACAACCGTATCGGATCGAACGAATCATTCAAAAGAATCGGTTCAAACGAACAAATCGTACGGGAATCGGACATCACTTGTCTGATGAACTGAAACTCCCCGGGAGATACCGAGGGAGGAAGATGGCGGCCACTGACCGTTCCCGGTCCGAAGCGGCGAAGCAGCGGCGGCAGGATCAGCTGCAGCGGTGGCAGGGCTCGGAGACGGACCAGACCGGAGTGGAGGCGAAGAGCCAGTCCTCGGCTCCCGGAAACCGACGGGCCCGAGTGCGCTTCGCCCAGGGCGCTGTGTTCATGGCCGCTTGCTCCGCCGGAGACCGGGAGGAGGTGGCGGAGCTCCTGAGACAGGGAGCTGATATCAATCACGCAAATATAGACGGGCTGACGGCACTGCATCAGGTACCCGGATCGTGTTTGATTGTTTGCACTGACGTTTGACTCGATCGGTTTGGAAACTTTTGAGAAAGTTCACAAACTTTTCTCTACGCCTTTCTCAACTCATAGGTCGATGACACGCAAGGATGTCTTGAGATGATGAACTTGAAAAATGTAGTTTAAAATATATCTGGCAACGTTTTTTTTGTATTCATATTTCATACATTTTTGGAAAAAAAAAAACATTCAGGCCTATAGGCTACCATTTTATACAACGAAAAATGTCAAAGTGATGTTCAAGTAAAAAGTACTCAAATATTGAAAAAGCCTACATGAGTGTGTACGAAATTTAGCTAATAATTATTTTTAAACATATTTGTGTCATTTAATAGATTTAAGTGAACTCAATTTGACCCCAAAAAAACATGCCTTTTCATAAACAAGTCAGGATATTATTTAAAAAATGAGTGTCTAAAGGGGTCATCTTTGTTTTGAGGGCTTGTCACATGATAAAAAAATGGCTTCCACCACACTGACTTTGATTTGGCAGATTATTCATATTTTGAAACAGTTTTTAAGATTTAATATTAAAAAATATTATAAACTACTAAAGACATTTTTTGTTTTCAAGAAAATAAGTGTTTTAATAATCCATGTTTCCTCTGCCAGTTAGATACCACCTAGATATTTTTGATTATAATTCCTGAAGTGACTGAAATTTTATTGCAAACTGTACAAACTCTTAAAGTCAGCATGAAACGGAAGTTGTGATAGTCTTTTCTTCCCTATTGTGACGTGTCTGAGTGGAACGGCTTCTGGAACAAGAACAAATGCAGGGCGGGGCTAGTTTTTATTGATTTGATGGTTGTGATTAGCTATTGGTCGATCTCGTGTGATTGACAGGTTGCCCCGCCCTCACGCCAGTAAACGCATCATCAGAGAAGAGATGTCGCTGCAAGACGGAGTGGAAGTTGTTTTAATTAAAGATTACAATACACATGAATATATCAAAATAATGATGTGCACAGATAAATCATTTATTATAGATACAGCAATATTCCATAAAAAAAAAAAACGAATGGTCCATTTTGATTTCATGGTGACTTTAAATAGCCAAAGTCAGAAACACATAGACTTTTTTGGGCCTGGATGTCAAAATGTGATAATAATCGCGCATAAACAAACTGTATTTCCAGCACAGATGTAGTTAGTGGTGTGGTTATGGTTTTGTGTGGTTATGGTATTCTGGTTACCAGATTTGTTGATGATGATGATGAATCTCATGCCTTGATCTGGACTTTTTTATTTTGACTATTTATATAGACTATTCTGTATCGTTGCAAGAGGTTTCCTACAGTAGCTGTTGTTGTTTTAGTGACGTCCAGGGAGTGTATGGGCCCGTCCCGTGGCTGTCATGTTTACTGTGCTTCTTCTGACTCCAGGCTGAACTGGCACGGCCAGACTTTCCTCATATCTCTGAGCTTCTTCACGGCTGGGTGAAATTCCAGTCTGCCCTTTTCATTTGGTGTTTGTTTTTGTTTTGTTCTTTTTTTTTTTCTTTCTTCCTCTCAGCTGTGGATGTTTTTTTTTTTTTTTAATGATATGTTTAGGAGGGGCTATTTTCAACTTTTGTTGCTTCAGCCTTTTGCTTCAACAGTAAAGTTTAACTCGAATCCAGCTAATCCTGAGCTTTAAATGAGAAAAAGACTCATTTTCTCAGCAGGAAATCATAGTGTGCTTGAGGTTATTGTTTTGTGGATCTTTGTCTTCACTTGTAAAAACAAAAGTTCTTTATTGGCATCAATGGTTCCATTTAGAACCTTTAACATCATCCATGGAATCTTTCCATTCCACAAAAGGTTCTTTATAGTGGTGAAACATTCTTTAGCTTATATAAAATGTTCTTCATGCTAGTTTGAGAAGCTTCTGTTGAAGAGAGCAACTCAAACGACTGCTCAAATACACACCAGTCTAAAACATGCTCGAAAAATATGAAACGCAGACGGACAGGTTTTTTGACCCAGACAGGTGGTCGTGTGCGAGCGCAGCTATTGGCTGAAGGCTCTGCTGATGTCACCGCTTCACTGGTATTCTGATGTGAAGTTCTGTGGAACATCAGCTTTGATTCTCACATGAGCTCTTTTGAGTGTCAGCTTATCTCGTGTTTGCATGAATTCTCTCATGTGACACAGAAAGTATTTTTTGTCTGTTTTTGTGCCAGGAACATGTTCAGGCCACATTTCACCCCGACGTAGATGGAAATGATACATTATACTTAAAAAATAATAATAAATGATGTATTGCTTAAAGAAAAAAAGGGATCTTTAAAGAACTTTTAATATTTAAGAAGTCTGTTTTCCCCTCAAATTTTAATTTGAGTAAAATAAAATTACAATGATTATTACAATAAATGGTACATTTACACACACACACACACACACACACACACACACACACACACACACACACACACACACACACACACACACACACACACACACACACACACACACACACACACACAATAAGAAGAGGTAAATATAACACAGACATGTTTCCTTGAGATTGTGGGAGTGTTGAAATGTGAAAAGGTTTTGTTGTTTGCTATTTAAATTCATGTTTAGTTTTGTAACATTTCTGCATTCACTAAATGAACTACAGGAAATACTGAGTGTACAGGTTAGATTATGAGTCTCTCTGTCTGTCAGCGTATCTTAGTGTTTACTCTGTGCTGCCATGACATAAATATGCATAAATGTGTGAGTGCATACGGTAATACCAAATGAATCCACAGTTTCTTGATTGCTAACTGTTACTCAGACTGATATTATTCTGGGAACACACAGCCTACTGTTGTGTGTGTGTGTGTGTGTGTGTGTGTGTGTGTGTGTGTGTGTGTGTGTGTGTGTGTGTGTGTGTGTGTGTGTGTGTGTGGCGGCTCTGGACAGAATCAGTGTCACATTCTGTCAAAGACACTGTTTTGGCCTCTATACACACACACACACACACACACACACACACGTCCCCTCCGTCAGAGTTACAGGGATGGTTTACCTTCTAATGGTGCTAAAGTAAACAGAAGTCCCGTACACAGATGGACGGAGGATTGAGCAAATCTTCTCTTTTAAAGGTTCCTCAAACCTCAAATGTTTAAAGGGGTCGTTGCATGGATTTTTTTATTTTAATGTTCCTTGAGGTTCACTTGTGTTAATGAAGTTTTTTTTTTGCACAAAAAACAAACAAATGTGTGTTTGTTTTTTTGTGTGCAAAAAGTTTATTAACTTAATTCTGTTGCTCATCCTAAATGCTGATTGGATAATACACTGTTCCTGTTCAATAATATTCCTTGTTTTATTTATTTTTTATTATTATTTTTAGTAGTATTGTATATTTTTATGTTTGTATGGATGCACCAATTTAACAATTTTGATTGATGAGCTTATAATTATCTTCATGTTATGGCTAATAATCACTATTAAATTGCTAATATTTAATCTTGCACTACAACTTTTAAAGTTAGTGCTAGTTTGTAGTTTATTTAGTTTATATATAAAAAAAAGATGAAACTGAGATTCCACACTGATATTATATGCAATACCAGCAGATTAAATATGATTAAAAACAATAAATAAAATGAATTTAAAAAAAACTCTAATATTTGATAAGCAATATGGTTCCCATATATTGTAACTGCTTTTTTGTTTCATATTTTTGTCTTCATTTTTTATATTTGTAGTCATATTTGCATTATTTTTTTGTTTGTGTAGTATTTTTGTATTATACATCCACATTCATATTCATAGTATGTCTAATTGTTTTACTTGTATATCTGATTTTAGTAACCGGTGTGTATGTGCGATGCTCTCTCGCTGCTCATCCCGATCTCGGTCCTGTTGTGCTGTTGTTGCTCGGTAACGGGGATTAAATATAGTCGGTGCTCTTTAAGTTTTTCCATCGCTTCCATCCAAAGCCTCTCTCTCTCTCTCTCTCTCTCTCTCTCTCTCTCTTTCTCTCTCTCTCGCTCTCTCTCTCTCTCTCTCTCTGCTGTTCTCCAGTGAACGCATGGAAAACATTCTTCATGCAGTACAAGCGGCTGTTGTCATAGGCAAAGGCCAGTCGCTCTCTGAGTCACACACACACACACACACACACACACACACACACACACACACACACACACACACACACACACACACACACACACACACACACACACACACACACACACACACACACTTCAGTGACCCCGTGGAGAACTTCACACCTTCTCCTTACAGAAGGTTCCCACTGTTCCTCCGAAACACACACAATGAGAACAGAGCGGGCTTGTGTTCTGCTCAAGCGTCCGTGGAGGTTTCTATAGGCAGCGCCGGGTCCTCTGGGAGCTCTCAGGCCTCTTTCCTGGCCTCAAAACGCACGTTTTATCAGTGGGAAATCTCTGTTAACATGAAGCCTGGCTGATTTTTGCAGTAGCATATTGGTTGCAGAATCTTAGACATGTTAGAGAAGCTACTTTAAGTGTGTTAAATAAATATAAATTATATTTAAATATATTTAAAAACTGAAAATGATATAACCAATATATTTATTTCCCATTCTATCTGGGAAAATAAAGCATCATTACAACTTCTGAACATCAATGTTTTAGCTTTGCAAAAAAATGTGTCAATGTCATTTTAACACAATTTTAAATGCCGGCAACTCTTTGCTCAACTTGGTAATATATCAACCTGAAAACTTAATTAAGAACATCCAGGCACATAAAAACACCTGAAACTAGAGGTGATTTTATTTTATCGTTGTTATTAAAATTACATACAAAAGGAAAATTACAAAAAATAGGATAAATACAATAAAACAATGGTACAAATGAAATAAACACTGCTTTAAGTTGTTCAGGTAGGCCTATATTCGATTTAACAGTAGCATTCAAGTAAGAAACAAAACCGAAAGAACATCAGATATCAGATAAAAAAAAAGATATCAGTTCACACGACAAATATAACGATAACGGCACAGAGAAACAACATCATTAGAGTGACTTTCAGAACCATTTTTTACAGCTGTTGAACCATAAAAACATTGACAGCCAATCAGAATCCATCCTGCTTTAAAGAGCTCGAAGATTTAAAGAGGCAGACGATAAAACTGCAGCGCGCTTCTAATAAACAGAACGATATCGTCCGCTGGTCTGAACGCTATTATAGTTATCTTCATAGTTATTGCTCTTGGTGTGAACCGGCCTTATCTCAGCTTGACGTCTGAAGTGGTGATGTAGAGTTCAGTGTCATGCTACACTGCTACTGATAAAATAGCGGTAAAGTGTTTTGAAAACACACGAGCTGCTGTTGCAAAGTGTAGTTGAGTTCGTAATGCTTCTGTTTTTAGGACGTTTCCCTACAGCATTGATTACAGCCTGCACATGTATGTGGACAGTAACACTTCTATCGTGTAAACGCTTCGCTGAATAATTATTGTTTTGCCTGCAGTCTCACTGAAACTCTGGGGACATGGAAACATAGATTTCCCATCATGCAATATGACCCTGGCTTCAGCAGTGTTGTAAAGTTGATGTCATGATGAGTGTCAATAGAGTTATTCAGACAATGCACTCAGCTGATAAGGGTGACGACATCAGATAGTGTTCATTCTTTTACAATACATATGTGTGTGTGTGTGTGTGTGTGTAATCTAAGGTCAAAGGTTAAGGGAAGTGTTTTCTGTTTGAGGAATACAGGAACAGACTTGAATCATTTATTAGTAATGATGCACAATATATCAGGATTAGCATTAATGAAACTGATAATCATGATGTTTGAATTACTTAAATTTCTACAAATATGTTTAATATCATGTTTCAGGATAGTCATGATAAGCCAGTGTTATTCATTTATTTATATAATATTATAGTTTTTGTTAATGTTTTAGAATTAAATTATATATTTTTTATTTTCTGTAATAGTTTTTTTATTTTTCATTTTTATTATTTGAAATATATCTATATAGTTTGTGCAATGTGCACAATCACACGCAGAGAGAGAGAGAGAGAGAGAGAGAGAGAGAGAGAGAGAGAGAGAGAGAGAGAGAGAGAGAGAGAGAGAGAGAGAGAGAGAGAGAGAGAGAGAGAGAGAGAGAGAGAGAGAGAGAGAGAGAGAGAGAGAGAGAGAGAGAGAGAGAGAGAGAGAGAGAGAGAGAGAGAGAGAGAGAGAGAGAGAGAGAGAGAGAGAGAGAGAGAGAGAGAGAGAGAGAGAGAGAGAGAGAGAGAGAGAGAGAGAGAGAGAGAGAGAGAGAGAGAGCTGGTATCCTGTATCTATTCTGTGGACAATTAGTATTGGAAGCGTTTCAGATATTTCAGTATTGAAAAAAGCAATGTTTTTGACAACACTACATTGCACTTAGTTTATTATTTCAGATTAGTTTTTAAAAGACTACAATTGACATATATATATATATATATATATAAGGAATAATTGACTTCAGGCCGTTGAATTATTAGAAAAATAATGCACACCCGAGGTGGTAATGCGAAGCGGAGTGGCCGTTACACCTCGGTGTGCATTATTTTTCTAATAATTCAACGGCCTGAAGTCAATTATTCCGCTTATACTACAGTTACCACACATCGAAACATTGTTCAAATGATGTATTTAAAGACGTTTGTAAAGTTTTTGTCATTAAAACGCTCTTGTATGTTGGACTAATTTATTGTGCATCTAATCCCACGCGTCCGTTGCTAATTCCAAAACGTCATTTTAGAGTTAGCCTAGTAACGGAGGTCTGAGCCACTGATAGCAGACTAATGCTGGACATACTTAACGACTGGCTGAAACATTCTGTTTCCATCGACTGCAGCAGATTTTAAACACAGACTGAACGCGCTGAACACGCGTTTGGGCATGATCAATCATAACAAAGTATCAAATTACATTCATAACCGGCCTTACAATAAGTGTGTCCCTGGCTTTATGCAGTTATTAATGCAGTTATTAGAGAGAGAGAGAGAGAGAGAGAGAGAGAGAGAGAGAGAGAGAGAGAGACATGTGCTTCAATGTTATTATTTATTAATTAATTCAATTCATTTTAATTAGTTCGATCATGTTTTTTTCCTAATATTGACAGTAGTAAATGAAACACAAAGTCCTATTAACAAGTAGGCTATAGGCCTATCAATAATTATTTATTTGTTATAGCCTATTATCTGAAATATTACGAAAACCCGTGCAGCAGGACTATCAATTTATTTATATAGGCCTATTCAGTTTAATTTTCTATTGACTATATAGGGCTATTTACTTTGTTTATTAAAATGAAACTGCATGTTTCCATTGATTGTGAAGTTAGACGTCAAAAATTGCAGATCAAGCGCATGGGCTGCATGTTTTTTCTTGTTATGAATTGTATCCTATTTTCCGTTATTAAAGTTAACTACGCGAAGTGATATGGAACTGTAATGCGGTCAAGACCTGCCTGGAAGTACGTTAGCCGTGCGTTTCCCTGAAAATAATTGCACACCTTAGAACGTTCTCAACCAATCAGAATCAAGCATTCAACAGCCCTGTAGTATAAATAAATATATATATATATATATATATATATATATTATATAAATTAAATTCAACCTGCCAAAGTGGCTAGTAGGAGTGACTGCGTTACACACCACTGCTGAAATACACACATGTTTGGCAGGTTGGCGTGTGTTAATGTCAAGCCCTGTATATAGAGATGAAATAGATTTCTCTTTGTCTCCTCAGGCCTGCATTGATGAAAACGCAGACATGGTTCAGTTTCTGGTGGAGAGCGGCAGTGACGTGAACAGAGGAGACAACGAAGGCTGGACGCCCCTCCACGCTGCGGCCTCCTGCGGCTTCATCCAGATCACAAAGTCAGTAACACTTCTCAACAACCTAGTGAGCTGCCTACTAAGATGACATTTTACCTCATATTCATATTTTATCTAAAGTATTGATAAAAGTAGCCACATCTAATTGAAAATGCACCTAATGCGTCAAATCTAGAGGAGTCAACTGTGAGTCGAGTCTTGACAGTTTAACGTTTACCAGGGTGTGTTATGTGTCCCTGTTGCAGGTACTTGATCGAGCACGGTGCACAAGTGGGAGCGGTGAACAGCGAGGGAGAACTTCCTCTCGACGTCGCTACGGAGGACGTCATGGCGAGACTGCTGAAAGCAGAGATTAAAAAACAGGGTGAGAGATACAAAGCCTAGAAATGATGTAGAGATGGAGTAAACGAGGGAATGTGAGATTGTAGAACAATAAAGAAACGGCGTGCTGTTATTGTTCACTAAATCTGTCAAAAATCATTTTCGGTAATGGAAATGAAGCTGAAATAAGATTAAATTCTATATATTAAATTAATAAATATTCTTAAATATTAATATTAAACTTAAAACTAGGGCTGCAAGATATTGGTAAAAACTGTGATAAGTTTTATTTTTCGATATATATTGCGATATGCAGTGTTGGGAAAGTTCACTTTCTACATGAACTAGTTCAAAAATCAGTTCACAAATTTTCAAATGAACTAGTTCAGTTCATAGTTCATACTTCACAATTTTGAACTAAGTTCACGGTTCCAAAAAATGAATTAGTTCATAGTTCTTTTTTTCCATATGTTGCTGCGAACTATTTTTTTTTATTTTTTTATATTGCCACAACTAGGGATGGCCCGATACCATTTTTTTTCAAACCGATACGAGTACGAGTATTTACATTTGTGTACTTGCCGATATCGAGTACCGATACCGATATTTCTACCGCAAAAGTAACTATAGGCTCCCAGAAAAGAAGACAGAAGACTATTTTAGAACACAGGTTAGAAGACTGTTTTTATTTTCTTCTCTGCTTGTTTTAACAAGTCTAAAAATAAATAATAATGAGTAAAATAATAAATGTATTAACACACAAACCACTGTTAATTTAACATAAAAGCAAGCAGTTACTGCGTGCATGGTCTGACATGACTGAATGCGCCCAAAGTGCGCTCCCTTAATAGTCTAATTCCTAAAAAGCTGACAGTTCATCGCGATCTCACACATCTGTTATTATCAATGAAGCTGACTGCACAATGAATCTTTCATAATATCCACACTTTGTTTGTTATAATTAGAGGATTGGCCAGCATACAGAATTCAGCACTGAACAAAAAAGTTTTGAGCAGTGAGGGGAGTCTATCTTAAATGCTTCTGATTAGCCATTGCGTTCAAGAAATCAACACACATGTCTGTGATTGGCTACATCGCTCAACGCTGCAAACATGTTATGAATAGAAACTCTGGCCTGTAAATCGTTTCTATTTTGTTTTAGTTGTTCTTCTTGCTTTTCTGCAACAGATGAATGAAAATCTATTAGTTTTAATATGTTGTATTCATAGATATTTCTAGTTTGCGGGAGTCCCGCGAATCGTTTTATTCTCCCGGAACCCGCACACACAGAGTGAGTGCATTACCGCCCGCGCTCGCGCTCGGCCATCAAATCTAGTCCCGCGCCGCACTCTTTTGCGTTGGGAGTGCACGTCCCTATGCCTCAGTTCACCTCGACAAAACACTCGCGGCGGCCAGTTTCGTTTCGCAAAATGTACGTGGTATCGGGGCGTGGTATCGGCGAATTTTTATGAGTACGAGTACGAGTATATGAGGACAGTATCGACCCGATCCCCGATGCCAGTATCGGTATCGGGCCATCCCTAGCCACAACCCATATACAACCACAGACAGTGGTTATTTTATCTGCGGGCAAAGTTTGCACAGAAATATAAGATTTTTCCCATCCTCACCGACCTTGTCTTAAAACTGATCATACGATACGACGCCTCCTCGCTGCTTTGTCGACTACATGCTGCTTTTTGTTCTGATGACACATACGGCGGCCGCGGTGTGACACTGGTGGCTGGTGTTGCCAGATTGTTTTTTTTCCCGCTACATATTAAGGCCTGTTTACGTGTGTTTTATCCGGGTTTTCGCCTGGAAGGCTCAATAGAAATCTGGCACCCTATTGAACGAGGTTAAACTTAGAAAGCGTGGCGTTCACAGACACCAGAATGAACGAGTTCACAGTAACGTTCATCAGGCAGTAACACAGTACGTTCAGTTCACGTTCGCCCAAAATATGAACGAGTTCATGAACTATCGTTCAATGAACGCTTTCAGGCACAACACCGGAGATATGAAAACAGTTTCATCAGATTATTAGATCTATTTTGTAAGAATGAATCATTCTAGAACGATTTGGGTGATTTTGTTGGGGAGTGAATCTGCATAGAAAATAATACAATAGAACAAATGTACAAATGAAATAAAAAGTGCTTTATGTTTTTCAGGTAAGTCTAACAGTATTCAGGTACAGAAATTGAATAATGAAATGTAAAATAACACTGCATAGACTGCACTGTATAAATTAAATATTATTTATCTTTGTTAAAGCTGCAAAAGTGATTTTCTATGTATTTTGTTGTTTGATTAACACTATTATTAATAGTATATTATATAATATAAATTAGGCTACTGTCACTTTAAAAGCCCACTGAAGTGCTTTGAAATGCGCAGCATTATTCAATGTGTTGACATCATTTCCATTGAAACAGGAAGACAGGGCGGGGCATATCGAACAGCTCCTCCCCTTTTTTAAAATAGCCAATAGCGTTTAATTTATATCTCAGTCAGAGCTGTTGAGCTCGATAAATCCTGTTTCCTTTTAATCTTTATCGTTTCTTCTCCTAATCTCCTCCATCTCGCTTTAAAATACAGCATTCTGTGTAGATTTCAATTGGGTCCGATATGTCTGTCACATGATCCGCTCTGTGATAAGATAAAACCAGACTTTATTCGTATATTTACACAGTCGGAATCATTCCCTATTTCCTGTATAGTGCATTCATTCACCATGTAGAAAACAGTAAATGTGTGAACAAGTGACTATTTATCTCATCTATTTATAGTATAAACTTCAATTTTGATTTCATATGGACTTTAAGAGTTAATGCACAGATCCAATACGATGATACACATCCGTTTTCTTTCTCAGTTGTTAACGTTCACGTAAGACATAAGAGACTGCACATTTGCTGTGTGACCATTAATCCTGAAAATAGATTTCGATATAATAAATATAATTTCTACGTTTTTCTTTCGATTTTTGATAAAGCAATGCAATATTTCTTTGTGAGGTTACTAGGTTTCCATTTGAACAAATATAGGTTCACATTATCCGTCTAAAACACTCCATCTGTCTGATCTTGACCTGCTGTGCCTGATCCCATTAAAACCTTAGTCGACACACAAACTCTCACAAAAGCTCATTATAGATGTGTGTGTGTGTGTGTGTTTATAGGATGTTTGGTTTTAACAGTAACAGCATGTGAATTTCCCACATCAAAAACTCCATTATAAATGCTGGAGCTGCGCAGAGATTTTATAAACTTCCTTCTGTGTGTAAATGTGTCCTTGGGTCCTTAAAGTCGACATGAAACACAAGTTGTGATAGTCCTTTCTAAAGTTTTGAGACGTACTGTATGTCTGAGTGAGACGGCTTCTCGAAGGGCGGGACTTGATTTTGTTCATGGGGAATTGATTTGATGGTTGTGGTTTGCTGTTGGTGGATCTTGAACCAAACGAGAGCTTTATCACACTTCCTCCTGTAATATATATTAAAGGGGTGGTTCAGGGTTTTGGACATCGGACCTGATTTCCAAGTTAGCCTGGGTGTTATTTATCAGTGAAGACAGTTTTCAAAAATTTGCATCCATTCCTTCCAGTGGCATAGTTCAGTGCTAGGCTAGCGCTAGTCAACGGTATCTGCTAGCCTGCCATTAAAAACAGTTTTACCCACTCCACAGTTCACCAAAAGCAAATACACTATAACGCAAGACTGTCGATGTAAACGTCTGTTGAGAGAATAATGTTAGAAATCAAACTACTCTTGCATCTCAATGATCACATTACATTTACAGGAACTAGTTTCTCAGCAGCGGCGGAAGTTTGCTTTGCTCCGGTTAGTAGCGCTGCGCCTAAAAGTAAACGCAGAACAGAAGCGCACTACAGTCGGGACGTCTAGCTAGCTAGTAGTAGCCTTGATAGTCTGGCGTTATAATGTATTTGCTTTTGGTGTACTGTGGAGTGGGTAAAGCTGTTTTTAATGGCAGGCTAGCCGATACCATTGACTCGCGCTAGCCTAGCACTGAACTATGCAACTAGAAGGACTGGATGAAGATTTTTGAAAACTGTCTCCACTGATAAATAACACCCAGGCTAACTTGGAAATGAGATCCGATGTCCAAAATCCTGAACCACCCCTTTATTATCATAAACTGAATCTTTAAAAATGGCCGTTGCTGTCTGAGAAAGGTTATAATCGTGGTTTGAACGATTTTCAGGTATTGATGTGGACCAGGCCAGGAGAGAGGAGGAGCGAGTGATGCTCCAGGATGCCATGGCTGTGTTGGCAGGAAGTGGCTCTCTGGTCCCTCATCTGAACACTCAGGCCACCGCACTGCATGTCGCTGCTGCTAAAGGATACATTGAGGTGTTAAAGTGAGTGAAGACACTTCAAAAGTGTAACTGCGGCAAGATTTTAAACCCATATTTTTGAAAATAAAACATTAAATATCTGGTGATTTGCCTCACCCTCTCCAAAGTTTGCTGATACTTTGATATTTTCTATTGTATGTTTCCTCAAAACTGTTGATGAGTTTGTCTGTCTAAATACACTGCTGTTCAAAAGTTTGTCATCTGTAAGATTTTTTAAAAATGTTTTTAGAAGTATTTTGTTCAGAAAAGCTGCATTTATTTGATCAAAAATACAGTAAAAACAGTAATATTGCAAAATATTATTACAAATATATATAGTTTTTTAATATTTGAATATATTTTAAAATGTAATTTATTCCTGTGATCAAAGCTGAAGTTTCAGCATCATTACTCCAGTCTTCAGTGTCACATGATCCTTCAGAAATCACTCTAATATGATGATTTGCTGCTGAAATGTTGAATGTCGTATTTTTATGGAAGCTGTGATCAATTTTTTCAGGATTCTTTGATGAACCGCATTTATTTGAATGTTTATTTGTAACATTATGAATGTCTTTACTGTGTTAGTTTTGTTCATACAACTAGCAAATCAGAAAGACTATCTTCCTGTGAATCCATTTGTGAGCAAATTATGAGATTTTGTGTCCCTAAATCAATTACTGACGATGAATTTTTAAATATAAAGTCAGAATCGCATCATCAAGTATCTGATGTTTTCCTAGCCGTCCTGTCAAAGCCTTTAAATCTATATATTTCTCTGTGCATTAGGGTGCTGTTGAAGTGTGCGATAGACGTGGACAGTCGGGACAGTGATGGTTGGACGGCTTTCCACGCGGCGGCTCACTGGGGTCAGGAAGAGGCTTGCAGTCTATTGGCTGAACACATGTGTGACATGAGCGCCGTCAATAATGTGGTACAGGCTCTTTCATCATCCTAAACGGCTTTATTTTGACAAAATGAAAGGCTGAGTGTACATTATACTGCTCAGTAAATACATTGATATAAAATATCATGATTCCAGAGAGCCATTAAATGTATATAATTTCAGAGCATTGTGTATTTGTGCATCATAGGGCCAAACTGCACTCGACGTAGCCGATGAGAACATCGTCGATAACTTGGAGGAACTGCAGAAGAAGCAAAACGCTGTAAGTTTGCATGTGTTTATATGTATGCTATCTTATCAGCTGTCTGGTTTATGTTCAAAGACCGCTTTCACTCCAAGCAAATGAGCAGATATCTTCGTCGCATGAACATCCAAAAACAACAGTGTGTGTGTGTGCTGTACAGAGCCAATGTCATCAAACACACCTCTATTCTCAGTTCACACAGCTATATTCAGTATGAGGATTTTTCAAGGAAGGAGATATTTCGTAGCATAAATGTTGGACTTTGTTTGTGAATATCAGCATTAATGGGCCTATTAATGCTAAAGCGTGTCCTGCTTTATTTCTAGTTGCTAATTCGACAGGTAAAAAAAGCTTGAGCGTGTTCTTGAGATTTACTCTTATTCATGCTAAAATAAAATGATTAGGGACAGTGTGAGTTCTAAAATATGAATTGTATTGTGACTGTATTAGTAAGAGCTGTTGTTGATGTTTTGAACTCCTAAAGATGCGTTCAGAGCTACAGAAGATCAAGCCACCCGTCATTGAGACCAGCCCGAATGTTTCCATGGCACCAGCTCGCCCTCGCAGGTAAACATCACATACTGTCCAATCACGTGTCTGCATGGGAACACGTCACTTCCTGTTTGCTGAAACCCAGGATCGTTCACCATCGTTTCTATCAAAGTTATTTTTTGAGTGAGAATGCAAGTGAATCATTGAATCAGAGGTTTGAGTCAACAGCTGATTCATCCATTTATCCATCATCACGAAAATATTGTGAATGTTCAGTTCTTCACCCAGGATTAGAATATTTTACATGACATATTCTCAGCTCTCGCTGATTTGCTGATTTTGTTGTGGCTATATTGGAAATTTGTGATGATTTTATTTGAATTTTAAAGTGAAAAAATGTAACATAATCAGTATTATTTTAGTAACGTTGAAATACTGTTATAGTTTCTATTAATATTTTGAAATAGTTCGTTATTTTTATATTTACCATTTCCATCTTAACTATATTTGTTGTAATTTTGTTGTGTGTTTTTTGTTGCTATTTTTATTTATTTATTTATTTATTTTCGCAATTTTTTAACATGTCCGTATAGATTTCATTAATTTTTATTTAGGTTTTAAGTTAAAAAATATATTTAAAATATAATTTATTATAATGTAAAATAATATATTAATCAGTATTATTTTAGTAATATTGAGATACTATTAGAATTTCTATATTAATTTTAGTTTAAAGTTTTAGTCCTTTTATTTAGTTTATAGAGTTTTTTGTTTTTTTAAATATGTCCATATAGTTTTAATAAATTTAAGTTTTAGCTCTCATTGATTGGCTGATTTGCTGTGGTTACAATTTAATTTTTTAATGATTTATTTAAATTTTTAAAGTGAAAAAAATATATTGTGAATATCTCTCTCTATCTCTCTCTATATATATATATATATATATATATATATATATATATTAGTTTTTATTAATTTTTATTTAGGTTTTAGCTCTCACCGATTGACATTTACTTATTTGCTGTGGCTATTTTTTTTTTAAGTGAAAAAGTATATTTGGAAAATTATAGAATAATCAGTATTATTTTAGTCATATTGAGATACTATTATAGTTTCTAATAATATTTTGTATTAGTTTTTATTTTTATATTTCCCCTTTTAACAAAGTTTTAGTCATTTCTTTTTTTAATATGTCCATACAGTTTTAATGAATTGTTATTTCAGTTTTAGCTCTGACTGATTTGCATGTCCCCCGCAGGACGTCCATCTCTCGCATGAGCAGCAGAGAGAAGATCACCCTGCATGAGCGAGAGAAGCATGCTCCGCCCACTCTTCAGACTCCGCCCACAGAAGAGGATGAAGAGGAGGCGACGCGCACAGCTGGCCAATCCAAACCCTCCAGCAGCTCCAGTTCAGAAGACGAGAGCGAATCAGAGAGCGACGCAGAGTCAGGTGACCAGACCTGCCAATTTTTATTCTCTAAATCAAAAATGCATTACTAAATGACGTTAGCTAACTGATGATGTTTGTGCGTGTCTTTACAGAAAAAGCAAAAACTCGAGAAATGATCAACAACTTGAACAACAAACGCAATGCAGCGGCCGTAGCGAGCTCTGTGACCAGCACTGCCCTCAACCAGGTTAAAAAGGTGACCAATCAGAACTGAGCTTTCCGAAAAGTTGTCTTTTTCTTTCAGCCAATAAGCACAAAATTTGACCAGTTTTGGGTTTTTGGGGGTTCCATATCAACTCATTAATGTTGATTTTTTGAATGCAAGTCATTTTCTGTAGTACAAGTGCTAATATGTCCTAAAATATCAGTGCTAATATATACTGACAAATAAACAAAATAGCCACCAATAGGCAATTCAGCAGCCAAAAAATATCATCTGAATAACTGATGATAATAAAATTATCAGTAATAAAACCCAATAATTGTTGTGGCTGTATTTAACAATTTAAATTTTTTTATATTTTGAAGTGAAAAAAATATAATATAATATAATCAGTGTTATTTTAGTTTCATTGAGATACTATATCGGTTTTATAAATATTTTGAATAGTTTTTTAGCTTTTGAATAGTTTTCATTTTAAATTTAACTAAAGTTTTAGTAATTTTGTTTGTTTTTGTCTCTTTTTTTGTCTCTTTTTTATGTGTATAACATATTTTTTATTGAAATTTACAACACATTTAACAAAAGAACATAACATACTCAAATCCCTCCCCCTCCACAATAACCCTGGCAGGCGGTAAAAGAAAAAAAAAAGTAAAAAAGAAAAAACAAACAGTGCTTTATATCACACACTCCTGTTAAGCATTATGCATATACTATAACTTCACACATCTATAGCCTCATCAATATCTCCTTCTTTAACAAATCTCAAGAACTATTCTTTTTATTTTAGTTTTAGTCATTTTAGTACATCAAGTTATACTAAATGAAAAAGAGAAATGTTACTTTGGCAACCGGCTGAAATAAAATAAGTTATATATATATATTTATTTTTTTTATTTTTTTTACATTTTATTTCAAATTATGAAAATATTTTTAATCCATTAATACTTAATAATAACAACAATGTAATAACAATATAATATTTTAATATAATAAAGAGTGGTCTGCTTTTAGGCTGAACCCGTTCGAGCCCCGGTGACCGAGGCTCCCGGTTCCTGGAGAACGTCTCTGCGTAAAGCAGGAAGTTCTGTGACGCTGGGCTCGTCCGGGGCCTCTGATCCAACCACTGAGGCCCTCAAGGACCCCGAGACTAAACTGGGAATGACACGCTCTGCATCCAGTCCCAGACTGAGCTCTGAAACTGAAAATAAGGTAACACTCACAAGTTATTTCCATCAAGAAGAGCATCAATTTTTTGTCAAAATCTTGTTTTGATAATACCCCAACACCGGGCCCTTATGCAGGATTATCACGGGGCCCCTACACAGCACCTGATGACGCAATGTCCACGAATAGGCTACCATGAATATGACAGGATAGGATCATAGAGACACAGCATATAAGAGACAAAATCAGGAGTAGCCTACGGGCACCACAAAAAAAAAAAACATTGTTGAATGCGGACCACAACACATGAAAAGACACTGGTGGTGACGGCGCACCGTAACACATTGTTACTCACTGCTATGACTACACACACATAGGCCTAGGTCCAAATACATAAAAAAAGATGCTCACTTACATTATAGCTGCATTTTCCGGACTTTCCTCTGTGAGAATATGCATGTTCACTTACCGACCCGGGTATTCTCCAGTCCATATTCGAAAACAAATGACACCAAAATCCATCATTGTTTGTTTCACACATGTATTCAATGATCAGTAAAATATGTTGTTGTCATTATTTATTCAAATAAATTGGCGATAAAGTAAAATGCGATCAGACTAAAAGTAGTCAAATGCGATAGGGGGCCCCGGCTGTCAATCAATATCTTCCAGTCACGCGGGCCCCTGATTGGTCCGGGCCCGCCAGCAACCGCGTACCCTGCTTACCGATAGTTACGCCTGTGCTCTTAAGCATTTGACTATTTACATCCAGCCACTTTATTTTGGCCGGGCAGTGTATAAATTAATATTTGAATGTATTTTGTTAATTTTTAATATATGTTTTGTCGCCTCAAAATTGTTATTTTCTTATGTTCAGGAGCCCAGATTGGCCCGTGTGCAGCCCACCCCGTCCAGGCGCTTATTCAGCATCAGCGACACCAGCACCAACCCCGACAACTCCAGCAGGTGAGCCACACAACACACACACAGAAAATCACATGTTTTTACCGTTTTCCAATCTCGTCCATCATCCTGTGTGTGTGTGTGTGTTGTAGCTTGTTGAGCCGGAGCTCTTCGTACACACGCCGATTGAACAGCCAATCCTCTGGAGAAGTGTCGGGTCAAAACCCCTCGTTACCTCGCAGCTCATCTTATGGAAGGAAACTTGACGACCCTTCAGTGACCTCTGTAACCACGGGAACCTCTGGTCTCAGTCGCCTCAATAGTCTTCTAGCTCAGAGGTTCGTGTGTGTCTGATCGTGTGTGATATGAGCGTGTCTTTTGCATTGGTCTGATCTGGCGTGTCTCTCATAGGTCGGCTCAGGAAGAGGCTGAAAAGAAGGAGCCCGTCTCCAATTCTGTGCCCACGACAACCACATCAGGCGAGCCAGAGACCAAACAGAGACGCAAGTGAGTGTGTGATGATTTATACACCACAGAGTGATGATAAACCTGTTATCCTGCTGGAAAAAACACGTTTTTACTAGCCTTGACCCATTTAATTTCTTAAAACACTGAACGATAAACTGCCTGGCCCAAAAAAAGGATTTAAATAGTCAAATGCTTAAAGAGTCTGTGATTGGATTATTATTGCAGTGATTATTATGTTTCTAGCATGTTATATGTTTGGCAACAGTTCTTCTATCCCTAATTGATGGAGTGCGTAGCTTTTCATCTCTTAAACAGCCATGTAGGAAGACATATCATGATCATATTCCAGGATGACAATGTCAAGATTCATCAGGCTCAAACTGTGAAAGAATGGTTGTGAGGAGCATGAAGAATCATTTTCACACATGAATCGTCTCCTCTGAGTCCAGATCTTAAATTCAATGAAACTCTTTGGGATGTTCTGGAGGAGACTTTAAAGAGCGCTGGACTCTTGCATTATTAATACAAGATCTTGACCAAAAACTGATGCACCTCTTGATGGAAATAACATCACAACATTTATTTCCATCAAGAGGTGCATACAATTTTGTTCAAGATCTTGTTTTGACAATTCAAGAGTCCAACACTTCTTAAAGTCTCCTCCAGCACATCCCAAAGACTATCATTTACGCTTGTCACCCTCTAAAGTTGTATTTACCACTGGGAAGCGCAGGGATAATTCTGATACTAAGAGTTGTGCGGGCCATAAAAATCAAACATGGCGGATGTGAGAGCGATTGCTGCTGTGACTGCTATTCTTTACTAGTTTTTCCCACAACTGCAACATCGCCTTGTCTTGTCATTAAAGTAGTGCATATTTACATAGATGAACAATCATTCGAAGCGTATTGTATGTTTGTTTTATAGCTTGTATTTGATTGAAATTCCAGAATTGTCAGCAAGCTGTGAATGTTTATATAGTTGTCAATAGATGGGATGCGAAATATCAATTTGGCTTTGATAAGATTTTCCAAATAAATAGGCAAGAATAAATCTGGTGTTGTCCATGATTCCTGTTCTTTCCGACAACAAAGCACTTGAATGGCCACGAGCTTGTAATCACAACTCAGAAGTGAGAAGTTGGAAATTTTCGATAGCACGTAAAAGCGACATTAGACCAGTTTGGGCCAGCTACGAGTAGTTTTAGCGACATTTTCATTGTTTTCATTGGCTGAAGCTTGAGTTTTTATGTGTAGGTCCTATCTGACTCCAGTGCGTGACGAGGAAGCGGAAGCTCAAAGAAAAGCCCGATCCAGACACGCCCGTCAGTCCAGACGCTCCACTCAGGTAAGTGTGGCCGTCCAGTGTTGGTTTTTCTTCACTAAAATTTAAAATGGTTTTTGTTAAAGGTGCAGTGTGTCATTTTTAGTGGCATCTAGCGATGATGTTGCGAATTGCAACCAACAGAAGTTACGGTGGCCGACAGGAAATGATGTTGTCGTCTGAGACAGCAGAGAGTAGCCAGTTCAGCAATGAGGTTTCTTTACAAAGATAAAATAATAAATTAGGTTTACTTAATTATTCAGTAAAGCGATATGTTATTGCGAATATTATCGTTACTTGTTCATCATTGTGTCAGTGTTTTATTCGCTGACTTAAGCTTAGCTTCTTTGCACGAAGAACAACATAGTGACGAAACGCATTTGTCCATTTAGGGCTCCTGTAGAAACATGACGGCGCATTTCAATGTAAGGGAACCCGCGGTGTGTGTAGATAGAAATTACTCATTCTAAGATAATAAAAACATAACGGTTTATTATGTAAGGTCTTTATACACCACTGAAAACATAGTTATGTATATGATACTGCATTTCTGTCAAAAGATCCTCCTAAATATTACACAATGCACCTTTAATTAAAATAACCTGAAATAAAATATACATATTATATGAAAAATGTTAAAGAAAATTAGAAATGTTGTCCTTTGATTGATCTATTTGACGTGTAAAGCAACCAACCACAGTTCGGTTTGTTTTTACGTAATATTTAGCAACAGATAAATCTGAAATCATAATGATAGATCTACCTATCGATGCTTCCTCAGAAGCGCTCATAGAAGCAGCCTGGGAAATCTCATGTGGAATATGTATTAAACAGTCAGTGGGCGGTGTGTCTAAGGCTATATGACCTTTAACCCTGAACTTTGACCTTGACACAGGGAAAACATTTGCGTAGAGCAGTTGCATTTACACGCAGCTGGAGTCCAGACCTCTCCGTGTGACCGTTGTGTTTGCTCTTCAGGGAGTTACTCTCACAGACCTGCAGGAAGCGGAGAAGACAATGAAGACGGAAAACAAGGGAAAGGAGAAGAAAGAAGAGGAGGAGAAAGAAGGGAAGCAAAAGAAGGCAGAGGAAGGGGTGAGAAAGGTCGATTTTAATCCAAATATCTTTTTGTTCTGCACTCGGAGAACTCTCTGATAAACCCGGCAGAAATATTAAAGGTTAAAGGTCAATGGCGTCACATTTTTGGATGTTATATTACTTTCTCAAACTGGACAATAACTTCATTGATGTGTGTACAGTAGCAGAGGGGGTGAATGTTTGAGAAACCTGTTTGGAAACAATAATTAGCAGTGGTTGATAAGTAATATATGCATATATAATGAGTGTGTGTGAGTAAATGAAAATATATTTATGTTAATATGCAGAATTTATTCATATATTAATAATAACTTTTCATTTTTATATATATATATATATATATATATATATATATATATATTGTACATTTTTCTTTTTTTGCTGCACAAATTTAGCAGTTATTAAGAATATTTGAATTTGTTGATCTTACCTAGATGTATGTTTTAATCAAAGCAGATTTTGTAAGAGTGTGTGTGGCCTGTAAACCCTACATTATGAGGTCAAAATGTCCCCATAAAGATGGCAATATCCGAAATCCTTGTCCTTGTGGGGACATTTTTTGGTCCCCGTGAGGAAAACAGCTTATAAATCATACTAAGGGATGTTTTTTGAAAATGTAAAAATCCAAAAAGTGATGGGCTGGATAGAGGTAGAGTTAGTGGGGAGAGAATAAACAGTTTGTACAGTATACAAATCATTAAGTCTATGGAAAGTCCCCATAAAACATGAAAACACAACGTGTGTGTGTGTGTGCAGGAGGTGAGCTGGCGCTCTCGTATCGCTAACCTGCAGAAGTCGGATTTGCTGGGACTCACACACCCCCCTGGTGCTCCACGTCCTGACAGACAAGGTGACCTTTCACCTTTAACCCTGCATCTCTGGATTTCATTACACAACACTGATATGTTTAGGTATCTCTCTCTGTAACACTTCTTCTACATTGTGTGTGTGTGTCAGATGCAGACAGCGCAGCCGCAGACCTTGAGGAGCGAGCGAGGGAGCGCAGGAGAGCCAGAGCGAGGAGGAGAGGAAAAACTGGAGAGGTGAAGAAGATGAGGACGTGATCAAAACTGGAAATCAAGAAATAGATTCTGGATTTAAATGTTTACTTCTGTATTTTCAGGGCGATGACAATGATCCCAGTGGAGAGGAGGAGAGTAGTGGTGGGCGGGACCCACAGGTCTGACCAATCAGCATGCACTTTTCATTGATTGACAGTGTTGTGTGAAAAAAAAAAATATATATATATACACTCACCTAAAGGATTATTAGTGACACCATACTAAGGCTGTGTTTGACCCCCTTTCGCCTTCAGAACTGCCGTAATTCTACATGGCATTGATTCAACAAGGTGCTGAAAGCATTCTTTAGAAATGTTGGCCCATATTGATAGGATAGCATCTTGCAGTTGATGGAGATTTGTGGGATGCACATCCAGGGCACGAAGCTCCCGTTCCACCACATCCCAAAGATGCTCTATTGGGTTGAGATCTGGTGACTGTGGGGGCCATTTTAGTACAGTGAACTCATTGTCATGTTCAAGAAACCAATTTGAAATGATTTGAGCTTTGTGACATGGTGCATTATCCTGCTGGAAGTAGCCATCAGAGGATGGGTACACGATGGCCATAAAGGGATGGACAT
This sequence comes from Siphateles boraxobius, assembly GCF_051911475.1. Classification (NCBI taxonomy): domain Eukaryota; kingdom Metazoa; phylum Chordata; class Actinopteri; order Cypriniformes; family Leuciscidae; genus Siphateles; species Siphateles boraxobius. Next base: position 1,342,634 of record NW_027509192.1, read on the forward strand.
GGTCAGAAACAATGCTCAAGTAAGCTTTGGCATTTAAACGATGCCCAATTGGCACTAAGGGGCCTAAAGTGTGCCAAGAAAATTTCCCCCACACCATTACACCATCACCACCAGCAGCCTGCACAGGGGTAAAAAGGCATGATGGATCCATGTTCTCATTCTATTTACGCCAAATTCTGACTCTACCATCTGAACGTCTCAACAGAAATCGAGTTTCATCAGACCAGGCAACATTTTTCCATTCTTCAACTGTCCAATTTTGGTGAGCTCTTGCAAATTGTAGCCTCTTTTTCCTATTTGTAGTGGAGATGAGTGGAACCCGGTGGGGTCTTCTGCTGTTGTAGCCCGTCCGCCCCAAGGTTGTGCGTGTTGTGGCTTCATAAATGCTTTGCTGCATACCTCGGTTGTAACGAGTGGTTATTTCAGTCAAAGTTGCTCTTCTATCAGCTTGAATCAGTCGGCCCATTCTCCTCTGACCTCTAGCATCAACAAGGCATTTTCGCCCACAGGACTGCCGCATACTGGATGTTTTTCCCTCTTCACACCATTCTTTGTAAACCCTAGAAATGGTTGTGAGTGAAAATCCCAGTAACTGAGCAGATTGTGAAATACTCAGACCGGCCTGTCTGGCACCAACAACCAATGCCACGCTCAAAATTGCTTAAATCACCTTTCTTTCCCATTCTGACATTCAGTTTGGAGTTCAGGAGATTGTCTTGACCAGGACCACACCCCTAAATGCATTGAAGCAACTGCCATGTGATTGGTTGATTAGATAATTACATTAATGAGAAATTGAACAGGTGTTCCTAATAATCCTTTAGGTGAGTGTATATGTGTATATTAGGGGTGTAACGAGATCTCGTTTTACGAGATCTCGCGAGACTAAAACGCCACGAGATTTCTCGTCGAGGTGAAAAGTTGTCTCGTGAGTTGTCAGTGTGATGGAGCCTGAGGGTGAACTTCGTATTGAAGATCCCCCTGCCACTTTTAGATCATTTGTGTGGCAACATTTTGGTTTTCCTGTGGAAATAAGAAACGGCAAAAAAGTGACAGACAAGACGAACACAATATGTAAACATTGTAAGAAAACAATGCCGTACACCGCGGCTAACACGAGCACTATGCAAAAACACATACAGAACCACCACAGCGCTCTACTAAAACTAGCGACACCTGTGACGAAAACATTAAAAGGGCAAACAACTCTAAATGCCTTTTCATCTCTGCCACCGTCAAGTGCAAAAGCCACGGCAATAACGAGAGACATCGGAGTTTTCATTGCAGCTGATTTGAGGCCATTTTCTGTGGTGGAAAATCTGGGATTTCGGCGACTACTCCACACACTGGAACCGAGGTACACAATCCCATCACGCACGCATTTTTCTCACACTGTGGTCCCAAACCTCTACAAAGAAGCCAAAGTCAATGTTGTACAGATTCTGAAAGAGGCAGAAAGCATCGCCATTACGACTGATGGTTGGACTTCTAGGTGTACGCAGAGTTATATCACAATTACAGCCCATATAATCAACAGCGACTGGGAAATAGTCAATTTTGTACTGCAGACTCGCCCACTTTTTGAGTCACATACAGGGGCAAACATTGCTGAAGTTTTACAAGCAGCTGTCGCTGACTGGGAGATTAATAAACCAAACCATAGCATTGCAGTTGTGACTGACAATGCCCGTAATATGGAAGTGGCTGTGCGTGAGGCAGGATTAGAGCCGCACATCAAGTGCTTTGCACACACGCTAAACCTCGCTACCCAGGCTGGCCTCGGTGTTGCGCGCGTCACTCGGTTGCTTGGGCGAGTAAGACGAGTAACAGCTTTTTTTCACCGGAGTTCAACGGCTGCCGCGTTATTCATCTCAAAACAGAAGCTGCTACAACTGCCACCGCACAAATTAATCATGGACGTTACCACCCGATGGAATAGCACTTTAGATATGCTGGTTCGTTACCTGGAGCAGCAAGCTGCCATATCAGCAGCTCTTACCAGCCCTGAGATGAGACAAAGTGCCCGTAACATTGATACTCTGGACAGCAGCGATATTTTGAATGCCGAAGACCTTGTGAAGCTGCTGAACCCTTTAAAGACAGCCACCACAGTCGTATGTGAGGAGAAGAGCCCCACAGTGTCTCTCATTGTGCCACTGAAGAGCATGATTGAACAGAACATGGCGCCAAATGACGGCGATTCCCCCACCGTGGCAGACACAAAAAGAGCAATCCTCAGTAATATTTCTGGGAGATACAGCGGAGATGCATACAATTTTCTGTTAGAGAGCACTGCGCTGGACCCTAGATTCCATACTCTACCGCAGCTAGACCACGACCAACGCGAGTCTGTCTTCCTGAGGGTGCAGAAAAAGGCAGAACAATTGCAGCAAAATCAGGTACATCAATTTGAATTGCTTTACTCCGTTTGTAAGTGTGGAAGTGTGTGTGATTTTTTTTTCCTACTAGATTTATGTTCCCAGTACCAACTGAAAATGTTTAATGATATTTGCAAAGTGTGTGTGTGTGTGTGTGTGTGTGTGTATTAGAAACATGACAGCATCAGACTTGGGTGTGTTTGTGTTTAGAGGGAGAGGGGGGACTGATTTGCTGCTTAAGCTTAAAGCCAGTGTTTCTGCTGTTTAAAGACCACAGGTGAGAAGAGTACAGAGAGGAGAGAAGAGGCAGCAGCTCACTGTTCCACACATGGAGGAGAGGAGGCTCTGGGAGTCGAGTCAGAAGAGGGAGAACCTGCTTCCAAGAAGACAGCGCTTGAGGTTCTACTAGGGGACTCTTTCTCTAAGACAGACAAGTCCAGCAGAGGGACTGAGAAGGAAATTGATCTCTACAGAAGAGAGGCCACTATCCCTCTCAGTTGCTGCCCTCTGAAGTGGTGGAGAGAAAACAGATTTAAATTTCCTTTGCTGTCTCCACTTGCCAAAGCATACCTTTCAATCCCTGCTACCTCTGTTCCAAGTGAGCGTGTTTTTTCTTCTGCAGGAGACATAGTTACTGCCCAAAGGTCTCAACTGCTGCCAGAAATGGTCGACATGCTTGTATTCTTGAAAAAGAACATGACCATATCTTAGGCTGTTCTGTGTAGTTAATTTATCTCTTTTTCATGCTTGAAGGAAAATTTTGTTTCTGTTTGCACTTGTAGCTTTGAGAGAGCAGTACTTTGATTATGGATACACTTACTGTTAGCATTTAAAGTGTATTTCTGTTACTATATATTTATTTTATTTATACTGTTTTATATTTTTTTCATTTTATTTTTTTATATAATTATTTTTTATGTTCGATTTGTGGAAAGGAGTTAGATTTCTCATGTGGAATCGCACAAGGGAGAAGCCAGTTGTTAGAGTTTATCGCAAAATATTTTGCAGTGTTTGCATGTCCTTTTGCTGCATAGAATTCATTAAAATAGAATTCATTAAAATATAAGTAAAATAACATTCATTACAAGTTGATTTCAAAATGCACCTAAATTGTTTTGCATTTTGTGATTTTCAGTTGAATAAAAGACTATTTTCTATTCATATATTTCATCATTGAGGATTTCTTAAAATTGTGTAAAAATCTCGTCTTGTCTCGTTCTCGTGAACCCAATCTCGTGATGTGTCTCGTCTCGTGGAGTAAGCGTCTCGTTACACCCCTAGTGTATATATATATATACTATTTAATGCATGTTTTTAAATATATGATATGTATAAAATATATTTTAATATAATTAATGCATGTTTTTAATTGATTAAAAGTAATAGCACTTCATGAGGGAAAAATATATTTTCAGATATTCATGATATTACAATATATTATGATTGTAAATATTTAAATATGTGTTTTACTGATTTAAAATAAATTTTATTTATAAACTTTAAATAAATGTATTTTATTATATGTATATTATTTAGACTGGTTGGTATTATTCATTTGAAATATACAATTATATAATACTATTTTAATACATTTAATTTTTAATTCATTTTTAATGAATTATTTAAGTGTCGTATTTTTTTAATTGTATGGATTTTGTTTTTTTTTGCTGACATGTTTTGCGCCTCCCTCATGCAGACAGACAGACACGTGAGCAGCAGGTACGAGTCTGACCTTTGACCTTTCACTTTGTTTGATGATGTCAGCATGTGTCCTCCTCATTCTGTCTGTCTGTCTTTTCTTCCTCTCAGGTTTGATTCGGTCTTGAATGACTGTATCCTCACGAGAGGATCGGAGTCCCGGGACTTTAAGAAGGTCTGAAGGGGTTTGTGGTTAAACTGGTTGTGTTAGCAGGAGGTGTGTGTGTGTGTGTGTGTCTGTGTGTGTGTGTTAAATGTCTGTATCGGTGTGTTTCAGTTGTTTGAGGAGATGTCCAGAGAGAACCGCCGCCTGCAGTCACAGTTATCAGACACACAGAGAACCATTTCACTGACCCGCGTGGAGCTGGAAAAGGCCACACAGGTACACACACACACACACACACACACACACACACACACACACACACACACACATTGATCAGCTGGATTATCATCATGATAGCAGTGGCAGAAATTCATATTTTGTAAAACAACTTTTTTTCTCTAATAATAGGAAAACTATTATTTTAATTTATTTATTAAAGTATAAAAAACATAACCTGATATGATATCCATTTGTCTATTTTTTTAAATCACTTAATAAATAGAAGAATTCATGAAAGGGAATTTTAAAAGGTACCTAACAGTCAAATATTAAAGTAAATATTGAAAAATTTGTATCATACATAATCAAATGTAAAATTGCAAATTTTTCAATTATGTTAGTTTTCAATTATGTCTTTAGTACCATTTAATGTAATCGTATTAATATATATATATAAAATATAGTATAATAGTTATATTATATTAATATTATATTCTTAAATAATACAATTTAAACTACTTAAATGTGTGTATACGTTTTTACATTTAGATTTTTGTATAAATTATAAATATACAAGTATATTTATTATGTATTATTTTTACAAATACAAATGTATATATTTAGTTATATATTGTGTTTGTGTGTATATATATATATATATATATAATTAGTTTTATTTTATATATTAGTTTAGTTTACAGTCTGAAAAAAACCATTCTGAATAATTCTCTCATTCAAACTTTTGTTGGTAGTTACTTGTTACTTGCAAGTATACATGTCGTTAAGGAAGAATAAGCAGCTGAATTCCTGAAGACTACTGTAATGTTCATTGTAGACCACACACATATTTTCATATTTGAATGGTTGAGCTCAAGGCCTGTAGAAAGACTGATATTGGTTTATTTTTCTTCTACTATCAGTGTTCACCAAATCCCACTATATTTGACTCTTAACTGTGTTTGTGTGTTACAGAGGCAGGAGAGATTCACGGACTGCACGGCTCTGTTGGAAATGGAAAAGAAGGTGAGTTTATGAACATCAACTTACTGAAGTAATGAAAAACATATGGAATTTTCCCTGTATGAAAGTTTTCAATCTTATGATGTCATTCCACATGCTTGTTTTCTCTCTGTCTCAGGAGAAAAAGATGTTAGAGAGGCGAGCCGCTGAGTTGGAAGAGGAGTTAAAGGTGAGAGCACATGATCACGAAAGGCTTGTTCTGATTGGCCCTTTCAGTCAGCTCTGATGCTGATTGGCTTAGAGGCGCCTGAAGCGTTTCTATCCACTGAAATGTTGTGAATGGATCTTTTAATACTGTATCTCTGAGAGCAACACAGCCAACTCAAGTAAAACCAGTTTAACGAGGCGTTTGCCTTACACGCTCACTTGGCATGACACAAAGTCACATGTAATAAATCATACTTCTGCACTGTTAATGTGAGTTTCTGTCCTAACTAGCTGTGACGGTTGCCTGGTTTCTATTTCTAGTTTTACTCACAGTTAAATCTGATTGGTCCTGCTTTATATAACTCCATAATACATCAAATATACTGCAGCATAATATAATATCAAAACCTCAAAAGCTGAGTTTGAAACTGACAGAGTGGCCAAACAAAATCATAAAATAATATAATCACAAATGCTGAGATTTAAAAATGTATATAATATAATATAAAAATAATAAAAGCTGAGTTTTGAACTGACAAAGTGGGCAAACATAAGAAAATGTAAAACAAAAATATTTGAATTATCGTTAATTTTTATTATTGTTTATTAATATATACATGACAATTGTCCTTGCTTAGTGGCCAATGAAACAAAATTAATATATAAACATTATTAATGTAACTGACATAATTGAGTCTCTGATCGGTGGCCAAACAAAAGTATATTAATATATTGTTGTTATTAATATTCATCTTCTTAACTATTAATAATAGTATAGTATATAGTATATAACATTAATAGTCTGTGGTCAATGAACAAACAACAGTAATATACTAATATATAATGGAGTAGTATTACTACATTATAAATATAAATTTAAGATAAATGTAAATGATTATTAATATTTGTAAACACAAACACATGTATTAAATGAATGTATACTTTTTGATTGACATATAATAGTGTCATTATATTACAATATTATAAATATAAATGTTTATTTTAAAAAATATGCATATTATTGTGTTCAAATATATTATATTTAATTATTTATATACTTTAAAAAAATCAATTGTGTTTATTGTTATTCACTATTATTGGTTATTTTAATTACTTATTAATTAAGGTTTTATTAACTATTAAAATATATAATTGACAGTCCCTGGTCATTATCCAATCAAACTAAAATGTTAAACAAAAATAATATATTAATATTAAATAATATATATAATATAATAATATTTACAAGTTGTATGGACTACCTTCTGGAGTTTGTCAGCCCCTGGTCACAGTATACTTTATTATACTACATTATTTGGAAAACGGCAGCTTGAACATTATTCAAAACATCTCCTTTTTTTCTGGAGGAAAAAAGGTCATATTGGTTTGGATCGACATGAGTGTGAGTAAATGATCAGAACTGACATTTCAGTGTGTGAGAAATGAGAAAGTGGTCTGAAAGAGGTAAAGATCTTGTGCGTCTGCAGGTTTTAGGGGATCTGAGAGCGGACAACCAGAGGCTGAAGGACGAGAACGGCGCGCTCATCAGAGTCATCAGCAAACTCTCCAAATAGAGCGAGAGAAGGATGAGCAGAAGACCGAGAGAGAGAAAGAGAAACTCACACACACACACACACACACACACACACACCGACATCCTTCCCGAGAGCCAAAGAAGGGAAAAGAGGAGGAGAGGAGCGACAGAGGAATGTCACTGTTTCATGACGGGATCTTTTACCTTCCTGCGGGACTGTGTGTGTGTGTGTGTGTGTGTGTGTGTGTGTGTGTGTGTGTGTGGCGTGTTTCAACTTCATCCATGTTCTCAGGAGGCCAACAAGCGAGGAGGAGATGCAACCGAGCTTCAGATTTCTCTCTCTCTCTCTCACACACACACACACACACACACACACACAATCGCACTCGTGCACCATGCACATTCCCATAAGCGTGAGCGCACACACTCCACACACATTCCACGAGTCTCAGGCAGCTGAACTCTGCAGTATTTTTGCATCTTTGCACAAACACACACACACGATTGAGAGGTTCTACCCTAAACTCCACTAAAGGTGGCCTGAATATGTCACTCAAACCAGCTCGACAATCATTCGTTGACATTGGTGCAGATTTTCATGCTTGCCGAAAACACGCCAGGCTGCTGTTTCGCAGCTAATTATGCTATGCATCTTTTTTAAAAGCGACACGCATGGCGAGCAATGCGGAAATGTCTATTGTCGTATTTTTTACCCTCGTTTGATCCATCCTTGCTCCTGTCGTCGAGGGCGATGGCTTTTGTTTATTATGTAAATGTACAAATATTACGCATTTGAACTCATAACGCTATAAACTGTAACTTGGTATCAGCTCTATTTTCTCCACGTGTTGTTTTTCTAATATATTAAATGACTGTTGGCACTTAATAAAATATCTGTGTTTGTAGCTTAGTGCCTGTTTATTGAAGTTTTACGGTTTCTCTGCTGTGGTTTATTCTGCGAGATTGCAGTTTGTGTTTCGAAACAACTTTCAAAATCTTCTTGAAAAGCATTTTTGGGCATCATAATGTAGGTGTTTGCAAACATTCGATTATAATGTTGTGTTCAGAATTATTAATTTCATCATAGGTGAATCACAATGAATGATTCATCGATTTGGTTAGCCAAATTGAAATGCTTCATAGGCACAACCCAACGTTTCATATAAACATTCAGTTTAGTGTTTTTAGGCATTGGGCGTTTGATTCAAATGTTCAGTTCGGCATTTTTTGGTTTTGTTTCTTCATCTGAAGTGCGTTTGATTTGAACTTGAGATTTTTGCCTATAAAATGTTCGAACATTTTAATTGAACATTTTAGGTAGCATTTATGGACCTCATACACACATTTCTACATTCAATATAGCATTTTTGACCATATCTGTGTGTGTGTGCACTTTTGATTCAAACTTTCAATTCAGCATTTTTTTGGTCATTAAATATGTTATCAATTAATCACATCTAGCATAAAAGTTTGTAAATATATAATGTGTGTGTGTGTGTGTATATATATATATATATATATATAACACACACACACACACACATATAAATATACACACACATACACATTATATATTTACAAGCTCTTATGGTAGATTTTGACAGCACTACTTTAAACATTTGAATTGAACATTATTTAGCATTTCTGGACAGCAAATGTGTATGAATAAATGTAATTCTGCATATTTTTGACCATATCCTGCATTTAATTCAGACTTTCCGTTCAGTATTTTTGGTTATGTGCAGATTTGAAAGTTTGAGGATTTTTGGTAATCATCAATGCAATCAAGTTTGATCTGATCATTTGAGTATTGAGTATCACAGGTGATAAATATTTGATTAGAATGCAATGTTTGGCATATTAATCATAATCTGCATGTCTGAACATTTAATTCTGAGTTATTGAACAACCATCATACTTGCAAACGTTTGATTTGAAGTTTCAATTCCTCAATTTTGGGCTTCATATCTGTGTTCGAACTTTGATTCAAATTATTCATAATAAGCGTGTTTGATTTGAACTTTCCATTCAGCTTTTTAGGCCATAGAACGTGTTCAAAAGTTTAAACTAAACATTCTATTTAGATCATTCACACATTTGATTTAGCATTTTTGACCATATCTGTGTAAGAAGTTTTCATTCAAACATTCACTTTGAAATTTTTCGAGTATTATTTGAAGATGAATTTATTGCATTATTTGACCAGCCTGCATATGGTTCATTCGAACTACCAGTTCAGTATCATATGTGGACATTCTAATTCATTATTTTTGTGTGGCAAATGTCCATATTATAAAGTTTGATTAGACATCATTCAAAAGTACATTTTTAGCAGTAGTTATTAAAGGCTAGCGATAGCGAGTTAGCTTTAAAAGCATAAGCACCCTTCCTTCAGAGCGTCTCCAAACCCAAAAACACATGAACGCGTACAGCAGGGAACCAACAAAAGTGTGACGAGAGACGGCGTTAAACTACCTCATGTCTCACAGCACATTACAATAATAATGAACATAAACAACTTAAAGAGCTCTGACCTGTATCACTGCTGCAGATTCATTTAGCCATTGATAGAGTTGCCATTGAAAAGCGTAAATTCGAGTCACGAACCGATCTGAGTATAATGTGATTGATCTGAGTCACGGGTTTCCATCTCTTCATAAATTACTGTAGTTATGGTGTGAACGCAGCATAAGCTCATTGTTTTGGTTCGGGAGGAACTGTAAAAGGCGCTGCTGTTTGTTTGCGGTGTTCAGTGACTGACGTCTGTCTAACTCTGATAGCATGAAACACGCTGATGTCGTGTGAAGTCTGTGTGAACGGGTGTGTGGAGGTATGAAAACACATACATTGACAGGCAGGTTGGACATCCTATCATTGCATTCGAACCGAATGCAATGATTGGACGAACATTTTTTGGTCGTACGCCTTCCAGAGACGATATATACATATAAATGCATCTAGACCGCTTAATTTAGTGATTGCTATCAGGATGTGAAAAGACTTTCAACCAGCATAACGAAAATGTTTTTGGAACAAATCACCCTCCCTGCCTTTAAGTTGTCAGTCTTTCTGTCCTTCTCATCGTTCAGCAGTTCTCCCTAATGCCTGTGTGCCTGTCTTCCAGATGTCCCTCATCATCATCAGAGAGAGAGAGAATAAAAACAGCTGGAATAATAGATCTAACATTCCCACAGAGAGAAGGACAGGAAGTTACAGTATCACTGGACAGTATGAGAGCGAAAGGCAAAATTATTCATTCGGCCTCTACTTCTTCACCTTGTTAGGAAAGTCGAGGAACAATAAGAGGATAATGGAGAAACATGAGGGTGAGAAAACGTTAAAATGAACACAAGGGAGATTCAGACACGTGCTGCACGGATCAGACATTTGCCTCCCGTTACCTTTGGCAAAACACTGAATGACCCTTGAGAATGAATGCCATCCTCTCATCTGTTTGTCTCATCTACATATACACTGACAACAAGGACAGCTCCTAATAAGGTACGCAGAGCCAGTCTTGCTGTAAATATCCCTGCGGCCTGAGGGAGAGAGAGGGAGAGAAAGAGGAAGGGAGGGCGGGGAGGAAAAGTCTGGAGCGGATGGATTGCGGCCTTATAAGGGTAAAGCTGCTCTTTTCCCAGGGTCTGGAACCCCAAACTCAGGCAAGCTGCCAAAGGGAAACGGAACAGGGTTTGGCGCCATCTAGAGCCTGAATAGTGTCATGACGTCATGACCAAGAATTGCCAGAGCTCCATTCGTCATGTCAACATTTCCTTGAAGTAAATTTCACGTTTTCGTCTGCAACATAAATGGACCCGTGTCACATTTTTTTTCTCAGAAGAGGAAGTCGTCATAGTTGGGTAAACTTCTATAGTGGTGAATGATAGACTACATTAAATATATTTTTCGTTTTCACAACTTGCCAAGGAGGAGAGAAATAGAGGGAAATTGATAAAGACAGTCAGAAGTGCGACAGATGTAAATGTGTTTTTTTTGATGCAATGATAATATAATACAAATCATAGTGTTATATTTATACACACTTTTTTTAAATGAAAAAAAAAACTTTGCAGGATTTACGATGCTGATGACCGTTAAAACCTTACAGTTAAAACGGTCTGTTTCTAAAAGGTCGGTTGCAAGAGTTCCATTCCATCGCTTATGTCAACATTTACTTGAAGCACTTTCATGTTTTGTTTTTACAACATAAATAATGGTCATCAACCTTATGAATTTTAAAACCGTTGTGTTCAAGTCAGTGTTTTTTAAACTGGATAGGGAGTGACGGGGGTCCATTGGAAAATATAGAGAGAAACTGTAAAAAATTGATTAAAATAAAACATATTATTAGTTATTGATCTATTAAATATATAAAATTATATTAAAATAAAACAAATACAAATTTGGAATGTGTGTGTATATATATATATATATATATATATATATATATATATATATATATATATATATTAGATTAAAATTAAATAAATACATAACACGTTTAACAGTGATTTACTAAAGTAGAAAATATATGTATAAATGTAACGTAATAGAAGCAACCCAGGCTTCTTACCTGGGGTTTCAGACAACAAATGAAACTGCTCTGTAGTCATGCAGAACTAAACTAGTTTTAAACTACTGGTTTTAGTACAAGAGAGCGTAACTAACACTTTAAAATAACCTTAGAAAAAAATTATGAAAAACAACTTATCATAAAACTATGATATGAACCATTTAAAAGCAAATCGCCTTAAGTAAGGCGGCCTTTGTACTATATTGCAGGATTCTTTGGAGACATTTGTTCACTAGAAAGCCAATTCTTATATTCACCCTTTTGTATTTTAAAAAGACAATTATTATTTAGTGCCACGTACCCGACCAATCAGAGACGCTGATCGAGCGCAATGCCCCGCCCTTTCCAGTGACGTCACTGTTGCTTCTCTTCTTCTTTCTGAACGTCCGCTTCGATGAATGAGATTAGAGACGCACAACTAGTGTATTATACATCAGTAAGTACTAAAATTTGATCATAAAACTGGTTTCTGTCAAATGAGTAACATCATTCTTTTGATGGTTAGTCAAAGTGAGTCATTTGAAAGGATAGAGTGAGATCTCAGCTGTCTGTGTTCATTGGTAAAACTTTTATTTTGTTCACGGTGATCAAAGTGCAGTTGTCACGGGTTTAAAAGGCACCTACGGTAAAAGCATAGGGGTAAAACACTCACATAATTATGTAAAAAAAAGAAGAAAAAGACCCCAAATAATTCTGAAAGAATATGAATGCCTTTTGCATAGATTTTTGTGCATCGTCTTATAATTATGACTTTATGTTGAGTGGGAAATTACCATAATAATGAGAATATTTTAAGAGATTTGCTGAACTTGATATAGTCATCAGGTTCTGTTTGTGATATCATTTTCAGTTTTACTGTTACTTTATGTTTTTTCTCACATGATGTCAAATGGCTTCCTGTAAGTTACACATCCCAATGTTTTCCATATCTTTTTCTTTTGACAGAAGGCAGAATTGCCCCAAAATGACCTCTGACCCTGTGGACCCGTACATCTTCTCCTCTGACTCTCTGCCCTCTGACCCTCGCTTCATGCCACCGCTGGTCAACGGGCTGCTGGGATGGAGAGTGTTTGATTCAATTATGCATATGGGCGGGGTTTATAATGGTGAAGGCGGGACTTGTCACCGCGGCAACATTCCATGTCCACTAGCAGTTCATGTGAAGACGGCAGAAGTGGGACGGCACACGTACAAGTTACACATGCACACAGGTTAGAACACACACACAAACAAACCCACACACACACGTAATGCTGCATTTAAACGAATACTACAAGACTCTCTCTCTCTCTCTCTCTCTGTATCAGGTATTTTCTCTCATTCTGTGGTCAGTCCTCATTTCGAGGCCAGTCAGGTTTTGTACGCTCACCGACAGCAATCAAATCTTCTGGTCATGGAAGTTCTCCTCAAGCGCTCTGAAACCAGTGCTGAACCAATCATGATTCAGCTAGAGAGTTCTTTCAAACCCCAAAGTGATGACATTGATTTCCAGAATGCACCAGATTACAAGGGTGGGAGGTACATCCGCTATTTGCCTCCTGAATTGCAATCAGACATCTTTTTTGTTTTTATTTGCATGCTTAATTGCAATTGGTGTGTTCGACTTCGGCTGTGGCTGGATTTAACCGATCAGAAAGATTTGCAGTCTTGGAAGAGTTTAAAAACGGATCCGTCGTAGTGACGTGTTTGCGTACTTAGGTGGATCAGATGCAATATTCGTCAAATACACAGATGTTTCAGATATTTTCATGAAGCAACAGAATAACTTTGATGTATGTGTTGTATAAATTAATGTCGTCACAGCCATGTGACCTACGGCTTCAGTTTGGTCGCTTCACCGCCATAAAGTGCAACAGTCGGTTCCGGAAGTGAAATTTATTTTCTCCACAGGGAACTGATTTTAATGATAACTTATAAACTTTTAAAGACAGACCTACTGTGAGTTCAGAGGTTGTTAATCGATAGTATATGCTTTGGTTGAAGCTATCTGTTTGCATTATTTCAGCTTATTTAAAAAATAATGGTTTAACAGCAGAATTTGTGGTGGAAAACTACATTACCCATAATGCTGTACAAATATCTCATAGTTTCAGGGAACAAATCGCACCAAAGGGGTCTTTAGCTCCGCCCACTCCATTGATGCACTGCAAATGACGTAATCGAGGCGGTCTCTCTACATTCTAAAAATACATATTTGTACATACAAAACTGTTTTATTAAAAATATATTATTTCTATAGATATAATCAAGAAGTTTAAATGTATAGCTTTATATTTCTCCATTGCTTTTATTTCGTTATTATGTTTTACGCAATGCTTCTTGAGATCGTAGTTCTGTTCCTCATTAAAGCCGTTAAGTACACAGTCTTGTATCTTCATTTTTTTAGCCGATTTCTAAAAATATATATTTGCTTTAAATTATAGTTTGTAATGTTGAGATTCACCTTGTTTCTGGCTGGCTTGTTTCATGGCTTATAACACTTTAATGAAGACTTGTTTTTAAAATTCCTATGGAAAAAATAATACCCGCTTTTCGAGTACTATGTATTCGAACATACTACTCTGTTGGTGCACTGTTTTTCTCATACTATAGCGAAGAATTCGATTTCGGATGCGGTGATTGGCGCCATCTTCTGGTCAGACGTGGGAATTAATTTAGCACGACCGTCACAGTGCGTTATGGGTATTCTATAGCCGTTAAAGCGCGGTGCATTATGAGGTTAAATGAGTGCACTCGATAACGTCCACTATGGTTTCGGACCCCGCTACACTACTGTCTCTTCATATAGTGCCATTTTTAAGGGTATACGGGGCGATTTCAGACACTTATTTCAGCCATTGTGTCAGAATAAACACAAACCACGTCGTCATCTATGAATCCGGCCAATCGTGAAACAGCAGCTGTGTCGTTATCAGAGCTTGTGCAGCCGACAACAGTCGACTCGTCACCGAATTTCCATGTACTGATTCAAGTCCCACACTGATCGGTCTGTGCAGCGCCGCATGAAGTCAAACGCACCTATACTACAGGGCTGTTGAATGCTTGATTCTGATTGGTTGAGAACATTCTAAGGTGTGCAGTTATTTTCAAGAAAAAAAAAAAAAGGTTTGCGTCGTGACCGCATTACCACCTCGGGTGCGCATTATTTTTCGAATAATTCAATGGCCTGTCGTCAATTATTCCTTACATAAACGTTACATGTGTCAGCAGACCCTTTCTTCTCTTCAGGCATATTTTTGGACAGACCGTCTCTTCAGAGATTCCTGGAGGAATCCGTCCATTTGTGCACCTGATCTGGACGCCCATCACGTCTACTCTTACCCTCCTGCCCGACCAGAGCCAGTCCAGCTGGGTGTTCCTGGTTGCCCTTGCTGGGAGCGACGGGAGCGCCAAATCATGCTTTGATACTGGTTTGGGGCTTGTTGATACTGGTGACTTACGCCCCTCCCACCTGAGGAGTTGGGCGGAGCTTTGGAAGGAGAGCAGCATTGAGGTGATGGGAGATGACACCCTGAACCGGGCTCTGATTGGCTGCATGTTTTATCTTCTCAGTTCATTCCCATGTTCAATTGAGGCGTCAAACGGACCGTCTGTGTTTGGAGGGCTCAGTCCGGGGGGGTTGTCAAACGGGAGCAAAGATGAGGATTACCATGGGCATGTGTTCTGGGACCAGGTGAGTTTAAAGTCAGCATGAGACGGAAGTCGAGATAGACTTTTCTTCTGTATTGTGACGTATAAGTGATTGATTGTTTGATCGATTGATTGATTGGATGGTTGTGATTTGCTATTGGTGGATTCATCAGAGAAGAGGAGATATGAAGATGAATGGGAAGTTATTTTGATTTAAGATTACGTGGGAACCTGAATTTAAAAATAAAAAGATGTGCATGGATTAATCGTTTATAATAAATACTGCAATATGCCATAAAAAATATGAATTGTCAATTTTGATTTCAGGATGACTTTTATACAATTCATCAGGTACAGCATTGGGAATTTCACTCTACATTACATTACGATGTTCCTCATAAAATTGGTAATTTTCTATTTTCTTTAAACGAGTTTTAATTGTTTTTATGATAATTGATAATATGATACAAATGCTGTCAGCAGAACTGAACTTTTATGTAACCCCTTGAAAAATGATCATCCCCTTCCTAAAATATAAAGAAAACAAAATATATTTGTGCATGAAAATGCATTTACTGTTTGGGAAAAACATTACAGGTTTATTGTAAAGACCGCGTGTTGTTTACAATACTAAAACATAATTATTTATTATTAAACAAAATAATAAATTATTTAAAATATTCTATTCTATTTAATAAAAAAATTGTGAAATATTGCATTTTACTTTTTTATTTTTTTATATATATGTTTATTGAAGGAAGAACAGAATGACGTAACAGAAAAACTTAACAATGCTCCTTGTTTTTACAATGTTCCCCCTTTCCCACAGCCCACCCACCGAACAAAGAAATAAAAATAATTATAATAATTATAAACAATAATAATAATAAAATATATAAACAATGTATAATTTTTTTTAAATAAATAAAACATTTAAATAAATAAATAAATAAAAATGGAAAAACGGAATCTCAAAGTTGTTATATTACAAACAGTGAGGAAATAATGAAATATTGCATTTTAAATATATTTTTTATATCTCATGATTTATATAGTGTGTGCGTGTGTGTGTGTGTGTGTGTGTGTGTGTGTGTAAATCTCATGATTTCTGACCATTCTTTAGAAATAAAGTAAATTGGTAGTCATATCAATTATTACTATCAAATATTATACAAATACTATAATATGTTAATACGTTTACTTTACTCTATTAAACTTCTTACATTTTGAAGGACCCCCAGCCAGAGCCAACTGGGTCCTGATCAGTTTGAAAACCCCTGCTTTATGAAGATTTCAGAAGATTTTGACCTTGTCTGTCTGGCTCTCTGGCTCCCCCTGCAGGACACATGGATGTTCCCCAGTGTTGCTCTGTTTTATCCCAGTCTGGCCAGGGCTGTGCTGGAGTACCGTGTGGGAACAGTAGAAGGTGCTCAAGCAAACGCCCAGCAGATGGGCTACAAGGTGCCGTTGGTAACCGGGTAAT
This sequence comes from Siphateles boraxobius, assembly GCF_051911475.1. Lineage (NCBI taxonomy): Eukaryota > Metazoa > Chordata > Actinopteri > Cypriniformes > Leuciscidae > Siphateles > Siphateles boraxobius. The sequence goes on from NW_027509192.1 coordinate 1,359,422, forward strand.
TCAATTGTTTTTGAATTATCTGTAGCTTTATGTAGTCTTATATACAGTTTTCCTCCCCATTTAATCAGGGATTGAAGTTTGCGTGGGAGAGTGTGTTATCGGGCCGGGACCTTTGTCCAGAGGAGATTTATTCCCAGCAGGAGGTCCACATCAATGGAGACGTGGTTCTGGCTTTCCAGCAGTACTTCTATCTCACACAGGTGAAGAGGACACACTCATAAACACTCCTACACCTGTACCAGAAATGCATCTTCTGTTTGTCATCCATCACAGGACCTGCAGATGTTCAAAGAAGGGCGGGGCAGTGAGGTGGTGTGGGGCGTGGCAGATTACTGGGTCTCGCGGGTCACATGGGACCCTACTGACCAGCAGTACCACATCAAAGGTGAACAGTGACATCATCAGTCATGATGACCAGGGTTATTATCTCAAACTGAAACTAAACTAATATATATATAACTTAAATACGTTTAGGCAGAAGCATTGAAATTACTAAATGGAAATAAATAAAGACTAAAACTGAGATAAAAATAAAATAAATACAACCATAACAATAATATTTATAAAGAGCAAAACGTAATAAATTGGCAAAAGCACATAACAAAATTGCTCAAAATTAAAATAAACAAAAATTTTAAATGAAAACAGAAAATATCAAAATAAAAGGTAATTCAAAATATTAATTAAAAAAATTCTCATATAGTGTATATAATAGTATACAGTATAGTATAGTACATAATAGTAAATAAATAATACTAAAACAATACTGGTCATAACATCGTTGGCCATGCATGTATTCAGATACTTGGAATAATAACTGAATGTTTTGTATTTATATCATAATTCATAATTCACCATGTTACAGTTTTTCATGATGTATAATTTTTGTATGGTACATTGAGGGTTTAAATTTGTTTTTATTAATTAAAAATAAAATAATACATATATAATAAATAAAATCAATATTATTCAATTATATTAGTATTTCTTTTATTTATTATATATAATAAAATAAATATGATTTAATAATTATATATATTTTTTATTATACTTTAATATACATATATATATTAGTATAACGCATAAAATAAATACAAATTAATTAATAAATAAATATGAACAAAGTGAAATTACACATTAGAACCGGTGTACACTTGCCAGATCAAGTCTTGTTTTGATATGGTTATGAAAGCTTCTTTATGTGGTTTTGTTTTGTTTGTACATTAGGTGTGATTCCTCCTGATGAATACTACTTTACTGTTGACAACTCAGTGTTCACCAATGCTGTCGCCCAAAACAGGTCTGTGTGTGTGTGTGTGTGTGTGTACATAATCACTCATACTGAGGTTTAGTGATTTGAATAAATCCCTAACTCTCAGTGCTAAACATCATGAACGTTTAATGCTACAGACATGAATGATGCTTCGAGTCGTGTGATAGATGAGCTGTTACTTTTCTAGGCTATCAAACTTACGATTTTCAGCCAGTGTACGATAACACAACCAACAAATCCCACAGACTTACACTGAATACTGAGGGTATTTCTCTGGTTCTCTCTTGTTTAGTCTTCAGTTTGCCGTGGAGTTGTGTGTCCTGTTAGCGCAGACGGCTCCTCCCGCTTGGCAGGACGTTGCTGATAAGATCAAGATTCCCTTTGACCCAGAACTGAAGTATCACCCAGAGTTTGACGGCTACACGCAGGGTAAGATGCCCTCATCAGCATCATGTTTAATCATACGTCAGATTCACCTTTCTTAAACAAGGACACCTCAGAAACTGAGTGCTGCGGGAATGAGTCTTAAAGCCCTGAAGTGAGTTCATTTTTTAACTTCATGTTTCCTTGTCTCAAAGTCAATAGGTTTTTGAATTATTACTATTTTTTGGTAAATGCTTGAAATAAGGTCTGTGGTCAACACAAGCTCAAGACATTTTCATATTTCATTCTACAATATAAAATAGATGGTGATACTTGTCTTGAAAAAAAAGCTGGCTAAATGAGACTACAGAGGTTGTCAGGGACATTAAACGTCACCAGACGAACAGAGAAACTCATTTACACACTAGTCCGCTTTCACAGCCTCTTATAAACTATTATAATTCAAACTTTCAAGGAAAATGTTTCGTAATAGACTCACTGAAAAGGGGTAAATGTTGACGTTGAAGTCTTGCAACTGTGTAGTTCCTTCCTTTACAGCTTAACTTTAGCTTTTTTGTTCTGCCGATTGTATATAAGCTTCAAAATTCACAAAAAGGCTGTGAATATTATCACAATGAACAAAACGTGTAAGAATCAACAACTTTTGTTTTGCACAGAGCTTATTTTCTGCAATAATCCAATAGCCAAAGAAAAAATCCTGTGATGCGAATGTACAAAATACACCATCACTGCAGCACTCTATACATGTAACACCATTTCTGAATATTATTTCTTGCGAAAGTTTACATTTGCCATTTTCCACAGGAAGTCGAGTCAAGCAGGCGGACGTGGTGTTGCTGGGTTACCCGCTGACCCTCCCCATGACCCCAGAGGTCAGACGCAATGATCTGGAAACATATGAGGCCGTCACAGATCCACTCGGACCAGCCATGACATGGGTAGGTCCAGTGGCGGTCTTAGAGGCATAGGTAGGCGGCTGCTTGGGGCCCCCTAACAGCGGTTGTAGTAGGGGGGCCCCCAACCAACCTAAAAAATATATATATATATATAGAAAAGAAAAAACATGAAAAAGCCTCTTATCATCGTGAACGCTTCAAAAGCATAGTAAATGTTATTAATATTCTTAAGAAATACGTTGAAATGTTGAAGTAGTAGTTTAAATGTCCAGTTCATGGTTATCTGTCCCTACACATAACACCCCTTACTTTCTCAATGAAATGGACTAGTCCATAACGGTTCGAAAGACGGCGAAAGATAAACACAATGACAGGAGGACTGGGAAGTACAAAACGAAGCAAGACGAGTCTAAACGCGAAAATTAAACGAAGTAACCCAAGCGGCTCAAATAAAAGAAAAAAGACGCCGATATGTATTTGGCAACGCTGCCAAAAAATGACAAACTTTTTTACGCCTTCTGTTATGGATACATGCATAAATAATTTTTATCCAGACATCAATAGCTGTATTAGTATCAGTCATAGGCCTACTGACCTTCATTCATAAAAAGATGCAATTAAACAAGTACTTAATATACTGTCATTATGTTGTCTCTGCATTCATTTGTAGATTAGCTGTGAAATTATTACATTATAAAATATATAAACTAGTATACACATACAAATATGTTTGTTTGTAGAACGTTTGAAATGTCAATCTCAAGTGCAATGCCGATTGCAACCTCCCTCACTCACTCATACAAAGTCAATTATTCATCTTGGCAATATTTGTATATGGCTAAAATAAGTATATGGCTGTTTGTGGGGGTTTACCCTAACTACTTGTCTTGCTGGTTATATTGATATTGATTTGATCTTAAAAAAAATAATAAACAGTGCTGGTTATATTGATATTGATTTGATCTTTAAAAAAATAATAAACAGTGCTAGTTTTCCTTGCATTTTGGCAAAGACAGGTGTTATCTGAAACCGTATTCTCTGTTGGGTTCCATCATGACTATTAGTTTGTGTAGTGCGACACTTTGTGTGTTCTCAGCTTTCCATCTTCTTTTTTGGAGTAAAGAAATGAATGCAGGGTTTAAAGGGGAAGGGTTTTTTTCTCCTCTCCAACCTTTACTTCCCCGTAGATTAGCTTTCAGTCGGTACATTTTTTTTCGTTCTCTTTTAAAGATGGGATGGGGGGGCCCCATACGTACCTACGCTTTGGGCCCTCAATTTGCTAAATCCGCCACTGGGTAGGTCACACACTATGCTTTACCCATCATGCTTTGTGTGGGATGCGTGTTTGCATGGAGGGTTATGCTGTGAAACCGGTTGCATCGCTTCCGGTCTTTTGTAAGTGCTTCGTTAAACATACAACCGTTTAACCGTTTAGCAAAGATTGATATTCAAAAGTTTTTTATTTTCTCACTATCATTTAGATGTTTAAATCAATTGAATAAAATGCCAACAATAACACAACTAGCTAGGTTTGCTGATAGTTCACACAAAAATGTAAATTCTGCATTATTTACTCTCCCTCATGTCGTTCTAAACCCGTAGATATTTGTTCATCTTCGGAACACACATGAAGATCTTTTAATGAAGTCTGAGAGCAATAAATACCGACTTGTTTTCCTGTTTGTTCATGTCACCTTCGACATAAAGCCTTTTTTTTGCACAGTATATTTGTGCAAATAATGTGTGTGTGTGTGTGTGTCTGTTTGTAGGGCATGTTTGCTTTAGGTTGGCTTGAACTTGGAGAGGCTGAAAAAGCCCAAAAGCTTCTGCAGAAGTGCTTCAAAAATATCCAGAAACCCTTTCAGGTGCGTCCCAGCCCTCTCTCAGGTCTCATGCTTTATTTGCATACTATTTATCTTATTTTTGCTGCATGCAATATGTATGCTGTGCAATTTCTGAATTAAGTATGCAAGCAGAGCACATTTTATGGAAACTCATCCTTCCTTTTTTCAGTGCGATGAATCAACCCGAAACCTTATCAAACATGATTTTTTAAATGAAAAAACTCTACTAATTTAAATTAATTTATTGATTGGTAGTGTATCACAATTCCACAAAAAATGAAGCAGCCGAATGGTTTTCAAAAAAGTTTCTTGAGCATCAAATCATCATATTAGACTGATTTCCGAAGGATCATGTGACACTGAAGACTGGAGTAATGATGCTGAAAATTCAGATTTGATCACAGGAATAAATTACATTTTATGATATATTTAAATAGAAAAATGTTATTTAAATTGTAATAATATTTCACAATATTTCTGACAAAAAAAATCATCAAATTAAAATAACTGATGTTAAATTTAATTTCAATGAAAAAATATAGTGCCTCGCACACTCAAATCATTCTGCGATGCATAAGATAAAAGTAAAATATAAACTATAAAATCCCACACACTACTTGATTAAATTTAAATAATAAAATACATTTTAAACAAATGGAATCAAAACTGCACATTAAATGTATTTATTTTTGAGAGATGGTTGTTTCTCCCACAGAATAACAAAAATAAAAACTTTCATCTCATTTGACTTTTTAATCTCACAGTTCTAACAGTTTTAATGCAATTGCGACACAAACTGTTTTAATACAATTACCTTTTTATTTGATTTATTCTGTGGCAGAAACGAGCATTCATGGATGATTACAGAATTAAATATGCAATACAGTATAGTAAGTTTATGTGAATGCAATGAATTTTTTTGTTACATACAGCAATATTTAAAACAAACAATAGTCGTATGCTTTACATCGTACACAATATCTCTGAAGCAGTGCTCTAGTCTTTTACAGTAAGTGTGTGTGTGTGTGTGTGTGTGCAGGTGTGGAGTGAGTCGGCTGATGGCTCAGGGTGTGTGAACTTCCTCACCGGTATGGGCGGCTTTCTGCAGGCGCTGCTGTTTGGCTACACTGGCTTCAGGTGATAAAATGACTACAAGCTTGACGAGAGAGAAAGAGAAAGTGTCTTTATCACACACACACATCTGGACTTGACGCTGTGTGTTGTTCCTGTCCTGTGTTGCACAGAGTGCAGAAGGAGCATCTTGCCTTTGCTCCGCTGCTCCCACCGGACGTCGATGCTCTCAGCGTGAGAGGTGTGTGTTATCTCGGCAACAAGATGGATTGGTTGGTAAAGAGAGCGGAAGTGAGTGTTTCAGTGAGGAAGTCTGGGAATAAGGAGCCGTTCGCTCTTGAACTTGTGTTCAATACTGGAACTACAATCCCACTTATTCCAGGTAATTAACAAACTGAAGTAAACTGACCAACAACATATGATGAATGGTGTTTGCTGTTTAGAATAGTTATTAGTTTTAATTGACTGTTGTCCACAGGAGAGTCAGTGACGTTTCTACGGCAGCCCGGTCAGATCCGTAAAGCGAATCCCGGTTTTTCCTGCTGGCCGGTCTGATGATCCACGTCACAAACGGCTGTGTTGTGTTTGGGTTTTCAAGTTTGGGAAGAATTAATGCTTTTTTTATATACACTTTACCAAAACTTGAATAAAACATTTGTACACTTGTATGGTATATTCCAAAAAATACCACATTTTACTTTAATAATGTTGTGTGATAATGCCAAATATTTGAATTATATCATTATTGTTACATGACTACATGAGTATACTCTGGAAATACTGACAAATCTGTTTACAATAAAATTGTTGATATGGTTTTTGTAATTTTGTAAAAAAAAAAAAGAAAAAGAAAAAAATTGACCCAAATCAATAAGTTGGATTGAAAATCAAGTCTTGCTTTGCTTTGTTGACAAGTGCAATCTCATAGTTTGTCGTTTTATTTGGGTGATTTACACCAAACACTTTTAGAATAAATATCAACGTTTTTTTTTTATCTATCAGGTAATATATTCAGTAATATACTGATTAATTAAATTGTTTTTATTAATATCAAAATTATTGATTTTACTATATTTTTGTACTTTTGGGCACAGCATTTTTAATTTTTTTATATCTTGAAATAACACAAACACAACAAATCCAAGCAGCATACATTGATATTTTAAGTCTTTTTTTCAAAGGTTTTAAGGATTTGAAATAAAATTTTCAAATCATTGTTTTTAAATACAGAAAACTTGGAGCAACTTTAAGAACTACATTTGTGTCACTGCAAATCACGTTGTTGTCAATAGTCGTTTCGTGCCACGTCGTGTTCTTTCGGTAATTTCCGTTTTGATTCGGTAATTTCCGCTTACTGTCCTTCCTGTGTTGATCCCCGTCCCCAGTAAAGGCACTCGGAAGCCATTATCCTGCAACCATTTTCTTTTCTTTTATACAAAGATAAAATCGTTTTAATAAATTAATAATCTATTCGTACAAGTTGACTAAGGGCTTCTCGGATACCTGAGCATTTACAAATCGCGAGGGACGTGCGCCTCTCGACAATCCTTCGGATAATTTCGGCTGCTTTCGTGCGCCGCTGTTTTGAAATGGACGCGAATGAACCGGCGGCGAAGCTCGCGTTGCGCGACGCGTCCGACAACGCTTCTGCGGGAGAGGCTGTAGGTTCGGACACCGAATCGGAGGGCGAAGTCGCCACGATGACTGTGATGGGAGAAGCGGGAAACATCGACATCGACGAATCATTGCCGAACCCAGACGATGCCGAAGCGGCTTTTGCGGGTCAGTGTGCGCATGCGCAACAGCTGATTATCGGTTACAATGAAAATTTATTTTAGTGCACATTAGACGGTATTCTCTGATGATCATCATAGGACTTGTTTAACCAACGTTAATATTATTATCATAAATAACTGTTGGGGAAACAACGGCTTAAAAGTAGCCTAGAATGGTATTTTTTTTTTTTTTAAATACCTTGGAGTAAGTAACCATGTAAATAACAGGGTGCACTAATATGAATTTAGCACAAAAATACCTTTTATTTTTTTAGGGCCATTAAGATTACTAGATTGTGATTTTTATTGTTTTTAATTAAACTTACTATTAGATAAACTACAAAATAAACTACTAGAATACTAAAGTATTCTTACATCATGGTAGCTGTGAATCTTAATACAGGCTTCATTTTATTTATTTATACTATAAATTTAAATTTATTTATACTAAATATAATTTACTGATTAAATACCAGTAAAGAAAATTTAATAAAATTATTTTTTACGTTTGTATAGAATCTTCGGCTCCCCAAGGCTACATTTATTTGATCAAAAATACATTAGAAACTGTAATATTGTGAAATATTTTATTTTAAAATGTCATTTATTCCTGTGATGGTAAAGCTGAATTTTCAACACCGTTACTCCTGTCTTCAGTGTCACATGAAATCACAAGAAATTAATACTTTAATTCAGCAAGGACTAAGGACACAGTAAATTAATTATTTAATAAAAGCATTACAGTAAAGACATTTGTAATGTTACAAAAGATTTCTATTTAAAATAAATGCTGATACTTTAAACTTTCTGTATCACGGTTTCCAACTAAAATATTAAGCAGCAAAAACTGTTTTCAACATTGATCATAATAAGGACCATTATTAATAGTTTTTGTAATAAGTACCAATAATAATTGAGCAGCAAATCCTGATATTACAATGTGACACTGAAGACTGGAGTAATGATGCTGAAAAAAAATCAGCTTTGCTTCACAGGAATAAATTACATTTTAAAATGCATTCAAACAGAAAACTGTTATTTTATATTGTAATAATATTTCAGTTTTTACTGTATTTTTTATGAAATAAATTCAGCCTTGTTGAACAGAAAAGATTTCTTTAGAGAAATATTTTAAAATCCTAATTCTGAACTTTTGTGTAGTGTGTAGTATGTGGTTCAGTATTGTCATATAAAGTTTGAAACGGCTTCTGTTTTTTTCTGCAGAGGTCACAGCCGTCACTGTTGGGGACATTCAGAGTTCAGATGAAACCGTTTACACATCCACAGTCTCCACAGCAGCGTCCATGCTCGTAAGAGTCTCATTTCAGAGTGAATTTACATGACAAAGATGTACTGAAAACAGAAAGTTTTTCCTTCGTGTTTTTCGTGTACAGACAAAAGCGTAGTCTAAACGAATCCTTGTTCACACGGATCCATGAAAGCGACTAAAAACGCATTATTATTCATGTCAGGGCCAGTTGGTGGTGATGTCACTTTGTAAACAAACACACTGAACACGTAATACGCATGCGCATAACGTAACTGTTTTCACAAAGTCAGGTTTTTGTTGTTTACACTGAGATGATAACGGTATAGTTTCAAAAACTTGCACTTTGAAACCCGTTTTCATAAGTTTGCGTTTCAGGCCCTAAGAGACAAGACATCGTTGTCGACTAAAAGGGAAGACTTTTCATGCGTTTTGGTCATTCATGTACACTACTATGGCATTTTAAGTTCCCTGAAAACACAAACTTTTGAAAACGGGTTTCAAAGTGCAAGTTTTTTTTAAAACAATACTGTTATCATCACCATGTAAAAATGTGAATTTGTGAAAAAAACGATGACGTCATTCGTATTACGTGTTCAGTCTATAGATGCGTAACGTTAGTGTTTTATTATAACCTAGTAGCAGAATACAGCGCTTTTAATCGTTTTTGCGGATCCGTGTGAACCGGATCGTTTTGGCAATGTTGTCGTCTGTACGCGAATAACGTGAGAGGAAAAACTTCGTTGTCGTGTAATCGTGCCCTTAACTTTCATTGAATTGTTTAACTGATTGCAAGTTAAAAGGTCAGGAAATTGACGAAAAATTATGCAGAATACATTAAATCCTGTAAAATACTAAAATAGAAGAAAAAAAAACAGATTTTATTTGTGAATAAAGTCATACTCTGCCAAATTAATGGCAGTACCACGTTACAGTGATGGCGTCTGATGATAATACTATGGTACTTTGATATAAACCAAAACCATGGTAATGTATGATTACTATATTTACCATGATAAAAACATCTTAGATGTCCACAAATGTTTGGTTTTAATAATAATCACTAAACACTTGTATAATAAATAAATAAATAAATAAATAAATAAATAAATAAGGTATTTAATAATAATGATAACTTTATTTGAAATGTTTTATTCATCTGAAAATACATGCATTTTTATTTATTTATTGCTTTTCCACTATTTGAAGTTTTTCTTTTGTTTTTTACTTTTAACGAATTTCTTCAAATAAACCAATCCACAGTACCGTGTAATTACTATATTCATATGCCAAGAATAATATAAATATATAAAAACGATGCATCTAACTATATTTTTGTAGTTCTCTTCTAGCTATAAAATACCATTTGACGTTTTTAACCTCTATTGAATCTCTTCAAAAAACAAACTGTGCTGTATGATTAGTTTATTCATATACCACGGTAAAACCATCTTAGATGTCCAAACATGGTTGATTTTATGATAATTTCCACCAATAACTTTTGGTATTTAGTAATATTTATAACCTTATTGTAAAGTTTTATTAATCTGAAAATGTATACACATAGCAAAATGATTACTATATTTTTGTAGTTTTCTTCTGGCTGAATTTATTTAGCTTTTTCACTATTTAAAGGTTTTTTTTTTTAACCTTTATTGAATCTCTCCAGATAAACCAAACCGTGGTACTGTATGATTCCTATATTAATTTACCCTATTAATATATGATAAAAGAATTACATATCCTAAAAAAAATCATGGTAATACCATAGTACATACATTTTTAGTTAATGTGTGAAGTAAACGTAAGAACAGATTTGTTTTGGATCAAAATAATCCGTCAAATGTAATATTTCTCAACGGATTTATGCAGACAGGCAGAACCACGCTTCAGATTGGAGACAGTCTGAGTACCCAGAAGGCCACACTGATCGTGGTGCACACGGATGGGAGCATCGTCGACGCCACAGGGCTGAAAGGCACCGCGACACCAATGACACCTGGTACGTTTGAGTTTTAGGAACTAAATTGTAAATCTTAAACTACATGGAAATGCAGTATTTCTTTATGTGTGTCTGTTTTTCCGTTCAGGTCCCCAAACCCCGAACACCCCTCTGACATCTGGACACGATAAAGACGGCTCAAAGTACAACTGGGATCCGTCGGTTTACGACAACGAGCTTCCTGTGCGCTGCAGGAACACCAGTGGGATTCTGTACAAAAACAGACTGGGATCAGGTATGCCACACGAGGGCGTCACACGACTGCTGAAACACACACACACACAGATGTGTGTCTGTAGACCTCTTTCAGGGGCTGTGTCCGAAATCACCCCCTATACACTCGTTCACTATTCCCTGCATTACTCCACTAATACAGTCCAGTTGAAGAAGTGATTGAAAATGAATGAGTGAATTCAAAACACTGAGTGTGTCGGAAGGGCTGCCGCTTTTGCATAGTTTCTGCGGTTTAATAATCATTTGAGGTTTAGCAAACTGGCAGCTCCAGTAGTTATTATGAAAAGATTTATCTTGAACTCTGTCATGGAAACTAGCATGTATAAACCTTAATTAAACAGTTAAATAATCAATTAAGAAGGAATTTATACCTGTATGATATTACGCTGTACCCACATTGGACCAGCGGTTTGGAAAACGGATGGATGGATGATTCAGATGCAGCGCCATCTTCTGGTCAGACGCGGGAACTCATTCTGTGCGACCATCACAGTGCATTATGGGTATTCTCTAGCCGTTGAGTGTACATCGGTTGCATTATGGGCTTGAATGAGAGCACTAGATAACGTCCACTATGGTTTCGGACACCACTACAACTGCCTGTTCCCTCAAATAGTGCCCTATTTAGGGGCATAGGGGGCGATTTAGGACATAGTCAGGGTATCGCCATATTGAATTTGTGACTCATTTTTCTACAGCTCAAAAAATCAAAACGAAAAACACTGCAAACTTTTTTTTAGCCCGAGCGGTTATGGGTGATATTATAATCCCAGAAAATCATGTACGGATGCCAACTTTAGGAATCCTTTAATCTAAAATCTATTTTTTATGTAGCATGATTTAATTCACACTAATTACAATTTAGGATGAATTATATAAGAACTGGAATGCAGCCAAAATGTTTCAACATGACTGACCTTTAACCTGTGATGGCAGGGGGCAAAGGTCGCTGCATCAGACACAATAATAACTGGTACACCCCAACGGAGTTTGAGAGTATGTCGGGTCGAGCGAGCAGCAAAGACTGGAAGAGAAGCATCCGCTACGCTGGCCGACCTCTACAGTGTCTCATTCAGGTCAGACCGGCCTTTGAGACACACACACATAATCACTACACACACACACACACACACACACACAGCTCACAGTACGTGCTCTTTCCAAAAAATCCCCCAGTGTCTCGTTCAGCAGAACAGCCTGACTGGTGTGTGTGTGTGTGTGTGTGTGTGTGTGTGTGTGTGTGTGTGTGTGTGTGTGTGTGTGTGTTGACAGGAGCGTATCCTGAACCCTCATGCAGCGTCCTGTACGTGTGCGGCCTGCTGTGACGATCTGTCTACAGTGAGTGACATGGTGAATCTCATAAATCTTTATCACACAGCTGAACTGGGTTATCATACACTGAGACTAATGATTAATTTTTTTGAACTGAAATCAAATATTTTTTTTTATGGTTGTGTTTAAATACTCAATATATATTGGTGGTGGTTGAGGAGATTCCCCGCTTCTATATAAAGCGTTTTGAGTGCAGAGAAAAGCGCTATATAAATGTAATGAATTATTTTATATATATATATATATATATATATATATATATATATATATATATATATATATATATATATATATATATATATATATAAAAATATATATATATATATAAACTAGTATTATAACATCAAATAATATTAATAATAATAATATAAAAAATTTATAAAGCTATATATTTAAACAAGAAATATATTTATATGTATATATATTATAGACAAAACATATATTTGTTTAATATTTAAAATAATATTTAAAATGTAATACTAAAAAATAAAATCTGTCTACAGTGAGTGAATCAATCTCATAATCTTTATTAGATTTTATATATTATTATTATGTGATATTAATCATATTTATATAATAGTAGTTTTATATGTATACATATATTTATATAAATATATATAATTTATATATATACTGTATATATTTAAATTATATTAATAATATAATAATAATAGTATTAAATTGTATAAAGATGATTCAATATATATATATATGAAAATATAATATGAAATATAATATGAAAAAACAGCATATAGATATTACATTTGAATATTTGCCAATAAAAGGCTTCTCTTTCTTTTTTAAACAATTTAAGTTTGTTTTATTGACGATCTTAAATTCAAAAGTGTAGCTTATTTCTTTTATCCTTTCTAACTCAAATCTCTCCTTCATTTGCCTGTCGTTCTGCAGTGTGCCAAAGACGGGCCGTTCGGAGGGGAGAACATCACGATGGTAATTAGTAATGTGTGAAGTCTCAGTTGTGATGTTTTATCGCTCGAGAGACTCATCCTGTGTTCTGCTGCCCTACAGACGGGCCCCGTCAGACTCTTCGTCCCGTATAAAAGAAGGAAGAAGGACAATGAGCGGTCGGCTTCTCCTGAGAAGAAGGAAGTTCAGTCTACAAAGAACATCACCCTGGCTCCTGGAGCAACATGTAAGAGCCTCGTTCCCCTGTTTCTGTTCACTTACACCCATATTAACATCCATCTCGGTCAATAATCCCCATGTAGTCAATCATTTTATCTTTGATCACCAAAATGACATATTTAAACTTTTTCCTGTGAAAAAAAAAATCTTCATGCCTTTAAATAGCTTGAAGATTTTCAAATTCAAATTGGCCCCGCCTCCACTCACTCACACCAGCTCAGAGATGCACTCGGTCAACTTTATTGTAGTAAATGCTGCACAATGACAAGTGGAAATACTGGTTTAATTCAGCCACGGGGAAGAACTGGAAGAGTGTATTATACAGGTTTAACTTTACAAGTCGATGTATCAGAAAGGTAATGCATTTTTTGTATCGCTCATTACAATATCAGACACATAACGGTAATTAATATGATTAGCCTATTGCTTTACTATCGTTATCAAACGGCTAATAATGTGATGCTAATGTTATAAAAACCATGTTCACGTTTCCCCATCTCAGTCCTTAGAAATGCTTAAAACCACTCAGAACGTCAGTGGAGAAAGGCATGTAGTTCATCATAATATACATCATACACCGCTATATTGCTAAATCTACCCGATTTTTTTATATCAACAGAAAAATATACAAGGAAAATCTGGCTTCTCTTGAGACTCCCCTGCTTCAGAGCGGTTATAGTTAATGATATGTTTAAGCCCGCCCACACTTTGACGTGATTGGTTACAAGGTAGTTGTGATGTAGAGAACAATGGCCATTTTTTTTTTGTTCACTGCAGTTTTAAAGAGAAAATACTCAGCAATGGTGTGAATTTGCACATGATTCGTCTTAAAATATATTAAAAACACCATATAGACATATAAACAACATTAAATACTTGATTTTCACCACAGGGGGTCTTTAAATATTGACTTGGCATGGTTTATTCATAATATTTTTTCAAATAATGTTTAATTTGCAAACAGCAACGCAACAAGCTTTAAAATAATAAAAAAATATATATATATATTTACACCGTATATATTACAAAAATATATAATAAATAAATAAATAAAATTCAAAATCAAAATGAAATTATCATATTATCATAAAAATATTATTTTTTGTATCTGACTGAAATATAATTATTTTGCCAATATTATTAATTGCATATATTTTTTCAGTCAGATGCAGAAAATAAATTGTCGTTTAAGTTTCAGTCGGTTTGTGACCATATCAGTATCGTATAGAATTTATATAATTAATAGATAAATCGATTTCTTATTATCAGTTCCAGTATCTAAAGATAGAATATTGGCGGTTATTCCTCTCAGGTGTTTTTCCGTAGAGTTTTCTCTAAACCGTCTGAGGTTTCCTAAAGATCAGGAAAGGGAGTAATTCTCCCAGGAGACACTGGAAGTGGCTCACGACTGTCTGCCTGCTCTCAGTTACAGTGACTCCATCAGGACAGATCACCACTTCAGGCACACTGACCTTTGACCGAACGGCGACAGGAGAGACGGCGGCCATCATCTCCGACAGCCCTGCGGCCGCTGACGTCTTCACCAACACAACTGGTGAGCGGTGCGCACACACATACTGTAACTCATACAGCTCTCCTGGGGCTCAAACAGTAGAGCGTTGGCGCTTGCAACGCCAAGGTCATGGGTTCGATTCCCAGGGAAAGCAAGAACTGATAAGAATGTACACTACCGTTCAAAAGTTTGGGGTCAATATGATTTTTTTTGTAATAGAAATTAATACTTTTCTTCAGAAAGGGCGCATTAAATTGATCAAAAGTGACAGTAAAGACATTTATAATAATGCAAAATATTTATTTTTTAATTAAATGCTTTTCTCTTGAACTTTCAAAGAATCTTGAAAAAAATCAGTCACGGTTTGCACAAAAATATGAAGCAGGACAACTGTTTTCAACTGTGATAATAATCATAAATGTTTCTTGAGCATCAGATCATCATATTATAGTGATTTCTGAAGGATCATGTGACACTGAAGACTGGAGTAATGATGCTGAAAATTCAGCTGTGATCACAGGAATAAATTGCACTTTACTATATATTCACATAGAATGCAGCTGTTTTACATTGAAATAATATTTCACAATATTACTGGGTTTGTTTTGTATTTTTAATCAAATAAATGCAGCCTTGGTGAGCAGAAGAGACTTCTTTTAAAAACATTAAAAATCTTACCGACCCCTAACTTTTGAACGGTAGTGTAAGTGTGTACCTTGAAATTAGTAAGTAATTATGGATAAAAGCGTCTGCCAAATGCATAAATGTAAATACTATAGTTAAAGTGTGTTTTTACAACCAAAAACACATACTTGAAAATATACAGTATGGTTTCTGTGCACAGTATGCAGATTTTTTTTGTATTTTTTTAGAATGTGCAATTTTTTATTTTAGTACAAAATTAATTAATTACTAATAATTATTTTCTGGACCTGATTAAACATCTTTTTTTTAATATATCATTAAATGCATATTTTATTTCAGGCAGATGAAGAAAATAAATTGGTAGGTTTTGCAATAAAATGATTATAAAAAAGAAGTGTTTTTATTTTATTTCTTGAAATGATAACTGGATTCCACTTGTAAACTGGCTGAGTAAAGACAGCCAATCAGATTGAAGGTCTGCCAGAGTTCTTGCTCTTCTTTTGTGTGTGTAATTTGCATGAGAGGGTCAGTGACTGGTCTGTCGGCGGCCTGTGATCGTGTGTGATCTGAGGTTGAGACTCTGAAGCCCAGGATTGGCCTCTTTCTGATCCTTTTTTAGCTGGAAACAAAAGGGCTGTTATTTTTAGGCCTCTTTGTGCGAGATGGAGGCCGTTTTGATCCCATTGTGAGTCTCGGATAATGAGTTGTTGTGCGTTTTTGTAACCTGTCCAATCGGGGTGACTTCTGTTAAATGGCACATTTGTAGGACAGTCAGTCCTGGTATGGGTCAAGCTTGAACAGTACCATCTGTACCAAGATTTGGGCATTTTAATTCATCTTTATATGCTTGAATTAAGCACTGCTGAAGTTAATGCACTTACATGTTAGATTAATTAAATGGTTATTGCTCTTAAATGCACTTAATGCTGTTAACACATGCAGCTAATTTGACATGAAGACCATTTCATTCTGTGAAGTTTTATATTTAAATCTTTTTAAAGGTGCAGTAAGCGATTTCTGAGAAACACTGATGAAAATTGAAATTGGCGCCCAAACAAACGCAACCCTCCATTCATTTCACTGCCTCTAAAATAACAAACTCACTGTGCAAGGCAACCACTAACAGCTGGCGCATCAGTCATCTCGCGGAAGAATGTAACATGCAAACTTCGGGCAAGAAAACACAATGCTTTTTCACATTTCCCAACTCTCACTGTTGGCATGTAATGCAACAAAGATTGCTAAAGTTCTACAATCAAGATCTACCAATCTTTGTGTAAAAATAAAATAATGATTTCTGCCATCTTTCTAAAGTCATTTTTGCCCCCCTGAAAGTTGGCAATCCACAAAATAGTGGATCATTCAATAGATATGAGATTTCATATTTTAGCTTTCTTCCTCATTAATGTATTTCTTTCACCAGATTAAAAAAAAATCTGAAATTTTTAGCCATGGATCTCTGATTAAGTTGACACGGAATGACCCAACAAATATTTACAATTAACTTTTCACCTTTAATATTTACAATACATTTTTGCTTTACATCCATCCGTCAATATGTTTAGATTCTCGTTCTCTCTTTTCAAGTGAAAGGATCATGGTTTGAATCCCATCTGAGGGTTTATTTTGGAAGTGGAGGGCCGTCGTCCAGTGTAGATGTTTCACTCCAGGGAGTGTGACCTCCAATTCACAGCGGCTCAGTGTTACTGATGGACCACTGTGATCAGTGTCTCAGGAAATTATCCTTCTCTCCTTCTTTTTTATCTCTGTCAGCTTCTGTGTGCCGGAATAGACTTGAAATGCTTCAGCACTTTCCTTTTAAAGCATCCTGACCTCGACTCGCTCAGACAGATTCAAGAAAATAACCGTAAAATAAGTGTGTCCACAGCCCTGGACCGTGATATTACAGAAAAATTCATTTCTGCCGCAGGAAAATGGTGTTATATAAATATTCCCACACCTACCAAGTATTGATGTAGACTAGAGGCAGTGGGCTAGTGGTTTGTGAACAACCTCAGACACATTGAGCTGTGGTGCTCATGTGGCCACCGTAAGATCAAATCCACCTCGCACGATTCCTTTAGTCAAGGAGAATCAAACATTATATGATTCTGCTGTGAATATACATTTTTCTAGTTCCACTCAGCTCTTTAAATATTTTTTATATATTTTTTTATTTATTTCCCAAATTATTTATTTGAAACAAACAATTGTTATCAATTTATTTTTAAATTTAGTTCAATTTGTCATTTAAAAAAAATGTCTATATAGTTTTTATTGATTTTTGTGTGTGTTATATTTCAGTACATAATATTAAACTAAATTATTGTCTTGGAAAAAAGATAATCTTTTATATTTTATTTCAGTTAACATTTATGTTATTTATTTCAAGTAAAAAATTGTATGGTTTTAGTTTTACTATATTAACCCTGGATTGCAGAGTTAAAAAAAAAAAAAAAACATAATTCTTATCACAAATGACTGGTAAAATCATGGAAATTTATTGATAAAATGTGAGAAACTTTGGGCTGTGTGGCATTTCACAATCCAGTTTCATCCTCTTCTAATCATTACCTCACTGTCCCTTTTAATAAAAGTGTGAAAAAGGCCAACAATAAAAAGCATAAAGCATTTGTACCCTTTAGAGTTTCGAATGATATTTATTCTTGTCTGTTTGACCAAAACCGTTGGGAGTATTTGAAGTTTTTTCCGCTGTTGTCAGGAAAAAATGCAGGTGATCGCGCCGGCGCCTCCATTTCATGAAGTGCGCTATACTTTAGTTTCCTCACTCCGCACAAACACCAGGATATGCGCCTAATAACAGCACACATTTATCTAGGTTAACGTCAGACCGAGTGGCCATGTAACGTTGCTACTACGTACATGTTTCAAATGATAAGCCATATTTTAGGTCGATGGATGAAAGTTTGGATTTCCTGGCTGACGTACTGTAATTACCACAAGTCTTATACTTTATCCAATCATTTGTATGTGTGAACTTGTGAAAACACACAGACTGATGTTTGATTATTCCAACATGTGGCTAGAGTATGTTTCATAAAAGTCACAAATAAGACCTCCTAGACCGCATTGAGATTCAATACAGAGGAAGTGTGGTCTACATGAAATGGTTTTGTCTCGGTCGAGTCCGGGACGTTGCAAAAAAACACATTTTCAACCCTGGCCTTTTTTAGAACAACAAGCTTATAAAATGAAATCTGGGTCAGGGTTAAAGTGAGATCAGATGAGGACGGGCTGTAAAGGTACTCGTCAAGGTCGTACCCGTCAGAACGCTGGTTCACCTCTACAAAACCAGCCGTCCCAAAGGAACGTTTTAATCGCTCATGACACGTAGGTTAGGCTTCCAGCATCAGCTTCCGCTCAAATGTGTGTTTCTCCTCAGTGTTGACCACCCTTCCTGCGCTGACAGTGGTCCCTCAGCAGGCGCTGGTTCAGGCGAAGCCCTCTCCGGCCGGGACGCTGATGAACGGGCTGGAGACGGGCGAGCAGCGCACCTGGCTTTACCTGGAGGAGATGGCCAACACACTCCTCAGCAACGTCCAGCAACTCAAAGTCCTCATTGCACAAGCCAAACAAGTCAGTCAGAGCGGAGCCGGCATCAGCCCAGAGAAGAACAACAGCGTCAGAAAAGAGGTGATATCCAAACACAAAACTGCTCTCAGATCAGTGTTCATGAGGTCATATCATGAGTTTAACAAACTCCAAACATCTTATAACAGGTATAACAGAGGGTGTTTATACCCAGCTACGTACGCGATAATCCACGGCTAGTCATTCAAATGGTTTAATGGACAGCTAGCCGTGGATTATCCCGCTTATACCATGGTCATGTGCCAGCAGTGACCAGTTAAAGCTGTTATTTAAAATAGCTGGAAATATTTGACCGGAAGGATAAAAATGACGGTTATATTTGTCAGTTAGATCTCGCATTCTGCCCTCTTTAAATCAGACATAACGGTGTAGTAGTGCGGTAAGATTACATTGATTTGAATTAACTAATTAAGCATTTATTTGAATTAATTAGTAAGAGAGATGAGAGATGCGTGTGTGAATTACCTGCGTCTGTTCAGCTTCAAAATCAGTGGTTTAACCCCCTCATTGCTGAGAAATATAATTTAGCGATTTAGTAGCAAGGCTATTTAATAAGTAAATGTAACGTGGAAACACCGATAACAAGTTTCTGTGCTCCTGAATGCTTCTGTGTGGCCTTCCAGCCAATCAGAATCAAGTATTCAACAAGTTTTGCTAACGTTCCCATTAGGTTAAAACATCCAGTTTTTAAAATGTTTTTTTTTCTTGGTTATGCCAACGTTAGAGAACATTCCATTTTGGGAAACATTATTGGATTGTTACTTTTGAATGTTCTCTAAACATTCTGAAACAAGTTGTGACATTTAAAAAAATGTTTAATGAACGTCCAACTGAAACGTTTCAGAAAAAAAAACTTTCCGTGAACGATGTATAAATAATGTTTTTATGTTAATGTTTTAAAGAACATTATTAAAGACCAGATGGCTTTGATTGAATGTTCTATTAACGTTACTGGAAGAACGTTTGTTTATAACTCTGAGAGAACCTTCTGATAACGTTCCCTGTTAGCTGTTAAACATGCGCAGTAGCAAAATGGCCACAAAAGTGTGAAAAATTATCATGAAAAACTAAATTATGGCTGTCTAATTTAGATAAAGGTCTAAGAACCGATTACAGACATTACAATTGGATCTGAGGGAAAAGTTAATCTTATTAATCCCCTGAAGAAAGATCATATATTCATGTTTTTCTCTCTCAGTCCTTTCAGAGTCAGTTGTCACTCAGTGAAGAGCCTGAGGGGAAAATCACTGAAATTATCATTAAGGTAAGTCTCTCTCTAGTCTCTGTTATCATATCAAGTTTTAAAACCAGTGTTATAGTTTATGATAATATTTTTAATTACATTTTATTTTTATATATTCTTTTGTTTTAGTAATTATTTTAGAACTTAAACTAGTCAAAAATAATAACCCTGGCTAAAAGCTGGAGTTTTTTTCTGCGTTTTCTCCCGTAGTTCAGTTTCTGTCTGCATTTTTTGTGAGCGTGCAAATTCATGCTGAGAAACCAATCATTCCATCACAACAAGCATTTACGGTTCGGCAGTCGTGGCCGTATTCACCGTGCCGCCAGATACTGAGTGCAGGCTTGTGTTCATTCAGCCAATAGCGGTAGGGTTACGTGGGTTAAGGTTTAAGGTTACTTACTGACCAAGGTGAGGCTGGCTGGGCATTTATCAAGTCATATAGTTTAGTTATATGTTTACACTTGCTAGGCAGCCTTAGCCAAAGATATGTAGTCAAAAGTATATTGGCTATTTTTCCACGGTATTGAATGTGGCTCATCAGAGTTGACAGACCAAAACTTTGAGTTTTATACTGTGACTCATGTCATGCTCTGCTGATGTAGTCAGCGTTCTCAGATGTGTGTATCGAAGGGCCGGGCGCCGGCCGGCGGTGTAGAAACACACTCGTGCTGTGTTTGGCTGGTGGTTTGGTTCAGATGTGATGAGAGAGTGAAGCAGGACTATCAGAATCTGCCACTGGAAACACACAGATGCTCCACTAGAAACGGCCAATAGATCCCAGAGAATGAAGAACTGCCTTTTCCTTGTTTAAAATTTCTGTGTTTAGGGTAAAAAAAAAAAAAACATTCAGGCATTATTTACTCATCCTTGTATCGTACCAAACCCTTTTTTTTCATGGAAAACAAAAGAGGATATTTTGCAGAATGTCCAGACTGTTCTACATTCGCTCGGATGGAAATATGCGCTTTAATATTCATAGAGCCCTATTTTAGGCCGAATCTGAATGTAATTTTCTATTTTAAAAATTTTCGAATCTAAAAGGGTTATCTCTATTCTCTTAATGAGTAATGGGTGTGTTTTGGACGTAAAATTCAGAGTGTAATTTCCCGTTCCTTTTAAAAGCCAGTTGCGCTCGCGGCATGGCGGATTCACTATTTATATGGCGGATTTGCAAACACGTAAAACTGAACACTTCTCCAGAGAGGAACCGGATCTGCTCGTGCGCGAGGTTAAAGCGCTAGCAGACCTTCTACGGGACAAGCCGGATTCACCATATCTTTAAGTACACAATAATAATCTTTTATTTTTAATATTTGTCTAGTTTGTGTGCTGTTGCGCGTCCCTGTGTGTGTAATAAGCGTACACGTTGTGTACCCGCCTATATTCTCATATTACTTGAGCTCTTTAAATAACAAAGATAGACAGACACACAGATAGATAGATAGATAGATAGATAGTAACACTAGTGTGTTTTCTTCTGTGTTTCAGCACACGTGTGTGAACTGTGGTCGAGAGGCGTCCAGTGAGTGTGCCGGCTGCCATAAAGTCCATTACTGCTCCGGCTTCTGCCAGAGGAAGGTGAGTCCAGCACGAGCGCTCATGGTTTATCACACCAGCTTGAGCCTCTTCATCTTCAAATCTGTCTTCCTGCAGGACTGGAAAGAGCATCAGCTGATCTGCTGTCAGCCGAGCACAGTCGTGGGCCTTCAGGAGGACACACACATGTGTGGAGGTGTGGAGCTGGAGAAAGGAAAAGCCTAGCGCTCCTCACTGCAGGACCGCGTGGCGTTTAGATTGGTGATCGCTTCCGTTCGTGCTTAGGGTTTAGCAGCTCTCTTACACACTGTGAAATATTAATCATACGCGGATGGCGTCGGTGCTTTCTGTACCATGTGAACGATTTCGCCCTCTCACTATGGATTTTGTATGTGAAAATAATCCTTAAAGGGATAGTTCACCAAACATGATTTACTCACCCTCATGTCGTTCCAAACCTGGATGACTTTGTTTTATAAACACAAAATTATTTTCATACAATGAAGCTCAACTCTGTTTAACTCTGCTTAACTCCTAAATCTCATTTGTACATACTCATGTGTGTATATTGTATATGGAGAGCAGAACAAAGTCATAATGAAAACTTTTATGATATTTCTATTGCACTTTTTTAGGTAGCTGTCTACCTTGTCCTCATAGAATTTCACTGTATGAAAAAGAGCAGCTCGGACATTCTTCAAAACGTATTATTTTGCGTCTTACTGAAGAAAGTCTGTCAAACGGGTTTGGAACAACACTAGGGTGAGTAAATGATGACAGAACTGTTATTTTAGGTGAATTATTAATTTAACAATAATATAATTTCAGAATCTAATTCTAATGAAGGATTGCATTTTTACTGTTTTCAAAACAAAACTGAAATAAATGGGAAAAAGTTTTTTTCTGCCTCTTTATTCACTGGATTTTGGATTTGAGGCGACTACACACATGTAAAGTGCATTATCATGATAACCTTTTTTAATAGATATGGCACATTGCAGAGATTAGCTGAGCTTTTCTCTGTGAGCGCTGTGAACTGACACACAACTGACCCGTCTGAAATAATCCAGACCTAAAGCTGCGCAAAGCTGACCTGAACACACATGAGTGAACGGAAAGCAACATTCACATTCATCATGTTCCATGTCTTTCTCAAATTTGCTCACCTAAAAAGTCATACCATATACTTGCCGCATACATTTTTTTGTCCCCAAAAACAGTCATAATTTAGCTTTTCATGACCATTTTCGCACCTTATTTCTGGTTGTTAGAATTAAACATGCCATTTTTTGCTAGTGTAGTGGTACAACCTCTATATGCAAATTACCTTTGCTTTGAATGGCTAGTCTCTTTGCCTGTGAAATAAGTATTTATAGGCCAACGACAGACTCTAAAGCAAAGCTGCTTCATATTTTTGCACACAAACTGTTAAAATCAGACTGAAAATACCAGACATCTTGGTAAAAATAAACTTCAGACACAGTGGCAATATGTATATGTCCTTTTTACTACCTCACTGTGATTGGATAGTTGATATGTAAACGTGGATGGTCATGTGTTAATATTGTCATCTGGCTAATGCCAGAAAGCAGCGAAAAATGTTGTAGCTTAGTTTCAATGTATATAATTTTATCAATATAATATTTTTTTTTTACTACAATCTTAAAGGTGCAATGTGTAATATTTCTGAGGATCTATTGACAGAAATGCAATATAAGATCCATAACTATGTTTTCAGTGGTGTATAAAGACCTTACATAATGAACCGTTATGTTTTTATTACCTTAGAATGAGAAATTTATATCTTCATAACCGCGGGCGCCCCCTTCTATGGAGGTCGACATATTGTGTCATATTTCTACCGTAGCCGACAGCAAACACACAGCGCTAGAGCGCCTTGAAAAAGAAGTTTTTAGTGGTGTATAAAGACCTTACATCGGGAACCGTTATAATTTTATTATCTTAGAATGAGCAGTTTCTATCTACACACACCACGGGTTCCCTTACATTGAAATGCGCTGTCATGTTTCTACAGGAGCCCTAAATGGACAAACGCGTTTCGTTACTATGTTGCTCTTCGTGCAAGGAAGCAAGCTTAGTTCAGCGAATAAAACACTGACACAATGATGAACAAGTAACAATAATATTCGCAATAACATATAGTTTTACTGGATAATTAAGCAAACACAATTTCTTCATTTATCCTTGTAAAGAAACATCATTGCTGAACTGGCTACTCTCTGCTGTCTCAGACGAAGATATATTTTCCTGTCCGCCACCGTAACTTTTGTAGGTTGCAATTCGTAACCTCACCACTAGATGCCGCTAAAAATCACAGGATGTAATGTTTACAGCTAGTGGTACTGCAGTTCAAATTAAAAATATTGCAGATTGTTGTTTCTCCCGCCCCCTCCTCCTCAGACTCGACGCTGGTTGCCAGATTGACGAAACGCAACAGGAGTGAATGCAATTGACAATAGAAGGCGATGAGTTGATTTATCCGTGTTTTAATATGCCTCTGGACATAGAGCTTTTTAGATGGATGCCGTGTCTTTTTAGGTCGGGTAGAATCTGTGATCTTTGACCTAGTTTGTTTTTTGGCTTCCATTGCTGCAATAGATTGTTTTCCTCCAACTGCTAACCCCGGGTGTCGAAATACTATTGGGTGAATTGGCAGTGGGCGGGATCACACAGACCAAAACAAAAACAGACATTCTGACACGGATCGCACATTTCAAAGTAGAATAACTGGCTTTTTGGGGAAACAAATATGTGAACTCATCATGTTTTCTAAATATCTGCAAACATATTATGGTATTTTTATTCTTTAGTACACACAGCACCTTTAAAAGTAAAGGGGGGGGGGGGGCTTTTACTTCCTTCCATTGGCATTTTATGATGACCTATTTACAGTCTCTGATTCTAATCTGTGGCAGTAAAAGGGTTCAGACACTTTATTGCTTGTGCCAATATGTATTGACTGAGTTTCTTTAGCGGTTTCTACCTCCCTTTTGGAGTACATCTGAATACAATACACAGTCTCCACTTCAGATTTCCCATGAGCACCCTTGGTTGATAGTTTGCAGCAGGACTGTGTTTTTATTACCTCCCATTTGTACCTCAAGTGCCCAAATGTGAATCAATACAACGAGGATGGAAAATTGTTGGGGGAATTATGGGAAGGGCGCTCAAGGGTTTCAGCCAAAGTATTGCCAGTCAGTGACGCCAGAAACATCTTAAGAGCCACATCCTAACCGAACCACAGTTTTCCATTACGCAGGTCAGTGAAGCAATGGATGCTACACAGAACAAATACGACACTGAGTTTTATGACACATGCGGGATTGTTTTAACAGCTGATACCGTCTAAGGACTTCTTGGTGAAATTTGACCTAGAAAGTTGGTAAAAAGGTTGTTTTTTAGCAGAACCAGAATAGATTTATAATGGACGTAGCTTGATTATTATTTTTCTTTTGGAATGTATTTACAATTTTATAAAAGCAATAGGGTATGTGATAAAAACTGTGATTATAATCATGGTTGAAATCCTTTTTTTACCTTAGGGCTTAAATTGAGAAATCTCATTTTAGTTTCAACAAAGCTTTGTGACAATACTGTAATCACAAACATTCAGATGGAATTAGATTTTTCGTGTCGGATGATAATTTTATCTGTCGGGGGGTAATTTGCTCCATCATTTTTAGTGAGGTTGTGTCAGGAAAAACAGGTTTATAGAAATTTAGATGGCTTTTTACCTCCGAATAGGGTTTGTTTCTGACCTTCTGACCTCAATTTACTGAGTTTGAGCACTGTTTTAAAAAAAAAGCCATTCTATGGATTAAAAGTTTACTGTTGAAATAGAGCCAAATAATCATAGTTATCATTATAATTCAGCTTCTGTGGTAATGGACAAATGCTGTCAGTAGAGCTTAACCTGTATTAAAGCCGGAACAGCTGTCTTCAGCAGAAGTCCTGGATAAAGGGAGATTCTCCAGGGTTTTCATGTCAAATCTTCCTCCTTTCACTCACTCTCTCTTTCCATCTGCCTCTCATAATTTCTTTATATGTGTTCTCATATCAAGGTCAGTTCTGTTATATTGCTCTCTTAAAAACCTGGTAACCAAAAATACCCTCGTGAGAATTTATGGCCGTCTAGGATAAACTGAACAATATAAGGACCTTGCAGGAGTTACTTTGTCTTTGGAGGTGTTTCAAGTTGCATATTCCGGACAAGAAGCGAACATATGTCATCATTACTCACCCTTCTCATTCGTTAATATTAGTAATTTTATTCAGAATGAACTTTACATCTAATTTAATCAGAAAGAACATTTTAGTTGACAATAAAGTACATAATTAAACTTAACAGAATTATTTTGTTATGGTTACTCATTGTAGGAGTGCATCCACAATGCAACACAATCAGATTAGCATGTAGCTTAGTTCAAGTTAACTTTTTCACGTCATTTTTGTCACGTTAAAATATTAAGTTTATGTTGTGTTTAAAATATATCACTCATTAATTCTTTTTTATCTCCTTGTAAGTAAAGTAAACACCCACACTAATATAGGTCCCCTCCTGTGTGTGTATCTTTATAATCCACCGGATCTATTTTCTTTTCTTACCCCAGCAGGAGAACTCAGAGAACTGGAGGTTTGTCTCAAAGATGTAGGCTATGCCATCAAAATAGAACATAGCAACGGTCTGGCCACCCAGAACACCATAGAAACTGCATAGCAACACAAACAACCAATAATAACACCTCAGTAACCGCATATAAACACCCTGGCAACCACCCAGAACACCCCAGAAATGGCATAGCAACACAAACAACCACTTAGAACACCTCAGTAACTGCATAGCAACAGCCTGGCAACCACCCGAAACACCCCAGTATCATCATAGCAAACAACCTTTCAGAACACCTCAATAACTGCATATACACACCCTGGCAACCACTTTAAACACCTCAGTAAGTGCATAACAACACAAACAACCAGTAAGAACACCTCCGTAAATGCATAGCAACGCCCTGGCAACCACCTAGAACACCCCAGTAACAGCAACATAAACAACCATTCAGAACACCTCAGCATGTCTCAATTGTGTCTCCTACCTAGACAGTTGTCAAATGAAATCAAATGGAAACCTGAAGCCTCTGCTTCTCAGATATTTCTCCTCAGGGATTAGGCCTATATATTATCTCATGTGTTCGAACTGCTCCGTTCTACTAAGATCCACTTGTCTGCTATTAGATCAAGTCAGATATCTCAAATATTCCCATCAAATCATCTTTGCCTCTGTGCATTTTTATTTTATAGCCAAAGTAAATAGTCAATCGAGACCTCGTGAACTTTGAAAGGGTATCAAGAGGCACGGCTGCTGCATTTGCACCCATGTTGTCGTCATTCTTACACTGCGTGATGTCTCCCAGCTGTCTCAGGTGTTGTGTGACAGGTCTCCGTCTTTTTCCATGAGGAGAGAGTGGGTGGAATGAACCTGGACAGGCTGCTGCTGTAGTTTTCTGAGCATAATACATTTCGACGTGTCTCATTTTAAAAGCATCAGGAAACATTGCCCCCCCCCCCACAGAAGGACATGCGTCACCATCTCTGTTTGACCTTGATATCAGTCTTTGCTTTACTTTTGAGGTAATTACATTTCAGTGTTTTTAGAATTTAAAAATAGAACGTCCTCGCAATCGCATAAAGAATGAAGGAGGAAACATTAGACGGATGCCAGAAGAGGTTGATGATATTTTATCAAAACGAATACCTTCTTAGTCATCAGCATCTGGGAAAAAACCTGTATTATGTAAATCTGACATACTCTAAATAATGAATAGTGAGGGAATATTCTGCTTTAATAATAGACGTCCAGCTAATCGCTTGCGCTTGCGGTCTTGTTTTTCTTTTTAGGTCAGGGGTTCCGAAACTTAAAAGGACAGTTCACCCTAAAATAAAAAGCAAGTCACCCTGGTGCTGTTTTAATACAGTATTCCATTTGTCCTGTTATGGTTACTTAAAGCAAAAGTATCACAGAAAGATCCCATGTGAAACATGTTGTATATAATTCCAGACGATATCAATGTATATAAAGAAAATCTTGACCTTGGCCATTGGTCCTCTGTGCATGCTCGTGTGACTAGTAGTAGTTCACTCAGAGATATTCTCTTCACTCAATTCCTTTTAAAATCAAGAGAAATTGAAAATTTTTCTTTCAACTTTTGTGCTTTTTCTGGGCGAGTCGAAGTAAACCATGGCGCTAACAGTCACACTAATGTGAACAGAAGACCAGCCAAGGTCAGGATTTTGTTAAATAATAAATCAATTTTATGTCATATTCCCCCTGAACACTTAGAATATATGAAATGTCTCATGGTATCCTTCTATGATACTTTTGTGTCATTTTTTTAAATAACTTGATGCTGGTCTCTATTCACTGCCATTATATGGGCGAGCTGGACATTTTAAAAAATAATCTCCTTTTGTGGTCCATCAAAGAAAGAAGGACATACAGCATTAAAACAACAGCAGGGTGAATAATTTATGACTTAATTTTTAAAACATTTCAGGGTGAACTATCCCTTTAAAAACCTAGTCCCCCATTATATCCGGGAAAATATCGATGGCTCCTCCTTTTATGATTAACTCTCAATTGCATTTCAAAATTAATGTTTTAATTCATCAAAAGCAGCAAGCATACCATTTATAACGTGGGCTTGGCGGTGAAATTGATAACTCAAATCCATAGAAAAAAAATCGAAAAATATTGCTTTAAGATTCTAACACCGTATGCAATGGACTCAACCGCTCACTTCCAGTGTTTACACCACACGATGTCACTCAGCTTTAATGAACACGTGACATGAAGAGTGAAAATAACTTGAAGGCATAAAAACAATTCACAATGAACGTCTAACTTACATCTGCCTCAGCTTTCAAACAGTTTGACAGTGAATTCCATTTTAAATCACACAAAAATGTCATCTTACAGGTCCAACGCTGTTTTTGTTCACAGATCCACTACTTTTGATTCGGTTTTGGTTTCCACACTGGAGATGAATTCATGCGCTCCACTAATGCCTGACATTAGATCATTCATTTATTGCTTTCTAGAACTGTCAACCACAGCATAAATAACCTTTGTGATGTTAACTGTTAGCTATATGTATAACATCACATCAATGTCGCCTTAATAAAACTTTCGGCCACAATCTTCTTGCATTTTCTCCAATAAATGTTTTTCGCTATGTGAATATGGAGGACCAGCTCTACCATATTTAAAAATAAATACAGAAATAAATAAATGCTCAATAAATAAATAAGCATACAGTTAATTGCCCCCAAAAATACAATAAACAAATAAATGTAGGTAGAAATTAAATTATACAGTGAGACATAAATGTATATATCTCTTTTAATTAGCTTCTTTTTTTTATTCATCTTTATAATAATTACCTTGTTTATTTATTGTCCGTTATAATCTTCAACTTTATTTATTAATTACTTATTTTTTTAAGTATTTATTTATGTGCATATTATAATATTTTTGTCTGTTTTATTCTTCCTTTGTATTTTTTTACCCTATTTATTTCTTCAATGCTATTTATTTCTGCCTGTCGTTTTTACATTTCTGTATGCATTTCTGCCTCATTATGCAAATGAGGAGGGGCTGTGTCCTAAAGGGTTAGTTCACCCAAAAATGAAAATTAAGTCATTAATTACTCACCCCCATGCTGTACCAACCCCGTAAGACCTTCGTTCATCTTCGAAACACAAATGAAGATATTTTTGATTAAATCTGAGAGGTGGATCACTGCTACATAGGCTGCCAGAGGGAATGAAACTTGACGGCCCAGAAAGTCATTAAAGAACATGTTTAAATATTCCATGTGCCTACAGTGGCTCAACTATAAGTTTATCAAGCGACGAGACTACTTTTTTTCCGAAAAAAACCCCCATAAATAACGACTTTATTCGACTACTCCTTTTCTTCCTTGTGGGCCTGAGACGAGAGTTCAAGAGATTTCCACGACGCATGCGCGAGAACTGAACAAGAAGTATTAGAAGAAGAACGTCCTCTTCTCAGTTCTCGCGCATGCGTCGTGGAAATCTCTTGAACTCTCGTCTCAGGCCCACAAGGAAGAAAAGGAATAGTCGAATAAAGTCGTTATTTATGGGGTTTTTTTCGGGAAAAAAGTAGTCTCGTCGCTTGATAAACTTATAGTTGAGCCACTGTAGGCACATGGAATATTTAAACATGTTCTTTAATGACTTTCTGGGCCGTCAAGTTTCATTCCCTCTGGCAGCCTATGTAGCAGTGATCCACCTCTCAGATTTAATCAAAAATATCTTCATTTGTGTTTCGAAGATGAACGAAGGTCTTACGGGGTTGGTACAGCATGGGGGTGAGTAATTAATGACTTAATTTTCATTTTTGGGTGAACTAACCCTTTAAGGGGTCAACTTCTGTCCATTGGTTGGTTAGCATTTTCCCTGCCATAAAGCATTGTTTAGTGGCAGTAATGCAACTCATTGGATGCCAGCTGCCGTAAAAATCCAAAGAAGTAGAAGAAGAAGAAGAAGAAGAAGAAGAAGAAGAAGAAGAAGAAGAAGCAGCATTGTTTAGTAATGTCAAACTCAGCAGGCAGACGTTCAGTGTCCGACCTCTTAAGGGAAGCTGCTAATAGACTGCTAGACCGCTTCCTCCAGATTCTGAAAAACTACATTGTCGACATCTGTGTCCATGTGTGCCGCTAACTGAAACACACGTTCTGTCAGAGCGTCCAAACGAAAAATAATAAAGTCAATACTTATAACGTTAGCATTGTTTTCAAAAACAGTTGCTAAATGCCTCAGCTCACTGACAACTTCATCGTAGGTAGCCATCTTTGTTGTGACTGTGGCCGGTGGTATGTAGATTCGACCGATGCAGTAAAATGCTAACCAACCAATGGGCAGAAGTTGACCCCCTAAGACAGCCCCTCCTCATTTGCATAATGAGGCAGAAATGCATACAGAAATGTAAAAACGACAGGCAGAAATAAATAGCATTGAAGAAATAAATAGGGTAAAAAATACAAAGGAAGAATAAAACAGACAAAAATATTATAACATGCACATAAATAAATAAGGTAATTATTACAAAGGTGAATAAATAAAGAAGTTAATTAAGAGATATATACATTTATGTCTCACTGTATAATTTAATTTCTACCTACATTTATTTGTTTATTGTATTTTTTGGGGCAATTAATTGTATGCTTATTTATTTATTGAGCATTTATTTATTTCTGTATTTATTTTTAAATATGGTAGAGCTGGTCCTCCATAGGTGAATGTATGAAAGGTACAGATGTTTGGATACGAGGCTCACACACAAAAAAAGTTGTCTACTGTACAACCTCAATGTCTTTAACTCCTCTTCTGGACATCAGCACAAATAAGTTGTCTGTGAAAAACATTTATTTCTCAAATGAAAGTCAGTGCAATCAAATACAAAATGAATGCCCTAACTTACTGGATGAGCTCCTTCAGACATCACATGAGAACTGTAAAGCAAAGAGAGGTCATCGTAGATGGCAGACCCTTCCACAGACATTCCTGTCATAGAAGCTTCAAAGCATAAACTGGGCCTCGTCCATCAAACACAAGCAGAACGAAATGTTTAATTTGTACAAAAGCCATTTTTGCATAATTTGTCATATTGGCTTCAATAACAACATCCCATAAACAAGTTCTTCCTGATTTGTCCCGCTCTCTATGTATTTTTTCATTACTCGATTTTATGAATAATTTACATGCATGTGATTTTGTGCATGTATTTTGTGATCGCAACAATCTGTAACTCACGTTTTATATGATATTTGCATGGAAGTCATGTATTACAACAACCAAAATTTACATTAAAAATTTTTTACAAACAATTTACAGAGAAAAAAATAAAATGCAATTTCCATTAGAAGGGCTGGTTCACACAGAACGTCTCGGTTACGTATGTAACCCTCGTTCCCTGAGTAGGGAACGGAGACGTTACGTCGGATGACGACGAATGGGGTTTCGCTTAGAACACCTATCGACTTCGAGTATTACAAAACGAGCCAATGGCAAGGAAATGCCATGGGTCTGCGGAATTTGCATGGCGTAACTCCGCCCCACCTCGTGGGTATAAAAGGAGGACGCCGGCAACAGGCAGATATGTTTCTTCGCTGAGGAGCCAAGACTGAGCTCAGGCGATCCCCGCGGTACAGCGGAAAGTGGCAGGCAGACGTAACGTCTCCGTTCCCTACTCAGGGAACGAGGGTTACATACGTAACCGAGACGTTCCCTTTCGTTGTCACTCCGAGTTACGTCGGATGACGACGAATGGGGTTACCAGTCTAATCACGCCACCTTCTCAGCTGTCTTCCAGTGCCCTGCGTAAATCTGAAATCCCTGTCGTGAGACTGGCACGGACGAAGGACTCCTATTTAGCACAGGAATACCAAGGTACACTGGGGAGCATATCCCAAGTTCAGGGTAAATATGCAATTACTGCCAACCCAGAGGGGCGGACTTAGAGAATACACATGTGACCCGAAGGAGACATGGAGAACACTGGGGTGTCCAGCCGCAGGTGGAATATTTCAACCCCAGGGGTGGCAAGGTGGCTTGCCAAGGGAAAGACACATGCTCGGGAGGCTTAGAGTGGAATACACATGTGGGGGTCGCTCAGGGGAGGGACCATGCACACGGGAGGCACCTAGCCGACACACAGGCAATAGACACTGGCGCCAACGTCAGGAGTGCTGGAGGAACTAAGGGCTTTTCGGGGAAGCTCACCTGAGGAGAATATCGCACGTATCCAGTCCGTGGAGTGGAATGGCGAGCAAGCGAAGACACCTGAGCGGGTCCAGTACTAGCTGGTTGAAGCGAGTACATGAGAGGACACTGGCTCCACTCGGAGATTGTAGAATCTGGCGAATGTGTTAGGTGTCGCCCAGCCTGCAGCTCTGCAGATGTCTGTTAGCGAGGCGCCATGCGCTAGAGCCCAAGAGGATGCCACACTCCGGGTGGAGTGGGCAGTCACACCAAGGGGGCACGGTCGACCTTGCTGCTGGTATGCCAAGGCAATGGCGTCCACTATCCAGTGAGACAACCTTTGCTTGGAGAGAGCCTTTCCCTTCAGCTTCCCACCATAACAGACAAAGAGCTGGTCTGAGGTCCTGAAACACTGCGTCCTGTCTACATAGGCGCGGAGGGCGCGTACTGGACAGAGCAGTGCCAAGGCTGAGTCAGCCTCCTCCGGGGGCAGCGCTTGCAGGTTCACCACCTGGTCCCGGAAGGGAGTGGTAGGAACCTTGGGCACATATCCAGGCCGGGGTCTCAGGATCACGTGAGAGTAAGCCGGCCCAAATTCCAGGCACGCTTCGTCAACGGAGAATGCATGCAAGTCCCCCACCCTCTTGATGGAGGCCAATGCAACCAGGAGCGCTGTCTTCATAGACAGGAACTTAAGCTCCACTGATTGCAAAGGCTCAAAGGGAGCACTCCGCAGGGCAGTTAGAACCACTGAGAGGTCCCAAGAGGGAACGAGAGGAGGGCGAGGAGGATTCAGTCTCCTCGCTCCTCTCAGGAACCTGATGATCAGGTCGTACCTTCCAACAGACTTACCTTCGACTGGGTCATGGTGTGCGGCAATAGCGGCAACATAGACTTTCAGGGTGGAGGGAGACAGCCTTCGCTCCAGCCTATCTTGAAGGAAGGAAAGCACGACACTAATCGAACATCTCCGGGGGTCTTCTCGGTGAGAAGAGCACCAGTTGACGAAGAGGTTCCACTTCAACGCGTAGACGTGTCTCGTGGACGACGCTCTAGCGGAAGTGATGGTAGCCGCCACCGTAGGTGGAAGGGTACTCAAACCTGCTTCGTCCCGTCCAGGAGCCACACGTGGAGGTTCCAAAGATCGGGACGAGGGTGCCATAGGGTGCCCCGTCCCTGAGAAAGGAGGTCCTTCGTCAGGGGAATCGGCCAAGGAGGTACTGTCGCGAGGAGTACTAGTTCGGAGAACCAGGTCCGGGTGGGCCAGAACGGCGCGACCAGAATGACCTGCTCCTCGTCCTCCCTGACCTAGCGCAAGGTCTGCGCAAGAAGGCTCACTGGGGGAAACGCATACTTGCGGCCCTGCGGCCAGCTGTGCGCCAGAGCATCCGTGCCGAGCGTGCCCTCGGTCAGGGAATAAGACTGGGCGCAATGGGTCGAGTCGTGGGAGGCAAACAGATCTATCTGTGCGTCCCCGAACTGGTCCCAAATCAGCTGGACCGACTGGGGATGGAGTCGCCATTCTCCAGGGAGTGGCTGAAGCCGTGAGAGCTCGTAGGCTGCACAGTTCAGGGCTCCGGTGGAAATAAATGGCATGAAGCGACCTCAGATGCTTCTGACTCCATATGGGGAGGTGGCGAGCGAGGTGCGACAAACGGCGGGAGCGTAGACCACCTTGATGGTTGATGTACGCTACAGTGGCGGTATTGTCTGAGCGGACTAGTACGTGTTGGTTCTTGAGCACGGCCCGGAAGCGGCGCAAAGCAAGACGTACGGCCAGCAACTCGAGGCAATTGACATGCCAGAGGCGACGGGGTCCTGTCCAGGAGCCCGCGGCAGCACGTCCATTGCACATGGCACCCATGCCCGTGGAGGAGGCATCTGTCGTTACAACAACATGCCGCGAAGCTCGTTCCAGGGGCACTCCGGCCCGTAGAAAACTGAGGTTCGACCACGGGGTGAAGGTCTGACGGCAGGTCGGAGTAACTGTTACTCGGAGGGTGCCGTGTTGCCATGCCCACCTCGGGACTCGGTCGAGAAGCCAAAGCTGAAGCGGTCTCATATGAAGCAATCCGAGCGGCGTTGCCGCGGCTGCAGAAGCCATATGCCCAGGAGCCTCTGAAAAAGTTTCAGTGGAACCGCACTCTTGCCCTCGAACTGTCTCAGGCAAGTCAGCAGTGACTGCGCGCGCGCTAGCTCGTAAGCTGCGCGGACATGGCGACCGAGTCGATATCCATACCGAGAAAAGAGATCCTCTGCACGGGGCAAAGTTTGCTCTTCTCCCAGTTGACCCGAAGGCCCAGACGAGCTAGGTGCCGAAGCACTAGGTCCCTGTGTTCGCAACCTGAACTCGAGAGTGAGCTATGATCAGCCAGTCGTCGATATAACTCAGGATGCGAACCCCTTGTTCCCGAAGGGGAACAAGGGCAGCCTTGACGACCTTCGTGAAGATGCGAGGAGACAGGGCTAGCCCGAAAGGGAAACCGCGTACTGGATGCCTGCCCCTGAAAGAAAACCGAAGGAACGGTCTGTGTCAAGGAGAATAGAGACATGAAGTAGGCGTCCTTCAGGTCGATCGCTGCAAACCAATCCTAGGCCGTATGCATTCGAAAACGCGTTTGAGCATCTTGAACGGCATCCTGTGAAGGGAGCGGTTCAGCACGCGCAAGTCCAGGATTGGCCGTAACCCACCGGTTTTATTGGGGACAATGAAGTAGGGGCTGAGAAGCCGGCTGACCTCATCTCGGCTGGAGGGACAGTCTCGATTGCGCCCTTCGCCAGCAGGGTGGCAATCTCTGCTCTCCTGATGGGGGCATAGCCACCGACAAAAGTGGAGCGGACTCCCCAAGTGGGGAGGAGACCGTGCGAACTGAATCGCATAGCCGAGCCTGATGGTCCGTGCGACCCAGCGGGACAGACGGGGAAGCTCTAACCAGGCTCCCAGGAACTGAACCAGCGGGATCATGCGACCACAGGCGTCCCCCCGGAGGGGCAGCGAAGCGGAGTAACTGGCCCAGACGTGGACGGCATAGCGGCCCGATGTGGGGGCACAGTTAGCAACCGCGCCCTGGCAGAGGCGCTAGGGGAGGACCAGGCTGGTCGTCCCGCGGGGGCCTGTTCTGCCAGGGGTCTGGCGACAGAGGGGGACAGGGGCGAAGCGGTCCGTGGACGGCACGCCATGTCAACCACCTCTGGGACAGAGGGGGACGAGGAGAGCACGGCTTGTGGGCGGCGCTCTGTGACGTCCGAGAACTCTGTGCTCAGAGACGGGAGAATCAGCTCTTTGGAGAATAAGGATTCTTCCCCGGCCCTCCCCGGGGAAAGGAGTGGCCCTGCTACCAACTCCTGGAAAGAACTGAGTCCCATCTCTGAGGAGCCCAACTCAAGAGCGCCGCTTAACCCGGCGTGTAGCCGGGTGCGGGGCTGGAGAGGACTGTGGCGTCTGACCGCGGCCTCCAGAGCCGACCCGGGTGAACGGGCGGGGTGGGAGCCGCGGGGGGGCGCCCTCGGCAGTGGGCAGACCGAGGGATCTGAGCGGACGGCGGGGCCGTCGGGACAGAATCAACCTCAGTCTGCTCCATCGCCGAGGTGCCCGTCTCACGAGCGCCGCTTAACCCGGCGTGTAGCGGGGGGCGGGGCTGGAGAGAGCTGTGGTGTCCGCCCGCGGCCCCCAGAGCCGGCCTGTGAACGGGCGGGGTAGGAGCCGCGGGAAGGCGCCTTCGGCGGTGGGCAGACGAGGGATCTGAGCGGACGGCGGGGCCGTCGGGACAGAATCAACCTCACTCTGCTCATGGGCGGCTGAGAGCTGTTGGGCAAGCCCTCAACCGCACCGCCGAAGAGGCCGACCTGGGATATGGGAATGTCGGACAGACGGGTCCGCGCGACATCCAGCACATCAGACAGGTTCAGCCACAGACTGGTGAGCATCACCTGACCCAGGTACGGCCACTTTCGTCGCTCAGAGAGCAAGGTCAGTGGCGGCGCGCAACTCAGTGAAGAGCCCTGGGTCAGTCCTGCCCTCGTGCAGGTCCATGAGCATCTGGGTCAGGTGGACCAGCAGAATGACCATGGCATGCAGTGAGGCGGCTGCCAGTCCCGTGGCGCTATAGGATCTCGCCACAAGCGTAGACGAAAAACTACAGGCCACGGGCGGGTGCTTAGGATTGCGCCGAGAAGAAGCACTCTGAGGACACATAGCATCGCAACAGAGCGTTCAGCCGGGGGAACCCCAGTGTACCCAAGGGCAGCGGCCCCATCGAGGGGAGGAAAGGCGGATGAGATCAGCGAGCGGTCCTGAGAAGACAAGGGGGTCTTCTAGGACTTCGAGATCTCATCATGCACGTCCGGGAAGAGAGGTATTGGGGTTTGCCACGGACGAGGGTCGGCGGCCTTACCCAAAACCAATCGTCCCAGGAAAGCATGGCCGTCATCTCCGGATCAGACTCAGGCACAGCTGTATGCACACCGGAAGGTGGCAGCTGTGACGAGCCCTCACTTCCAGAAGACTCAAGCCCACCTAGTGATGCTGCAACAGACATGGCATCTTTCTCTGTAGCTTCAACTGAAACACGCGGGCCACCAGAGGGTAGACTCGCGGGAATCAGCAGTTCACTAGCGGGCACCGTCATTGAAGAGGGGGGCTGGGGTCACGGACACATAGTCGGCGCCTTGTTCCAGACCGTGACCCTCAGGTCACCCTGGCCACCCGCCGAAGATCGGGGGGTGGATGAGGGGACTCTCACTCTTGCGAGTTCACCGAGTCTCGACCTATTTATGACGCGATGATCACGTTCCCTTGCGAGAACATGAGTCACCCACGAACGCTGTTCAAGCATGATCAAACACACTAGACAGCGCTCGTGCCCATCAGAGTCCGATACCAGTCCGCTGCAACCAGAAATGCACGGGCGAGCCGTCTTTAAAAAGACGTGCCGCGTGCGAGCTCTTTTATGAGAGGAGAGAAAAAAACTCTGCGATGTTGAAGCGCACAGGGAGACACACACACACTGGCAGATTACTGCACAGATCAGCAGGCACTGTGAGCTCGCTGCAGATCGCCGTCACACCAACACCGGAGAGAGAAGCTCGTCTCGTAGAGCGAAGTCAGAGATGACTGTGGAGTGAAGAAATGCTCTTGGCTCCGAAGCGAAAACATATCTGCCTGTTGCCGGCGTCCTCCTTTTATACCCACGAGGTGGGGCGGAGTTACGCCATGCAAATTCCGCAGACCCATGGCATTTCCTTGCCATTGGCTCGTTTTGTAATACTCGAAGTCGATAGGTGTTCTAAGCGAAACCCCATTCGTCGTCATCCGACGTAACTCGGAGTGACAACGAAAGGGAACGTGTTTTTGGCAGTGGAATGGGGAAAAACTGCAAGTTCTCGGATGTGTCTTTTAAAAGACATATTTTAACTCGTCATGCGTAAGATGCTATGAAAGATGCAAGACGTCCGTCTAGCGCGTTTACGTGGAAAAATAGCGCAGTGGAATGGAAAACAGACATTCTTTCTGCTTGCATAAACGTGACAGTAAAAAAAATGACAGTTTACATAAAATGATTTTACAAGCAAATTCATTCGGCTTGCATTTCATGAATGAGGCCCTTTGATGTCAGCTTTCAAAATGTAAACATACAAAATAAAAAT
The DNA here is from genome assembly GCF_051911475.1 of Siphateles boraxobius. Taxonomy (NCBI): domain Eukaryota; kingdom Metazoa; phylum Chordata; class Actinopteri; order Cypriniformes; family Leuciscidae; genus Siphateles; species Siphateles boraxobius. The sequence goes on from NW_027509192.1 coordinate 1,397,644, forward strand.
GTAAAGTAAAAATGTAATGGCAGCAAACATTGTAGTGCATTTTAACCATACGTTCATATTTGTGTCATACAACATGCTGTATTTACATGCAAGCATTATTTGTCTGGTTTATTTATACTTCTGGGTATGTTTTGTTCGTAAACCGTTAGCAGAGAGCATGTTCGGGCTAGCAGCAGTTGGGCAGAGTCGGCAGGAACTTCCGGAAGAACTTCCTGAACTCTGTGTTGAAGACGGTGTAGATGATGGGGTTGAGGGCGCTGTTGACGTAGCCCAACCAGGTCACGATACTAATGACAAAGCCAGGGATTTCACACTCCTCGCAAAGAGCCCTCATCGTGTGCACTACGAAGAACGGCGTCCAGCAGAACAGGAAGGCACCTGTGGATGGACGAATATCAGGTGTAAAATTATTCTATGGACACATAAACATATTGTTGTCCTTTAACACTGGAAGGAAACGCCACAAGTACACACCACAACTATGACTATAACAATAAAGAGGAAGGATATTGTTATTTTTGCTGTAATCCCACTGATTAAGTGCGATAAGGCCCGTTCACACTATGAACACTAACTATTACGTTTTAATAATCGTTTTAATTCTGTGAGAATAAGTTTGTCCTCACCACAACTATTAAGATAATGACCGTTTAAACCAAGGACGATAACTATAACAATAACTATAACTTTAACAATTGTTCTTATTCTACGAGAATAGGAAAGTTCACACTACAACTATTACATTTACGACAAAGAGGAAAGATATCGTTGAAATCACTTTCAGGACGTTTTTTTCCCCTTAACAATAAAAACATTAAAGGAGTAGTTCACTTTTTAAAAAACTTTTGCTGATAATTTACTCACCCCCATGTCATCCAAGAAGTCCATGTCTTTCTTTCTTCAGTCGAAAAGAAATTAAGGTTTTTGATGAAAACATTCTAGGATTTTTCTCCATATAATGGACTTCATTGGGTACCAAACGGTCCAAGGTCCAAATGACAGTTTCAGTGCAGCTTCAAATGGCTTTAAACGACACCAGACGATGAAAAAGGGTCTTATCTAGCGATAAGTGAACAAATCTTTTTTCGAGTCATTTCGTTCGTTGAATGAATGAAATGACTCGAAAAAAGATTTGTTCATTTTGATGAACGATTTCGAACAGGAGAGTCACGAATGTGCATCACAGAACAGAGCAAGGCGAGCATTCGTGCTTATAAAACTTAAACTTTTTTATTTATTTTTGAAATGACCGATCGTTTCGCTAGATAAGACCCTTATGCATCGTCTGGTGTTGTTTAAAGCCATTTGAAGCTGCACTGAAACTGTCATTTGGACCTTGGACCGTTTGGATTGAAGTCCATTATATGGAGAAAAATCCTAGAATGTTTTCATCAAAAACCTTAATTTCTTTTCGACTGAAGAAAGAAAGACATGGACATCTTGGATGACATGGGGGTGAGTAAATTATCAGCAAAAGTTTTTTAAAAAGTGAACTACTCCTTTAACAGCCAATCAGAATCCACTCAACGTTAAAGACTCGAGCATTTAAAGTGACAGACGACAAAATTACAGCGCATGCTATAACAAACAAAATTAAATCAATTGGTGTGGGCGCTAATATAGTTATAGTTCTGTCATGACAATTCTCTGAGTGTTTGGCATGGTAATGGATATGGCAAAGTTGATATGTCTGGTCTAGATCAGCCTGCGCCATCTAGATTTTCATTACAGACCTTTGCATTTATCATTCTTAGTGTGAACATTAAGTTTCTTAGACTTGAAAATAAAAATCAAACAGCACACCGTAAACAAAAAAGTCCATAATTTTCATAACTGGATAAAAAATTTAAAAAGCCAAAGAAATCTACAGGATCACATTGATGATACAGCACATTGAACATCTAACCCGGTCCTTTTCATTTTCCAGGCTTTTAAATTGCACTTTGGAGGCAGTGAATCACTGCAAGACTTCACTAAAATGAATTTATCAAATGAGCAGGAATCAGAGATATAAGTTATTTTATTCACTTCTACTTGGAGAGGTTCCAGACAGAAACGCAGGACTAACAGAGGGTCGCTCTCGTCAGAGGGATATGAAATATGATATATGATCTTTCCCGCTCCCACCAGGAACCACAGATCTATCATCCGTCAGAAGCGAGAGGACGGAGAGGACAGGTAGGATGGCTGAAAGTCACTGTAAAGGGGGTTAATTTTTTTCCTGGAGTACCTTGGCTTTTATGCATCGTTTTATATATATATAAAAAAATATATATATTTATCTTTTAAACATGACTGGCCATATGCATTGTGGCTCTTCTGACATTGTGCAACTTACAACTTAGCCTAGTTTTAAAGTAAACGGGAGTGAAGTACACAACTTCATATTTTAGCATTGCAACATTAAAATTATTTGAAACGTAATTCTACGTATAAAATAAATATTTACGGAAGCCTCTGACCAAGAGTAACGGTTGAAATAAAATTGCATCAATAACCTTAAATCCTTTAGACATACAGTATACGATAATGTTGACATAAGAGAGAACATTATGTGAATATATTACTATGTTAGCACCTTTTCAAACCTGAGCTAAACATCACGTGTTATACATATCAAATAAAATAATCATAATGAATAAATGCAATTTAAAAATCCCAATTATGTTATTAATGATTAAGTAGTATTGTATTTCAGTGGAAACATTTTTATCAAGTTACCTAAGGCAAATGTTAGAATAAAGGATCAACTAAAATACATGCATTCCAACAACTTCTGCTCAGGTTTTTGAAAACAACTATTGGGTCATTGAGGGTAAAAGTCATGTTATTCGACTACGTATTCCTTGATCTTTACAGAGAGCTCACAATCTACATTCTGCCTTTAGAACGAATGGTGCAACCAAACAAAGGACAGTCAGTTCTAAACTAGCTAGCAGTTACTAAGCTTCTAGTGTGGACTTCTGAACAGTTGGTGTGACCCAACCCTGACCTTTACCAGTCTCTCTCTCACTCTTTTACCTCCTTTTTCTCGCCTGTTCTCAGGTTGACAAGGAGCGAAAGGGATTGCCAAGTACTGTCAGTACTGTACAGAGCACGGCACAGGTACAGCACTGGCACGTCCCATGAACCCGTGAAGAGGATAAGTGCATGTCTTAATGTGACGACGGCTGCCCCCACTCTGCCTGCTGGACTAAAGTGAGGCTTACATCATAATCGGATTGGAGGATTGCTGAGGAATGATTAGCCAATGAGGGCCAAAGGAGTTCCTCGTTTCAGCAAATGTGGACAGGGTGTTTTTAATCACTCTATGCCCATTTTAAAAGTGAGAGACTATTTTTTTCTCTCTTTGTTTTATTTGAACTCACAAGATTATGGTGCATAAATCAAAGCTATTTTAAAAGAAATCTAAGACATTCCTCATTCCATTTAAAACAAATGGCTAGTTTAATAAATGATCCACCACTTATTTTTTTAATGATAAAAAAGATCCTGTAAATTATTAAACAAATAATTAATTATCATTATAATTAATAAACAGTTAATTTTCAATGTGCAAATTTATGTCTATAAAAACTAATTTAAATAAATAATAATATACTTAGACTATTACATACCTCGGGTCGCTAGTGACCCAACACGCTTTTTACAAAAAAAAATTCTTGTTATATTGTTCAGAATGAATAGATTGAGGAATACTAAGCAGGTTGATGTCTAACCTTAAAAAATGAATGAGTGGGAGGAAGCGAATAACGTCCCAGGTCGATAAACACCCGGGGTACAGTATGCGTTTTAGGGTTAATAAATTAATTAATGTAGTCTCTGAAATAAAGCTCCAGTAGGTAGCTTTTGTAAACAAATATTTGTTAAAACTGTCATTATGTCCTGAAAGTAGAATATGAGACAGATAATCTGTGAAAAAAATCAAGCTCCTCTGGCTCCTCCCTGTGGTCCTATTGCCTATTGCAGAAATACACCGCTCCCGGTCAGAAACAACCAATCACAGCCAGGAGGAATGTCTTAGAAGTGTCAATCACGCTCGTGTACGCGCTGATCACCCCTCTCTTGCACAGCGCGAGCGCATACCGTCATTCGTGACTCTACTGTTCAAACTCGTTCATCCAAATGAACAAATCTTTTTTCGAGTCATTTCGTTCATTCAACGAACGAAATGACTCGAAAAAAGATTTGTTCATTTTGAAAGAGTCTTTTTCGGAGTCATTTCGTTCATTCAACGAACGAATGACTCGAAAAAAGATTTGTTCATTTTGATGAACGAGTTCGAACAGGATCACGAACGTGCATCACAGAACAGAGCAAGGCGAGCATTTGTGCTTATAAAACTTAAAGTTTTTTATTTATTTTTGAAATGACCGATCGTTTCGCTAGATAAGACCCTTATTCGTCTGGTATCATTTAAAGCCCCTTGAAGCTGCGCTGAAACTGTAATTTGGTCCTCGAAACGTTTGTGTCCTATTGAAGTCCGTCATATGGAGAAAAAGCCTGGAATGTTTTCATCAAAAAACTTAATTTCTTTTCGACTGAAGAAAGAAAGACATGGACAACTTGGATGATATGGGGGTGAGTAAATTATCAGCAAAAGTTTTTTTTTAAAGTGAACTAATCCTTTAACGTTATCTTAGTAGCTATAACTTATAGAAAGAGTGCAACCTTATAAAGTTACATGTATTGCAAAATACATAATGATTTGAGGACCAAGTTTGTAGTCAAAGTATGAGCAGGCCATAGTCAATGTAAAGCATATTGTTGATGTTTCGTCCCTATTAGTAAATGTTCCATAACTGTTTATAATCCGCCGTTCACGGCAGGCTCCGCTGTGGAGGAGGAGCTGTGGAGGAGGAGCTGTGGAGGAGGAGCTGTGGAGGAGGAGCTGTGGAGGGAGGAGCTGTGGAGGGAGGGCTGTAGCGCAGCAGAGAGCAAGGGGGTTTGACCTGTAAGTTGTGCTTGTTCAAATTTTCAGGCTAAGTCAACATTTTCTCAAAACTCCCTACTGCAGCTTTAATACAGTGTCATAAAAACTAGAGTATAGCAAGACTTCCGTATATCACATCAACTCACTTACCTACTACAACGGGAAGCACCCTCATTGCTTTCCTCTCCCTCCTGTTTATTTTCGCCCCTTTCCTTTGGCGGTTCTGGTTTTGATCTTTGTAGTTCCCAGCAGGGTATGCGAGCATGGACACCGGATCTGGGCTGTCAGGATCAGGGTAGTGATCGTGGTCCAGCTCCTCTGTGTCAGTGAGGTCTTTCTCGATCACAGGCGGCAGAGGGGGGGGCAGGCCAGACAGGGGCGGGAGAGACGCGGCGGCCTCCTGAAGCTTTCGGCAGGTCTGCATGCTGTTCTTCAGCCGGGCCTTGCGCGCCTCTTCCCAATTCCTCAAGCCCCGGAACATCCCGCAGTACAGCAACAGCATGATGGGGCACGGCACGAAAAACGAACAGACGGAGGAATAGACCACGTAGTTGTTGTCCTCCAGCTTGCATTCACTGTTGTCCCGGTTGGGGACGGTGTTGATGCCGAACATCACGGGGGAGGCCACGGCTAAGGCCAGGATCCATGTTGCGGAAAGCAGGACAATCTGTCGCTGGTCCACATGTTGGCGGTTGTAGTTAAGAGGGACAAAGACTGCGATGAACCTGTTGCAAACCATATTAGGTGTTATAATCCAGTCCATGCAAAACTATTTAAAAAACTTTCTTGACCCTGATCAACACCTTCCTTTCATCATTAAATGCTAGCTGGTCGAATCTCTTATTGGCTAATTGACCCTTCGCAAAGACCCGCCCCCCTTAGTTACTGTTGCTATTTCCGACAAGCTACGCCGCTCTCACGCACACACCATGTTCTCACGCAGTGAAAAATGCATCGCGGATCAGAGAGGAGACTGACAATACGCTGACAGACAGGACAGACCAGGTTACTTTTCGGTTACTTTTGATATTAAACATATTAAACAAAGACTCACCTTTCAAATTTGCTCATTTTTAAAAAGAAATTTAAACAATAAATACCGTTTTGTGGCTCTTTAATGTGTCGTGACAGATTGCTGTAGAGCCTCAGTTAAAGCTGCTCGTGAACCGATCATCTCTTCCTTCTAGTTCATTTATAGCATCAAATAAACATGAATGAACATAAGAAGGAATGTTGTTTTAACCGCGGAAAGGCGTCAGTATATTCAGTTTTTCAAGTTCAAATCCTCCCATGTTAATCTACTAACTCTCCTGACTGCTTTGACGGACAAAATGGCGGATGGCGAAGTATGATTGGTCAGATCACCTGTCAATCAAGCTCCCTGCGAAGGGTCAATTGAGTTGACCCAATTGTGTGTTGACCTGATATTTCCCTGAACTCTCATCTGTTACAGATAAATTCACTCATATCCAACGTGTATGTGTATTTTATAATGTGGTTTCACAAAACCTGTGAAATGTCCAGGTTTTCACCCCAAAATTCTCATGAGCATATTGCAAACATTTTTCATTATTGTTGTATGCCTATAGTAAAAAAGAAAAGAAAAAGAAAACTACCACTTTTGGTACCATAACTTGGGGCAAAAAGTCAATAAATGTCCATAAAAATAAATTGTGTGTGTATGTGTTTAAGCAAAATAAACTTAATGGGAAAAAATCATTATTACTGTATGCCTATTATAAAAAAATCTGGAAACTACCAGTACCAAAAAAGTACAAGAATACATAAAAAATACGGGGCTAAAGTGCCTTAAATGTCATATATATATATATATATATATATATATATATATATATATATGTATAAGTACATACATGTACATGTATATCATATATATATATATATACATTATTTAATAATAATTTTCAAATAATATGTATTTTATGCTAAATAAAAAAAATATTTTGGGGGGTGAAGTGTTAAGTGTGATATGTGAGAAACACATATGTCAGATTCATGCATATTATAGTTTTATTTAATAACTCTTCTCTATGAATCTCAAAGCTGCATATCATCTCCATATCAGTGATAGAAGAAGCCACGAGCCTCTATTATTGAGCGAGTACATTTCTGAACGGGAGTGTGAACCCTGAGGCATCTCACGGCTCTGGACGCATGCGGCGGCTGTTGCACAAATCAAACGTATCTGTTCTCAACACATTCCTTTTTCATGCTGATTCTGTGGCGACTTCTGCCAAGTGGTGTGTTTGCAGCCTTTCCTTGCATAACAAGTTTCATGCTGTTGTATCTCCAGAGTGCAGCCCTAGGCATATATCTCATTAATCTCTCAAAACAGCGTCTGCTGAGCCACATCGAATGGCAGGAGGGACGATAATGACCCTCCGGTGGACTCGAATCGCCAGGCCAGCGACGGCGGGACAGTCTAATGATGAATCCGGTGTAATTCCAAGGTACTTGGCAACTTAATGCCATTAAGTTATTCTGAACACTTTTTTTCTGCCAGTATCTCTACCAGTCTCTCTTCTTTTAATCATAGCAGGAAGCTATGAACTTTTATTATAAATGCTATTTCATCGTGTCTTCAAACAGAACCACAATTAGGAAGGTAACCTGCTGTGACCTTTATCGCTTCCAAAATATAAAACTAGCTGTGCAAAATCAGTGCACTGCATGAATTTGATTCATCGATCCTCGCCCCCTATTTCAGGCGTCAGACTTTAAAAGGCATGTTTTACGCATTTCGTGTCTGCCGCACATACTTTAAGCTTTCACACAGCATTTCTACAACTCTATACCCAAAATAAAGTGTCTTCTGGATTACCACAGTGAGTTTTTTCTTTGATAACGACTATAAATAAATAAAATATTTTTTTTGAAAGTGGGTGCAAACTATTTCAGCATGATATCTAATTTGCATTAGTATGGAAAACATGCTTGCATACAAATGGTGATACATTTTCTCTAAGTTTCTGTTTACACCTGGTATCGGATCCAAGTAGACGAGGGAGACACTTTCCTGTTTACACCTGGTGTTTTAATCTGTATTTAGTCTCTTTTGTCTCTTTATTTAGTCTCTTTTGTCCACTTCTTTCCTGATTTCTTCGAGGTGAGGTTCTTTGTGAGGATAAATGTATAGGATTTTCATATCTTTCTGAAATATGCAGTTTACATATGAACGCAGCCAGACACGATGGAAAAACACACAGAGCATCAGATTTTGTTTCTGCTCTGACATACGCAAGACCAGCCGAACGCTGTGAGAAACATGAGAGAACATTGTGTTTGGTATGTTTTTCATCTTCAAACTAAACTTGAGTCTCCAGCCGATAAAGTTTAAATTCCGTCTGTCTAGAGTCTTCATAATGTTACTCATTAGATCAGTAGACGGAGAGAAGACTGTCTTCTGTGGCTGTTTGAACACACTCGATCACATGAGCGTTTACACTACGAAAGCAATTCGGTCGAATGTTTTTTCAACTCCCTCTGGAATTGGTGGAAAGTGGACAAGCTTGAAACGCATTTTAATACCAGATGTAAACAGGGCCTAAAGTGTAGCTATTATCTACTTAAACCATGCAGATTCAGTCCAAACGGAATTACAATTGACGGTTCACAAAGACCCGCCCCCTTTAGTTACTGTTGCTATGTCCGACAAGCCACACCGCTCTCACGCCACATCATGTTCTCACACAGTGAAAAATACATCGTGGAGCAGAGAGGACACTGACAGCGCGCTGACAGACACGACAGACCAGGTTACTTTTGATATGAAACAAAGTCTCACTTTTCAAATTTGGTCATTTTTTAAAGAAATTTAAACAGTAAATACCGTTTTGTGGCTCTTTAATGTGTCTGACAGATCGCTGTAGAGTCTCAGTTAAAGCTCTCTTCCTTCTAGGTCATTTATAGCATCAAATAAACATGAATGAACATAAGAAGAAATGTTGTTTTAACCGCGGACAGGCATCAGTACACACCGTTTTTCAACGTTATTAATTGTGGATTATGATTGGTTAGATCGCCTGTCAATCAAACTCCTTGCGAAGGGTCAATTGTTTTAGTTTTTAATTTTAGTTAACGATATTAACGCACAGACACAACAACTCGATGTGAGACCCACCTGTCTATGCTGATGGCACAGAGGTTAAATATGGAGGCGGTGCAAAGCATCACGTCCATCGTCATCAGTCCATCACAAAGGGTCATATCAAGGGACCAAACTCCATCCTGGAACTGAGAGGGAGAAAAAATCATCACTGTCTTTTACTCTTTACCAATTTGTTGCTTCTCTCATAGATGCCATGTTTTCCTATCATTTCATTCCCATGGCTCTCTGACCTCTTTCGCCTTCCCCTAACCTCCTGTTCACAGCGGAGCGACTGAGTGAAACCTTAATTTCCCTATTATCCGCTTGCCATTGTCACAACACACACACACACCACATGCTCTCAGGCTGATGGTAATTTAGTACCTGATGAGCATCATGTGTTCTAAAAAAAAAAAAGAGATAAAACAGCAGAGAGGAGGATTTAATGGCATTTTAATTATTGGCCAGGAGATGAGGACAGATTCCTAATTGCTTTTTGGTAATGGCCTCTCCCATGCCAACGAGCACCGTGGAGTGGAAGCCATGAGATCGTGGTGAGGGGACTCATGTAAAATTGTAATTAAGCCACGGCTGACTCACTGGACCTTATTTTCTCCGTGTCCTCGTACTGAAGAGCCAGCCAAACGTTTGTTGTCGTTTGCTTCGACCTTGTCTCCGCTGTCTGGGGCCCTCAGAATCCAGTCTAGGGAACACTGTAACTGAAATGGCCCCGAATGACATGTCCGATCGGTAGTTATTTTGGAGGCCTCTTTAGTGGAAAGCGTCTCGGACCTCGCGCCCGCATCCCGGGGTGACAGACAATGTGTGTTGTGTGATGTGTGTTCATGATGTCCGCTCTGGCAGAGACAGACAATCTCAGCAGCAGGGGGCCGTTGCAGGCCGGATGAATGCAAGTTTGCAAAGTTTTTCACGCAAGGGTAACAATTGATCATTGATGATAAGTTCGTCTTGCGCTTTTATGAAACAGTTTGAGGTGATCAGACCGATTAAGTGTTAGATGATCTATAGTCAATAGATGAAAGGTTACTGTTATCATTGTTAACCATAGCTAAAGGCAAGCTACTACAGTTACTGTTGCTACAAGAAAACCATTTTAACTACTAAGTTTTACGTTCATGTGTAAGTATATATATATATATATACACACTTAATATTAAATATTACAAAAATGTACTGCATAAAAAAGCATGTATCAACTACAAAGTTTTACGTTCACACAAAAACATATATATATATACATACATACATACACACACACACACACACTTAATATTAAAATATAAATTGTATAAATATATAGAATGAAGTCAACTTATTTTAATTCATCAATTCTTTATACATTTTATTTATATACATTTCTGACTTTAAATAAACTCGGTTTACAAGTAAGTTACAGACATGTCAAAACCAGCATGAAAGTGGCCAATACTTACAGTGGGTTTTACCCGGTCATTTAAGGTGATCACATGGTAAACCAGCTTAGCGGGGTTTTACAAATCTGTTTGTTTTCTGGTCACCTTGCAATACACAATATTGTGATTACAATATCTGGGTAATGAATGATCTTAACTCACCTCTGTGTACACGAACAGCGGTAATACCAGAACAGCCAACAGCAAATCAGCAACAGCCAAACTGACAATGAAGTAGTTAGTTGTGGTTTTCAGCGCTTTCTCCGTGTAAACGCTCAGACACACCAGCACGTTCCCACATATGATGATAATGATCAATAATACCCCGAAAATGAGCGCTGGGAAGTTGTAGTTCGTGGTGTGGCCGGAGATGGTGAGGTTGGCTGGCATGTCTGCCTCTATAATAACCTGTCATCTGGGAATCCTTTGATAAAACTGACCGTTAAAACCAGTTTCTTCTTAGCCATTATTTGAGCGCTCTTGAAAACTCATTCCTGCGTCCCATTATTTTTTGTCTTTAAAGGAAAAAAGAAGTTGAGAGTCCCAGTAAGATCTAAGATCATCGCTGTTCATTCTTCGTTGTTAGACGCAAAAGTTTTCTGTCAGGTTCACAGCCTGAGCTCGCGCTTCTATTTCCATCCACCTGCGCGCGCGTCTTAAAGCGGCTTAGCGTCGCGCTGTCCTGAGGCCGTTCATTATATTGACGCGAGGTTATTGAAAACGCTTATCTTTATAATAACATCACTTGTTAAAGTTAGTGAATAGGGCTGTAAATAAAGCCTATCCGCGTTTCACCGGTTGACCGTCCGGTGTCTCTCCGCTTTAGTTTGACCGCAACGATCCACGGGAGTGATAATCTCGTCATCTGTGACGGGTGGGTGTGACATTTCCCCCGAGTGGCTTAAGGATGGAGGTTTAGGTTAAATCGTGCGTTCTTACAACACTAAATTATCACTTTATATTACTTTTAGTCCAATGTGCGTATAAAAGGGGTGGATTTATTTGACTAAGTTAGAGATAGTAATAAGCTAACGTTATATGTTTTTTTGACAAGCGTAACTTGTTGTCCTTGCCTCTCGTAGCACAGTTAATCAAACGCCAACTGTCATAAAGACGTTATAACGTTTTGTGTTTCAAGTTTTATGTTATAACGGCACAGCTTGTTTTGGTCTATCGTCTGATACTATCCTAAGCAAAGTGGTCCCGCTGTCTACTGTTGCTTTGGTTACTTCCTATCTATTTAGCGCCAAGCTTGTGGAAAATTAACTTTTTAGGACCCTTTCCTGACAGCAATATTTTTTTATTTTTTTTGTAATTTGATGCAAAGGTAGTAGCTATAATACTAAGTATAGTGTTATAAATGTACATACATTTTTTAAAAATGAAAATATAAAAAAAAACTTTGCAGGATTTGCGATGCTGATGACTGATTTCTGTCCTTGCATTATCTTCTTTTTTTCAAGATTTTAAATTAAAATGTATATCATGTATGTCCCCATGAAATCAAAATGGAAGTTTTTTAGCTTTTAGTATGAATATGTAAGCCTTATTGTTATAAGCTAGTGCTCCAAAACAATGACAATCTGTGCATTTAGAAGTTATAAGCTTTTAAAACTTACAATCTCCCACTTTCGCCAATATGAATTAATGATTTTGATGACATCACTCTGCACTTCATATTCTCATCAGATTCTGTCCAATCAAACGCTCAGAATATCCTCCACCTACATTATAAATAGACGCTGAAGCTGCGCTAAAATCAATCACTTGTTCACACATTCACTGTTTTCTACATGGTGAATGGCACATATTGCAATATATAGGGAATAATTTAGGGCCTCATTTATAAAACTGTGCCTAGGATCCTTACTAAAAGTGTACGTGCGCCAGAAAGCCAAAAATGGCGTACGCAAAAAATATTCAGACTTATAAAACCGTGCGTACGACCGAACCTGCGCAGAATTCACTTTATAAATCCCAGTTAGCGGAAGATTGTGCGCACATGCGTCTCCTCCCCGAAACAACCATATATGGAGCTTTTACTATGCATATCCTCATCTGCGTATCATTTGCATATGATTATTCATCCACGTGATAACATGTTTAACAAGACATTAGGAAAATATGAAATACGGATTTGCTGTCACATTAGTTACATTAATAAAAATCATTTAGTAGCCTATCCTTGCCTTATTTTTGAATAAATAAATCAAATAGTGTAAAATACATTTCAGAGAAAGTTTTTCTCAATCTTTCCCACTCTACTGGCCAATTTAATTGATTTATATTTTTAATGGAAACAGAAAGACCTTGTTGTGCATTATTTGCACAGAACTATTTTCTCAGAAAATCTGCTATCATGATAAGCAATTATCTATGTAGATAAAACATTAAAACACAGCATGCCAAAGGAAAAGTGTTCGAAAGCATTGCATCCACAACAAATATTTCTATTTATTGAAGATAAAAAATGTTGTAACTTCTCAGTAATGATTTCATGTAATTTAAGTGTTTAACTCCATTAATCTAAATGTTTACATCAGAATTAAAACATAGTTTAAGTCATTCTTTTATTTATTTAAACTGTGAACATGCACTGTATTTATGATTAGGACTTATAATGAAGATACGGTTTTAGATAGGCATATATGCGTCAGTTTCACTAAACGGCCCAACGCGCTCGCTGGCGCGGACATTTAAGAAGGGATGGATGTTTGCTTCATGTGATAGGCCTGGTGAGTGAAATTATATTTGTATTATCTTTCTGTATATAATTTTCTTTAGATTTTCTGTCCAAAAGTGACGAAAAATACATTTAACTCCAGCTCACCATCGGTGTCTCCAAACTGCTCCATCTCCAAAATGTTCGTACGCATGGGTCAGAGTTTGCGTGCAGGTGCGCACATTTTCCCGTCAAGTTTGTTTTTATAAATCACAACTTGTGCTTATGAAGTGGCGTACGCCTCTTTCAGGGCCTGTTTTGTGCGTACGCAATGGATATAAATGAGGCCCTTAGACAGTGTAAATATGCAAATTAAGTCTAGTTTCACATTAGTGTCACGCGAACCGCCGCAGCTGCAGCACAGAGCAGATCATATATATATGTGCGACGAGTCATCGCTGACCACAAAACATATCGGACCCATTTGAATTCTACACAGCAGTATTTTAAAGCGATATGGAAGAGATTAAGAGGAGAAATTATAAGGCTTGTTCGACTTGAACCGGCGCTGCGCAGACCGATCGGTTGATGACATCAAAGTACCGCGAGAGCGATTCAAAAGCATAAGGAGCCGTCTGCTCTCTAATCGCTCTCGCGGTACTTTGATGTCATCAACCGATCGGTCTGTGCAGCGCCGGTTCAAGTCGAACAAGCCTATTGAGATTAGGAGGGAACTACGGCTTTATCAAGCTCAACACCTCTGGCCGAGCTGTGATAAACTCCATTGGCTATTTTAAAAGGGGGAGGAGCTGTTCAATATGTCCCGTCCTGTTCCTGTTTCAGTGGAAATTACGTCAACACATTGTAAAAGGCTGCGCGTTTTAAGGCACTTCAATGGTCCCTTTAATATGAGTTTGCGTAAATAATAATAATATCCATAGTAATAATAATAATAATACTAATAGAATATACGGAAATATGTAGTTTAAAATCATTTTCGACAGAGTTGTGCATGTCGCACTGCAGGATACATATGTTATGCCAGCAGGACAGAGCTTAAACAATGGATTGTGTGTTTGTGGTTTGTAAAATGGCCAGTTAAACGTTTGTCAAAACAAATTAGCGCTGCTTTCATTTGGGCTGTTGTGTGTAGAAGGTCACGCAGGTGTCTCTTTGTGTCTGAGATCCATTCGGTGCCATTCATTAGACACAGTGCATAGCTCAGCTACAACAAATCAACAGTGTTTTGGTTACGAATAATACAATTACATTTTGTGATAATAATAATACATGTCAATGAAATAAAATAATATTAATATGTTTCTAGTCATCTTTATTATGATTGGCATGCCTCTATAATCCATTCCACTGAGGAAGCTTAGTAGTCACTGATGACATCATTATCATAATCATCATCAACATTGTCATCATGATTAGTGTTTACTCCACCGTGAGCAGAAATGTTTGATTGGGTCATAAGCTGCTTTGATCTGCAGATCCGGACTTGGGTTGTTGGACTGGGGAAAGACGCTTGTCTAACCTTTCAAATCTCACCCACAAACAGCTAAATGATGTTTATTTGATGTCATGATTATTCAAGTTTGCTGTTTTCAAAATGTGTTTGTAGCAAATATGGTGAGCAACATTCGTGCAGTGAGAGTGACCGGCCTGTGTGCCACAATCTGTTTTGCTTTATGGATTATCTGTGTAGGTTTCATCTGCATTATTATAAGTAATGATTTAACCTTTCCAGGTTGTAAAGACGAATGCAGTTGACGTTGACCTTTTAGATATAAAAGCCTGCGGATTTGTTCCACCAAATTGCGAGTAAAACTCATTAATTCGGTAAATGTAATATGACGTACTGTATATTTATGTATGTTGATTGAAATATTGAAGATTAATTAATTTGTTACTCTTTCATAGATTTTGTCTCAATTATATTTTGTGGCTAACGTCAGTTAGGCCTTTTTAAAGAGCAATATCTGCACCTGACCTTTTCTGAATGATTTATTATTAGTATAATTATTAATTATAGAGGTATATAACTATGTTGGAGGAGAACGAACCAGACTTTCAGTCAGCTACACATCAAACATGGTGAGGTGAACAACTTTATTTCAACTGTGACCTACAGGAATATCCTGAATTTGAAAACAAAAACAAAAAAACACATTATTTTCTATGTACAGCATCAGTGACGGTTGATTATTACCACAGAAAATTTGATCTCACTACCTAGTCTGTATAAACCAACAAAACTGTTTTGCTAATTTACTGCGCTCACAATGATCTGGAAGGTTTAAATTTAGAAGCTCAGAAATGCAGCTTGTATTTCTATTTTGGTGTTTATAATAGCATTATAGTAAACCATTACTTGTGCTGCAAAGTTGTCTAATATATATATATATATATATATATATATATATATATATATACAGGTCCTTCTCAAAAAATTAGCATATTGTGATAAAGTTAATTATTTTCCATAATGTAATGATAAAAATTAAACTTTCATATATTTTAGATTCATTGCACACCAACTGAAATATTTCAGGTCTTTTATTGTTTTAATACTGATGATTTTGGCATACAGCTCATGAAAACCCAAAATTCCTATCTCAAAAAATTAGCATATCATGAAAAGGCTCTCTAAACGAGCTATTAACCTAATCATCTGAATCAACTAATTAACTCTAAACACCTGCAAAAGATTCCCGAGGCTTTTAAAAACTCCCAGCCTGTTTCATTACTCAAAACCGCAATCATGGGTAAGACTGCCGACCTGACTGCTGTCCAGAAGGCCATCATTGACACCCTCAAGCAAGAGGGTAAGACACAGAAAGAAATTTCTGAACAAATAGGCTGTTCCCAGAGTGCTGTATCAAGGCACCTCAGTGGGAAGTCTGTGGGAAGGAAAAAGTGTGGCAAAAAACGCTGGACAACGAGAAGAGGTGACCGGACCCTGAGGAAGATTGTGGAGAAGGACCGATTCCAGACCTTGGGGGACCTGCGGAAGCAGTGGACTGAGTCTGGAGTAGAAACATCCAGAGCCACCGTGCACAGGCGTGTGCAGGAAATGGGCTACAGGTGCCGCATTCCCCAGGTCAAGCCACTTTTCAACCAGAAACAGCGGCAGAAGCGCCTGACCTGGGCTACAGAGAAGCAGCACTGGACTGTTGCTCAGTGGTCCAAAGTACTTTTTTCGGATGAAAGCAAATTTTGCATGTCATTCGGAAATCAAGGTGCCAGAGTCTGGAGGAAGACTGGGGAGGAGGAAATGCCAAAATGCCTGAAGTCCAGTGTCAAGTACCCACAGTCAGTGATGGTCTGGGGTGCCATGTCAGCTGCTGGTGTTGGTCCACTGTGTTTTATCAAGGGCAGGGTCAATGCAGCTAGCTATCTGGAGATTTTGGAGCACTTCATGCTTCCATCTGATTTCATTTTTCAGCACGACCTGGCACCTGCTCACAGTGCCAAAACCACTGGTAAATGGTTTACTGACCATGGTATTACTGTGCTCAATTGGCCTGCCAACTCTCCTGACCTGAACCCCATAGAGAATCTGTGGGATATTGTGAAGAGAAAGTTGAGAGACGCAAGACCCAACACTCTGGATGAGCTTAAGGCCGCTATCGAAGCATCCTGGGCCTCCATAACCCCTCAGCAGTGCCACAGGCTGATTGCCTCCATGCCACGCCGCATTGAAGCAGTCATTTCTGCAAAAGGATTCCCGACCAAGTATTGAGTGCATAACTGAACACAATTATTTGAAGGTTGACTTTTTTTGTATTAAAAACACTTCTTTTATTGGTCGGATGAAATATGCTAATTTTTTGAGATAGGAATTTGGGGTTTTCATGAGCTGTATGCCAAAATCATCAGTATTAAAACAATAAAAGACCTGAAATATTTCAGATGGTGTGCAATGAATCTAAAATATATGAAAGTTTAATTTTTATCATTACATAATGGAAAATAATGAACTTTATCACAATATGCTAATTTTTTGAGAATGACCTATATATATATATATATATATATATATATATATATATATATATATTGGGTATTGGGTGTATGTTGTTTGACATACACAGAAGTGTGTATTTTAATGCCTAATGTCCTGGCCCATAGACTTCCATTGTAATTGCAGTACTGTAAACAAAGTTTTGTGTTTTTCTCAAGTTAAAATATTTTTGCACATATTGCACCTATTTTAGCTCCGGTATAGAGAATTGATCAATCATTTTCAGTTTATGTAAGTTAAAGAGTTCTGTGTGTTTGTGTCCGGATTAAAGTATCGATCTAGACAGTTTTCGAGGAAAAAGGGAGAAAGTGAACCGGGAAAGTTCAATTGCTGTTACACACAAACCCTTTTAGTTATCTTTCATTCGCTAGACAGAAGAGTGAAAGTAAACACCTGGCGTTTTCATTTTGATTTGTGCTTTTAATTTAAGAAACTGCAGCATAAATTGCTGTGTTGTTATTAAGTGACATATAAAACCATTTTTATCACTTGTGCGTGTCTCATCTATACTCAATCCCATTCCCTTCTCGTTATTGTCAGATTAAACCTTAAATAGTCTTCTAATAAAAACACTTACTGTCACCATTAAGCGTTATTAAATCCTATTTGTGTGGAAGTGTTAGACAGTAATTTACTCTAATGTGTAAGCTTTGGTTAAAGTGAAGGGACAGTAACAGTAAATCTAAACGTCGGAGGAAAACATGTCTAAATCTGTGGAGGGTTGAAGGTCTGTTCAGATTGTGGCGAAAAAAGCAGGGTACTGAAATGCAACTAACCATATCATCAAAGCAAACCATTTTTAAACTAAAATAAATCCCATATCATTTTCTTGCAGCAATTTCAACAGCATACAGTATTTATGCTGTAGATTCATCCGTCACTGTTAATATTGCTAATATAATAAAATATTTAGCTTAGTTTTTTAGTTTTAGTCTTAACTTCTGCTGACGCAATGCATTAAAAAAAACTATCATAATCCCCTTTGTGATATTATATCGGACAGTTTTGCGTATTGTTGAGGTTAGTGTTATGCCATGCATGAAAACACTGTGAAAATAACATCAAACCCTCCAGCTGTAAATAAGCAATACATTGTGAAGTGTGTTTTTGAGAGTTTGATCACAGATGGCGTACGGAACCGGTGCAGCTGCTGCGCGCGTCTGCCATGTCTACTCTTACGGAGATTGGTTTTGGCTCAGCCGGGGCAGTTATACGACAGCAGGAGGGCATTATGGGTAAATGGTCATGTGGTGTGATCTGGTACATGAACATCTTTCACAGTGAGGGTGTTTGTTTATCTCCATGTCATGGTGTAGATTTAAATTACAGGTACACACACACACACACACACACACACACACACACACGTTGGGTTTCCATGCTTTATGGGGACTCTTATGTACATAATGGGTTTTATACTGTACAAACTGTGTATTCTGTCCCCTTAAACTAACTCTATACGCCTAAACTTACCATGCATCACACAAAACTTTCTGCTATTTTAGATTTTCAAAATAGATAATTCAATATGATTTACAGTTTTTTACAATCACTTTGCTACTATTTTCAGAACCTTGATGTCATTTTTCAAAACTCTTATCACTTGTACCACAGGTTGTCTAATGTTCAAAACATTGCATTGTGCATTCACATCTTTAAAGAAATCTTGCACTTGCACAATCATTGGTTCAAAAAACAAATTTACTGTGAAATACCATTGAAACACAACTATAGATCACCCACACACAAGCAACCGATAGTTTCACTCTGTCATTGTTCGTACAATCATTAACTATTGTAGAACAAAATAGGTGATACAGGTTTCATTATGGTACTACATGTACAGTAAATACCTCTGTTACTGTAAAGTACTGCAGTAGTAGAGAGAATACAGACAAAGTGGAATCATTGAACAAAGTTTGTAATATATTGATGCAAAACACTACAGTACAATCACAACATTGGTTTATTTTAATCAAAGCAAAAATACAGTAATTAGCTATGAAATAGAAAAGAAAAGACAGTACTGTAAACCATCAAATGCAATGAAATAGAAAAGAAAAGACAGTACTGTAAACCATCAAATGCAGTGTTCCTCAACTTGCTTGCACTGTAAGAAATAAAACAGCAGTGATTACTGTACTTCTACATTGTCATCAACTCTGTGTTGTGGATTTGGCCACAGGTTCTCATCTACATCACAATGGATGTTTTCATTAGCCAAACATCTTTGAAAAAACCTTCGGGCATGGCGAATCCAGGCCTGACACTGGTCTGCTGTTATGTCATTGCAGCCGTCATCCATGGCCTGGAGAAGAGTGACTTGTTCATGAGGGTGCCTATCATGTTCATGAGGGTGCCCCTCAATCGGGTTAAGGAAGGGGGAGTATGGGGGTAAATACAGGGTGGTAAATTGTGCATGGGCCTGAAACCATGCTTGCACCACATGAGCATGATGGAACCTGACATTGTCCCAGACAATCACATAGGTCACACCTTCAGCTCTACAAACCTGTTCGAGCTCATCAAGAAAGGTGACAAGGAGAGCTGCATTATATGGTCCAATATGAGGTCTGCGTCCCACCACACCATCTTCTGATATAGCCGCACACATGGTAATGTTGGCCCCACGTTGTCCAGGTACTCGGATGGTTGCCCGCTGGCCAATGAAATTCCGACCTCTCCTCCTTGTCTTGGCCAGATTAAAACCTGCCTCATCCAAATATATGAATTTGTGATGGTCGTCATCAGCATCCAGCTCCATCACCCTCTAAAAATACATTTTGGAAAGAGATTTAGAGATTACCGTACAATGTAGAATTTTTGGGAATGTTTTTACAACAGCCGTCTTGAAACTGAACTTACCTGAACATACTCAGTCCTCATTTGTTTCACTCTGTCTGCATTTCTTTCGAAAGGCACATGGTATAGTTGTTTTATAGATACCTGGTGCCTTTTCAGTATGCGTGCAATAGTCGGCAAACTTATGGATCCCACATTGTTGAACATGTCTTCATTGTCCAAGATATGCTGGCGAATTTCTGTAAGGCGAATATCATTTCTGGCCCGAACCAAATCGACCACAGCCTGCTCTTGCTGGTCAGTTAGAATTTTGCCTCTGCCTCCACTATTTGGCCTAGTCACAATTCTACAGGGAACATTAGAGTAAGAAGACACTTGGTCACATCACCTATTCTGTGATACACATTGGTATGCAGTCATTTGACAATTGAGAGTAGCATAATGTTTAGTGCATGCTGATAACTTACCGGTTCTCATTGCGGAAAGTTCTGATTATTGAGGCCACGGTTGACCTTCTCAGGTTTGGTTGTATCATTGTAGCCGCCTCAGTCATTGTCATGCCATGATTTATGACATGGTCTACAACTATTGCCCGAATTTCATTGGACACTCTATGCTGTTGCTGCCGCTGTCTTGGTCCGTGGCCTTGTCCTCTACCACGTTCCCCCACAACTCTCAAACGAGGCCCACGACCACCTCTCAGAAGGGGTGCCTGTCCCCTACCATTCCTTTGACCAACACGTCTTCCTCGTCTTCCTCGTCTTCCTCGTCTTCCTCCCACCACTGCTTGACCTCCATTGTGACCTGGATCACCTGCTGGCTCCATGTTACGTATCACTATGCTCTTGCAATTGGATCCCAATCAACTCTTTATATACTCATTCCACAATGTGCCCTCAATCATCAGTAACAAGTTGGCAGAATTGGACAAGCAATTCCAAGGGCCTGCATCTCTACAGTGCAGTACTGTCAATACTTTAAATAGTCTGAAAAGGTGGTACAGTATTTGGGACCATAGACACAGTGTCTGATGAAGCATTACAGTATGATATAAAATATTAGGCTACATCCATGGATATTGTAGTCTAATTGGTTCATGCTCCACGCTAATTGGTGACAATGAATCTCGTTATCTTGAAACTTTCATGATTTACTGTAAACATGGAAGATCGTTTGTCTGTTTCCATACAACTATGCATTAAGAGTAACGCAACAGTTACTTATCATTTTGAGCAGTTGTATCAATTGATAGTTAGATCAGTGTAAGGAAATGAATAGACATTCATTTGAAATGTAATGTGTGAATTGCCTTTTGAAATAGTAGTACTTTGATGTTAAGTTGTGTCATATTGAACAAGTGATTTTTGTTGAATGAACAAATGATCTAAGTTTTATGTGTATTGTATCCAAACAATTGAGAAAATGGTTAGAGTTTTGAAAAATGTGCATTTTGATAATTGGTTGTGAGTTTTGTGTCTAGAGTTGTGAAAAATGACATCAAGGTTCTGAAAATAGTAACAAAGTGATTGTAAAAAACTGTATAAGCTTATTTCTTCATGGGGACCAGAAAATATCCCCACAAGGTCTTACTCATCAGCTTACTCATCTACCCGCATAATTAATGATTAATTATAATATTGATTTTCAACTTCAGTGGATTAAAACAGTGTTATTTACATGATAAATAAAGGGAGAAGTGGTTGACCTTTAAAAGGAGAATTTAAGAAAATATTCAGTCACAATCTATTGATGTTCATCTTATGCAAACAACACAATTTCTATGGAATTCATAACTATTTTACGTTTTGGGGTAATTGGTTTGTATAAATCCTTACGATCCCATTGGTAAGTTTTCGCATGACCTGCTTAGGTTTAGGGGTGGCACTTCATGCTTTATTTTCTAGAAATCGTAACTTTTTTGAACTAATATAATAGTGTATGTATTTATATGAAATCACCACCTTGTAAAATAGTTTTATTTTCTCATGAGATTGCGTTGTGCAACACATATTGTCATTTTGCTGTGTCTACCACAGTTAGTCAAACAGCTAACTAAGATTTTAATCATGTTCTAAAAGTTTTTTTGTGATATAAATCTTTGTGATAAGTAGAGCAGTTTCAAACAATTCAAGCAGGTCATTGTTGTTGAGCAAAAAGTGACTTTAAACAGTCCTTTTTTAAAACTGTAAATTGTATAAAATATATATTTTTAAACTTCTCCAGTCATCCACAAACAACTGGGGGGAAAATGTTTTGAAACTCAATGAAAACTGTCACTGCTGATCTAGCATTTATTTATCATTTTACACAATCACAAAATTTGTGATGGAAATGTTTAAAATTTTTAATACTTTTAATTTTATGAAAAATGTAAAAGTCCTTGAATATTTAGTTGAATATTCCTGATTTTTACCTATTTTTATGCTATTTATAAAACAAACTACTTTCATAATTGTTTCAAAGGTACTTGACTCCCTCTATTGGCAGCCTACTTGATTTGAAGGTCTTCAGCATTAACATCAAAAAAAATTATTTTAGGATTCGTTGATCTGAACAAAAAAATATGATCTGAAAATAGTTAAGTTTTACATGCTATTTTGGCAAATCTGAGCAAAGTTTGAGACATTGTTGAGATCTCAGGAGAGGAGACATATGTGGGATAACTGGGGTCTTTTTCTCAGGAGAAACATCTATGGCTGCCTTTAAGACAGATTATGCAAATTAAGACTTTCAACAAATCATAACTTTTAAGTCATTTACATAAAAGCTAGTTCTGTCAAATCGATTAGTCGCATCTAACATAAAAGTTACACAAGATTGAACCTCATTGGTTCTCGCATGTCAAGCGAACATGCTTGAGCTTCTGTTTATTATTGTGTGAGTTGATCAATGTTTATATTTGAATTAAAGCCTAAATTCAATCTGTTCATCATAAAGCGATCAAGTCTCTTCAGAAAATGTGGACTAAACTGCTCAATTCATATGGTTTAGTTTTACAATCTATTTATGAACTTTTTGAAGCGTCAAAGTGGTAGTTGCATATCAATGGAGGGACTGAACCCTCTCAGATTTCATCTATACCTTTAATTGTTGTTTTACACATGAACAAAAGTCTTACGGGTTTGGAACAACAAGAGAGTTCATGAGTTTCATTTTTGGGTGAACTATCCCTTTAACATGTTTATTATGTATGTAACTTCAGCAAAATTTTCATTTAATCTAAATGAACTGAGCTTCAGCGGATAGGAAATATAATATTTCAAAAAGACACTAACCCAAAATTACATTCAACAATTATTCTGAATTTCTATCTCTATCACATATAGGCTCTAAATATGTCCGTTCAAGCTGCCCTTTTCCATTTCCATCTCCGTCTCTCATACCAATCAGTCATCAACATATCAGTCATCAACATCAGTCAACAACCCGTCATTTAAACCCTCGCGGATTCAGTATACGTGGCAATCTCAATCATGTATTGTATTTACCGCAGTCTTCCCCGGTTCACTAACCGCATTTTATCTCCACCTAATTGTGTATTATTATAAAATATGTCTAAAGATCTATAAAAAGAGGTCGTGCCAGCTGTGTCTGCTCTTCACCATCTCATTCCTAACAGAAACGAATGTGTTCAATAACATCTGAGAGAGCTTTAGCTCTCATTATTCCTTCATACCCTCAAATTAGAGCCAATTGAGATGCTTAAGAAGTGAACGCATGTGGCTGTGATTCACTGAAGTTGGGGAGAGTTGAAGACGAGTGTGTAAAAGAGAAACGAGACGAGAGCATGATTTGAATCATCTGTTGTCCTGAATGTCCTCATCTTCACGCTAAACTACTGAAGGACAATTAAAATTACATCTCATTAGGCATAAACTTTGGCATTACAGGCTTTATTGAGAAGTTTGATTGGGTCACGGGCAATGTTTTTCAAACCGGGGTCCGGTACCGCAAAGGTAGCGGTCCTATTTATTTAGGGGTTTATTTATAACTACTAAATAAATAAATTTGATAAAATGAATAAAACCTTGATTAAAATAAATAGATTGCAAAATGTTTATATATCTGAATAAATAATAGGTTACAGCACTGAACTCAGTAGAAATTTTTTAATAATGTAACATATTAGAAACTAAATATTTTCCATAAACTATTTTACGCATATTAATAATGTTAATTTTAACAGTAGGCTATGTGAATTTCTTTACATGAAAATATATAGCTACCTTTTAAAATTTCGGATGGGCGGCGGTCGGACCAGGACGACCGTGTTTGAGGGTCCATCATGTAATTGTAAAAGATTGAAACCCCCAGTAGGACCCGCGGCTTTAATGATGCTCACTGGAATGCTTTTGTCAAATACAGAGACATGACATGGTTGGGGTTTGGTTCCAAAGCACATCATTCTTGATTAACTAAAAGCTCTGCACTTCCTCAATATATGACTTCCCAGCGCCCGCTACTGTTGGACAGAAGATACTACATGTGGTAAATTGGGCTTTTTTCTTTCAAAAATCTACTCGACTTTTATGTTAATATTTTGTGTGTATTGTGATATTGTGTGTTTTGTGAACACGATATATGTTCAACTGAACAAGCATGAACACTGCTAGTGCTACAGAGGAAAACAAAGATTTTCAGTGCTATAAAACGACTTCAGAAGACTGAATACTTCAAGAGTTATATGGATCACTTTTTGATACTGCATGGAAAACATCAGCTTTGCTGAGCCAACTTCCTCCTTTTGTTTTCCACAGACAAAATAACATCACATGTTTTGAACAATATAAGATTGATTATGCCAGAACTTCATTTTTTTGGGTGAACTTTACCTAGTTATACACTAACTTTTCTTATTTGAAGATGTTTGTTGCTGTTCTGAGTATTATTTTTAATGTGTTGCGATGTGGTTGCTGCGTCTCTCATATTCTGGTCTCTATAACTCTAGTCCTTGCAAATCCAGTTTTAACATATGATAGGTGAAAAGTATACTTTCTTCGAGTAATAGCAGACCTCTTGATATAAAGTATATTTGTAGCACAAGTGGTTGGATTGGTTTTGTGCCAGTGTTTAATTTGGGGTTGTTTAAATCCTTAATAAGTGTAAGCAAAAGCGATGTTTGTCGTGTGTGTGTGTGTTAGAAATGTGTCTGGCTGATTCTTAGTTACTGAATAGGCCATTTGGAACCATAATCATGATATTTACTACCGTCATTCATTCACTAATGCTTGTGTTTGTATGACCACCCATAATCTCCTTTCTCTCTAACACATAGTCGTTCCTTCCTCATTGATTTATTAGCAATCGCAACAATATCAAACAAGTGAGTTAACCAATTCCTTTGCCTCATCAACCGGTTTACCACCAATTTAGGAAGTCAACATTGTTAATCATATTTATTTTTTTAGCATGAGTGCACATGTGTCACATCAAGTGTAGGAAACCTTGGCAAATAGCTAATGAAAAAGCAAATAGTAATGCCAATAAAACTCACTTGGAATAAGACTTTATGGGTGGTGACGTTTCATGATCAATGATTTTGTGGGTACAAAAAGGATGGGAATAAAACAACCAGACAAGAACCGTTGGACGACTGCTAGACCGCCACCAGAGCTTCAAACCGAGGGTGAGTCAAGTTTCTGACTGAGCTTTAATCTTTCTTTTATTTTAATAGGGACAATGCACATTAATTAACAGGAGGATTCAAATCCATCATGTAAATGTGCCAGATTTAGACATACAGGCTAATGTTCACTGTAGGTTCTGTTCGATTGGCAGGAAAACTGGTTTGTTTATCACCCTAAAAATCCTCCTTTGTGTCTTTTCAAGGTGTGGAAATGTCTGTTCTCACAAGTCTGACGCAGGTGTCCATCCTTGCGATATTTCTCTTTCAGTGCGCGACCAGCCTTCCAGTTCTGGGCAGGTCAGCTTGGGTTCAACTTCAAAAACTTGCTGAATATTCAACCTCTATCTGATCTTTTGTTAGTGAAAATAAAAATGAAAGCCAGGTTCATAACTGTATTTTAAGACCTGTCAACTCTTGTTAGATGTGTATTATCTCTTTGTCCTTGGTTGATCTTCTTCTTCTTTCTTCTTCATCCCACTCTCTCCAATTCTGTCTGGAGGTGATAAGATTTCCAATTTTCTAACCTTATGTTTATTTCTTTTTCATTTTTGAAACACACATACAAAATAAACTTGTGTGTGTGTTGATAAAACTGGTGGAGATTCAGCTGATTTATCGACTCATTTCTGTTTTGGCTTTTATCATCGCAGGTATCTCGGAGAAGAGGACAGCATCTCAAGTGCAGACATCTTTTCTCCCAGAAAGGTGTTGTTTCCCAGGGATGATGCAGATATGTTTGTTGCACTCCAAGGCGGGTGGGTGTCATAAACTTTGATTGTTAATAAATAAGTTACTTCTGTGGTCTTGTCGTGTGTCGTTAAGTGCAGGCCGCCCTCTAGTGGAGTTCTTCACAGACAGCTGATTTTGAAATGGAGTATCAATTGATAGACACATTTTAAATGAAATACTAGAGCCTTTTTCTGGAAGAAACAGATGAACTCGAGTCATTTGTCAACACTTTGAAATTGAATCTGCCCTGTATCTCCAGGAGATCTGGGCTTCAGACGAGGCAGTTGGGCGACATTGAGTTCACAAACAGATATGCTGAACTGTTAAAATCTAAAGCTAAAATCACATCTATCTGCGCCTTCCTGAAACGTATGCAGAGCAGCAAGAAAAGGTAAATATGTTTTTCTCAATTTTCTCAACTTTTAACAAACTCAGTTATTGTTATGTGCATTTTTCTGTTGATGCAAAATGCATAGATATATCTATGCACTTTACACTTTCAATACATAACATCTATATTGTATTCATCTATATAGGCTATCTATATTTTTCTATTAACATTAAGCTATGAATGCACTCAAATGAAATATTCTAGCATGAATGTCATTTCAAGCTTGAACGTATTGTTCATGATGCATGTTCTCTGTCTTTGCAGTGGCGTCGGTGGAGATTCAGAAAGATTGATTTTCCTGATGAGACAGTATTCATGTCCAAACCTGTACCAGTGAAGACTGGCTTCATGTCCAAAGAAACCTGAAGACAACGACTTCACGTCTGAATCAGTTTTAAAATGTTTGAAACAAACTGTTTGTATATATTTGAATAAATAATAACTTTTCCCCCTCCAAATGTGTCACAAAAACTACAGATTGAAATGTAGTCATAAAACCCAATGACTGTTCAGATTACAAATTAAACTCTGGATTTGAGAACCGCTTCATGTCTTGTTTATTAAACCACACCTTTAGCTCTTCAGAGGCACATGCTGGTTTATGAATTTAATAGACAATAACTTAACGACCCTTCATAAGAGCTTTATGTTAAGCTTTCACATCACTAATGTGACTCACAAGATCATAATTTAATATAGGCCTACCACCAATCACAGGCTGGAGATGATGAGGTGTGGTGATATTTACCTGAAGTTCGTAGTAAAAAATAAAAAAGAAGTATGGTTAATGTTAATGGTGGTAGCCTACATGAATATGGTATGCTATCGAAGTGAGGTATATCAGTATCATGGTATCATCTGAGACCGTCACAATTAATGCAAGCAAAATGTGATGGAAAAACAACCTTTTAAAGCATTGGGTTTAATTACCCTCAAACCTTTAAGTGTTTATGGTTTATAAGCACAGAGTTGCTACGATGATGTTCGTTAATGTGTGTTGGTCATGTGTTTTTTAAGAAGAAATAATTTAATAAAGAAATAAAATAATTTCTCTTCCTTATGGAGTGCAATAATATAACAAGATCGCCGTATTACAGTAAATGTGAGAGCAAGATTTCTTTAATCAGTTGCTTGATTGAAGATTACCGTTACGTAAGTGAAGCCTATGCCCATTGATGATACTAGCATACGCTGTAAGTTTATAGTTTATTCGCTCATGCGCACTTGAATTTGTTTTCTAGTGCGGATTGATCAACATCCCTCCGTTGACAATGTTTCCAACGTATTCATGACACTTTTTCATTGAGGAATAGTATAGTTCCTGAATAATATAGAAGCTACATTAGAGTTAAAAAAACAAACATCTTCAATATTCATATTTATCACCAAAAATTCCAAATAAATTCTTCATACTTTTAATTTAAGTTGTAGCTTATTTTACAATGGATGTGATAACTTCACATTTGAAATTGTAGGCCTATAACATTTTGGAAACAGCGCTGATGGTAACCATCAGCACACAACTAAAAATATTATTTTGTAAACATCCTCATTGTGGTCATGGTTTATGAAGTACATGCACATATGAAGCAGCTGTGTGGATTTCTATGAGGCAAAAGTCCGCCTGTGCTCATCTTTACAGCCAATAAAACTGCATGAGATAAGCGTCCGTCTCAAAGGTTAAGATTGAAGTCTATTTTCACAAATTAGCGATCGCTCACTAATGCCTGCTGGGAATTTGATTCAGTCAGAACAAAGGGAGTCGTCTTCGATATTCCTTTATTGATCCAGCATCTAACAAAAAAATGGATTTGAGGCCTAAAGAATCTTCTGCTTTTTTCTTTCTCCTGCTTATTTTCACACTCAGCAAGTTTAGTGAAGCGCAAAGTAAGTGATGAACATTTTTAACTGGAAAATATGGCATAGGATAAAGTGATTTGAGAGATGACTCGTTACACTGCGGAAAAACATGTAGGCTTAGGATCAGATATGAAGATATATTTCGAAAACAGGAATGAAGAGCAATCTTTTTTTGAAAATCTTGTTAATCTTGAAAATGTTAGGCTAATATTTCAAATTGTAAGAATTAGTTTTAAGCTTTGCTTGTTATGGTTAATTGAACATCAATGCTATTTTGTTTTTTAAGAACAAGAAATGGTTGATTCAGGAATTGTTTCACTGACACTGTACAATCATACTGAGTTATCAACTTCTAGCATCAATCATAAATCTTTTACACATTTTTAATAACAGTAATTATGTAAAATGTTATATGTTATCTGCATATTGTTTTACTATGGATACATTTTAAAATGCATTGAAAATTCTTAAATTAAAATTGTGGTCAATTCAAACAGTATTTCAACTTTACATACAGTCTACTCTTATTATACATAGACAAAAACACATTCCAGTATTTTCTGCTTAATCATATTTTTAATTTAAATGACTTTTTCCAACTAATTCAATGATTTTGAAATATTTGAATTTTAGTAGGCCTACTTGTTTGTAAATGTAGCATTTATTTTTTTCCATACTTTATAATAGTTGTACTTTTTGCAGTGGCAACCAAGACCACCCTAGTGAAAAAAATCCTATACCAAAATGTATTTAAAACACTATATTTCATATAGCCTACTACAAATCCAATAACATATTTCCTGACATCACTTGATACTTACTAATATAATATTATAATTAAACTTTATTTGGATTATTTATTGCACAATGCACATTTCTTATATTAAGCCTAAAATGTGTTTTAAATATAACTGTTAGTAAGGATATGATTTTTGTATAATATTAATCTTTAAATGCAAGATATTTAAAGTGAACATAAACTATACTAGTTCCATTTTAGCACAATTCAATATTCCTAAGTATATCTTTATTTGGACATCAGCACTATTTCTGGATAACTAAAGTGCATTAAGTACAAAATGACTTGTTTCAATTTGCAGACTACAAGTATACCAATTTAGTTTACCAAAAGTACAATTGCAGGTCATTTATATTAAGTACATAAATATATATTTGTAGTATATGTAACAAAGTAAATGTATTTCAAAAACATTTTGGTTTATTTATTTTTCACTAGGGTATTCATGACTATTAATTCTGAATTTCCTTTTCTCTGAATGGTACAGGCCTTTGCTCGGCAAGTCCCGCAATTGTTATTAAGGAAAACAACGCTATTAAAGACATAGTTACAACAATCACCGCTGAGGACGGTGTGACGGCCAGAATCACTAGACAAGTTCCAGAGGGTCTCTTCAGCCTTGACGGATACGATCTCATTGCTGAGACTGTGCTGGACTTTGAGGTTAATATGGAGAGTCTGTTGTTGTGGTCAACAATTACACTCTAAATCTATCATTTAAAAATGTTTGTTTCCAGGGGTGTAAAGTACAAAAGTATGTACTACTCAAATAACCTTTTATAGCTTTTTAACAGCCAGTGAAATACTTTTCATTGAAAAATTTACTTAATTCTCATTAAGAAATGTCTTCGCACTAAGTTTTCGATCTAAACTGGTGGTGTGTTTTGGTTGTTTTCTCACTTAAAGGTGCAAAATTTTCGTAAAAATTTTGAGTATCTATTAACAGAAATGCAATATGACATCCATAACTATGTTTTCAGTGGTGTATAAAGAACTTACTTAATAAACCGTAATGTTTTTATTACCTTAGAATGAGACATTTATATCTACAAAACCGCGGGCGCCCCCTTCTTCGGAGGTCGCCATATTGTGACGTCATGTTTCTACCGTATCCGAACGCGAACAAACAGCGCTACGGAGCGCGTTTCGACACTACCTTGAGAGAGAAGCCGCAGAAAGCTAGAAACTAGCCATAAACACCCTGAGTACTGACTTTTTCCTTGTCAGTGGTGTAAAATATGTAGTTGGATTGTTCCATGTAACTTAGTTCTCCTCCCTCGCTGTGTTATGGCTTTGCTATGTGGGGATAAATGTGCTGGTTACGTTCGTGAGACATATTATTAGTACTCTTGTCATTGACCGTAAAACAGGAACAGGAAACGTTACAGGAATCACCAACCCGTCGATCGCGGTCGACAAGTCGATCTTGGAAGCATTTTAAGTCGATCGCGAAGAGTTTTCAAAATCAGAGAAAAAAAGCCTATTGTGTGTAGTAAATGGTGTCTAGGGGAAAGCTTGCGGGGGACGTCGCTGGAAAAACCAGCAATGCAAGTTTGAGAGGAGCGCCCCCGACAAACCTCGCGAGAATCACGAAATGCTTTACGGTAACGACGTCACACACATCCATAGATCAACAACAACATAGGAAGCAAGAAGACACCTGCGCGCATTTCAGACGTGATACTCGAGTAAAAGATGGAAAAAGTAAAGAAAACGCGGTCGGAAGAGACTAGGAAAAGGAAAAGAGAATCTGACCGCGTGAGGAACCGGATAAGAGTCCCAATCGTTCAGTCATTTACTCGTTGGCGCGAGCTAAAAAGCAGCACAGGATGCAACAGCAATGCTGACCTGGCGATCTTGTTGATGGACTAATAAGTAAATATCTTATTTGTAAACTTGTTTGCGTTCTATATTGTATGTTGTTGCGCTTGCTTGTATTATGTCATTTTTTACGATGCTGTTCATTCATCAATTGTTGATAATTAGACCAGTCCAATAATTTATCATGAGATTATCATGAGAACAGTCAATATCTCACATAAAACACAAATAAGCCTAGAGGTTGTAAAAAGTGTAAACGAGCACAATTTGCAAACTATTATGATAAATTGCAATAATCATGTCTAACGACATCACAACGGCGAATGTTATGATATAATGCGACGTACATTTAACTTTATTGATGTCATCTGGCATTTTGTAATGTTTACATTACAATCAAAAAACACAAATGAAATTATACAGTAGTCCTAGACTATAGGCTATTTACTTGTGATTTAGCAGCAATCATGTAAAAACCTTATAAGCCAGCAAACGCGGTAGGCTACTTTATTATTATAAAGTAGTCTAACACTTGACATATAGTTATTATTATCTTTTTACCATCATCAGTAGTTCAGTAGACTATGCAGTAGCCTAATATTTGTATGATATCGTGAAACATTACCTGGTCAATATCTTCGGAGTCTATCTGTGCCTGTTGCATGCCCGACGCTACTATCCTACTGAACAGGTACCAGTGTGGGGGGTGGGGTGGGGGTATTTACGACAGTGCAAGTATTCCACAGCGACTCGCTGTTTGTCGCTGTCGCTGTTTGTCAAAAACAGAATTCCTGCATAGTGTGCCTTCAAACAAGGCTTTACGCTTTAACCAGCTCAGCCACAGTAAAAGGCTCATATTTAGCCAGCTAAACTTTCAATACCCTGTTAGAAAAAAACATATAGTTGCATAGTTTCATGTGGTTCTTCTCCGTCGCTGTATTATGGGTTTTTTATGTGGGGGGAAATGTGCTGGTTACGTTTGTGAGACAATCAGCAGATTACTATTATTTATTATATTATATATTAAAACCCTTGATCCTCACCTGACTATGGCTTTGTAAACTTTATCCATG
Organism: Siphateles boraxobius; assembly: GCF_051911475.1. Lineage (NCBI taxonomy): Eukaryota > Metazoa > Chordata > Actinopteri > Cypriniformes > Leuciscidae > Siphateles > Siphateles boraxobius. The sequence goes on from NW_027509192.1 coordinate 1,429,911, forward strand.
ATGTGGTTTATAATGGACTGTGGTACAGAAATAGTGACAATGTTAAACACTCTTGGCTTACTCTGGCTATTCTCTGCCTTCTCAGACGACGATGTGTTTGTCCCATTTTAGCCACCATAGCTTCTTCGAAAGGGAGGGGTGAGCAGTTGGTTATTATTGGAACTCTCTGGCCCTGTCCCAAATGGCACACTCCGGACTTGTGGACTTCCTCAGAGTCCACACTTCGGTGACGTCATGTAGTGCAGACCTATAGGGCCCTTAGCGCGAGTCCGCGAGGGCGCATTGAGAGGTATTTTTGGGACAGACTCGATCGTCACGGCGGAAACAGGAAGAAGGTCTCAGCTCAGACATCGAAGCTGAATAAACTTAAAGGTCATCTCATCAGTCCCTTTATTAGAAAAATATCACAAATATCATTAAAACAAATTACAGTCTTTAGCATTGAGAACAGGATTTTATTTTCCCAAATCTTATATCCATGTGAATTACACAGCCTGCTTTTACAGTTCTATAAGTATATGCCACCTGGGCATTAGAATAGATGTCATGGTTATGTAAGTGATCAATACAGTTGTACATAATAATACATAATGATCAATAACACAAAATTAAAATGTAAATGAGTTTAAGAAAAATGTATAGGTTTCAATATTCATACTATGTTTATATGACTCAGTAAAGCCATGACATTCGGTTCTATTTATGTAATGAATCATAATGCGATCGTATTATTTAACACGCTATTATTATGTTTGTGATATCAACCACTGGTCGATAATGTTTGTATAAACTGTAAGTAACAACTGGTAAAATGTACGCCTATATCATAAAGCCATGTTAACACTCCGTGAGCGAAATCTCCTCCCATCCGTTTTCTGATTGGCATTTCGCAAGAATTCCTGGGTAGTTAAAGTGTGTGGAGCCTGCATCTATGCGGGCTTCGCGGAAGACCGCTTCAAGGGTACAAAGGGGGCGCTGCTGAGCACACACACTTCAGAGCGTTAAAATGCTAAATGGGACGGCCTACGGACTCGTAGACTCGGCGAGTACGCGCAATTTAAGTCCACGAGACCGAAAGTCCGCATGAAGTGAGCCATTTGGGACAGGGCCTCTGACGTAGAATACTCTCTGACGTCACTCTGTCACGCCCTTGGTGCGAGCTCACCACGCCCTTGGCAGCCCCTGGTATAAAAGCATCTGGTTCCGTCAAAACTACTATAGCGAGTCAGGAGTTGGAATTACGAGTATTTAAAAAAAGGATAGATATATATTAGCATCTAGTTAGCATAGCATTTATATAGTTATTTAGATAATTTCGTGTAGCCTAGGTAGTTAATCTCGTCTATCGCTCCAGTGTGCAACCTGCATTTTACGTGGGATTACTTCTCCAACACAATGGAGGTGGAAATGGGCTTCTCCACACAGCTAGCGCTGCCAAACCCTGCTCTTCCTGCATGAACTCCACCACCGCAGCGGCATCATGATGTGAGTGAGCATATATTTTTAATCACAATTTATGTTCCTTCTTATAGACCAATTTCGAGCCGACGTCACAGTTACGTCACGGCGCTAGCTGGAGGCAAAACAAAGGGAAAACTGCAGGCGGCCAATACAGACGAGCACGGATTCGGCTACATAATAAGGAGCTTAAATTGTTATTATTATTATTAAATGTCATCTTGTTGTGTTGTTGGGTGCAAGAATCAATGAATAATGAATATGCTGTATCTGGAATTTTTATTTTTAGAAAATATTCACATTGCTAAAATTGCACCGTAATGTCACTCTTTACATTGTCGTCTTCTTGGTGCTGGCTAGGCAGAACTGCGGATCATACCACAAAAGTCTTGTATGTGTGACCATTCAGCACATAGTTATAGGCATCTAAAGATTTATATGCCCTCAGTTTCTCTATCGGATAGGTGTGGAAGTCAGGTCACTCAACCGGAGGTAGCCTAGCGTTAACGTTAATCCTGTCAGTTCGTCCATCATTGAGTGAGCGTGTAACGGCTATGGGTCGGCCAATCTGGTTCCATCCGTTAAAATTAACTTTTGCAAATAACAATCGCGGTCTTGGACAGTGAGTGACCTTGCACATTAAAATCGGATTTTCTCCAGTCATTGTTAAAGGCACACTGTGGAGGAATTCCGTTTTTGTCAAACAGCGACCCCTTGAGTCGCTGTGGAGTACTTGTATTTAACGTTACTGTCGTAAATACCACTCACCAGAGATGTCTCTGCACTCACGGCCTGATCCCCTCCCCCTGTATACCGGTACCTGTTCAGTAGGATGGAAGCTGTAACCAGTGTAAATAAGGCGTGGCCCCTTTAGGAGCTGCGCGCGCTCTGTTGAACTGTCAGCAGTCTGTATTGTGTGCGGGTTATTTCTGTTTGATTCTCATTCTTATCCTATTTTTGTTTATCAAGTAACGCTGTGGACGGTAGAACGTGTGACAGACAGTTACACAAGTTCGAATGGGGAATAAAGTGCAAGTTGTGAGATGCCAATTTCCTTAGTCTGTGAGTCTGTCTGGCCTCTGTAATGACTTCATCTGTGAGCTATCCCTATTTTTCCTCCTGACACAACACGTTACAAAGCGTCGGACATCGAACAGGCACAGATAGCCTCCGAAGATGTCTACTAATCCATCAACAAGAACGCCAGGTCAGCATTGCTTTTGCATCCATTGCTGATTTTTAGCTCTCGCCGACGAGTGAAAGCCGAGTGAGACTCTTGTCTGGTTCCTCACGCGGTCAGTTTCCCGTTTTCTTTTCCTTGACTCTTCCGACCGCGTTTTCTTTGTCGACTCTGCCAAGATTTAATTCTGAAATGCGTGCTTTGTTGATGTATGTGACGTCGTGCCGTAAAGCAAGTCGTGATTCTCGCGAGATTTTTCGGGGGCGCTCCTCTCAAACTTATATAGCTGGTTTTTCCAGCGGCGTCCCCCCCAAGCTTTACTACCAGGATGATTCGCCCTAATATGAGTTTGTTTACCACCGAAGTTACTTTGAAGCTGTTATATAAAGGTACAATTCCTCCACAGTGTGCCTTTAAAAAACAACCTAACAAAACTTGCATACTAACGTTAGGGAAGCGGCCAGAGGGATCGTTCTGCCACCACCTAAGCTCCGCCCACAAAAAAATCACCATGTTTACCAACTGAAAAGGGGTCTATTAGGCTAAAGTTAATCCTCTGGTGTCGACAAACACGTCGGTGCGATTTGCTGATTATTTTTTTCACATAGCAGCAAAATATAATGAACGTAATAGTAATAATAATCCTGGAAAAAATTACCTCAAAATGACTGAATATAAGAATAATCGGATGCCGATCGCGATGCGGGAGTTAAGACTGCAGTTTGAGCTGGTGTCCATAGACAATTCGACCTCCTCCACTTCAGGTGAAGGTGGGGGAGAAAAGTTCTCGACTTCTAATGACCGCTCTGTTGCAAAGCTACTTGCGTCACTCCATTTTAGCTAGTTTGACAGCAGCTGTCACTGCGGGTCTGTGCACACCCTGACATAATCAATTCTCCGGTTTACGGTATCGGTGCCTACACAATGCAAGAGTTTAGAAGCTTTAAGTCATTAGAAGCTTATGAATATTTCTGATGCGGCTAGGTGCAAGACTTAGAAACCAACAAACTTGTAAACTGCGATGGCTCAGTCATACTTGAGGTTTTAGGCGTCATTTATATGTGGAAATAAATCTGATATGAATTGGATGTGCATTTTGGACCTACTGTGTAAGCAGACAGTCAGTGGCTATGTACGTCATTAAAATTGTGTCTTTTTATAATAGTTTGCGGTACAGATATATCTATAACAAATGAAAATGTGTTGACTAACAGAGTATTTATTTTGTTCATTTGTGTTAAATAAAAATCGAGCTGGCGCTGAAATATTTTGCTTTTGAAATCATGCTGAGTGCTCGTAGTTGATGCTGCTGCGCGAAAGTTAGCCTGCGCGGGCCCGCCCACTAAATCCAGTGAGGTGAAGCTGGAGCTCTATGGGATTAGATTTCGGTCACAATTCTGCGCGCGCAAGATCACATTTTGAGCTCGCAAAAGGGCATTTCGCACGCGCGTGAACTGAGTTTTGAGGAGAAATGTTCATCTCGCAGACAAGAAAATATTTCGAGCGAACGAAAATCAATTTTGCATTTAAAATAAGTATTTGGATGTGCGCAGACGTTCTCTTTCGCATGTGCAAAGTTTCACTTTCTTGCTCCTTTCATCTTTCATACCAGCCGTGCGCTCTCTAAGCGCAGACAGCTCGCTTGCTCAACACAACCCAGCTGCTAAATTCTGATTGGCTAGCTTGTCAACCAATCACAAGACTCCCTGCATCACTGACTGTGGAAGAGGAAAAATACATGGTGGAAGATATTTATGTTTAATGGCTTGATTTAAGTTCAAATGTCTACCACTCGACGACCACAGTTTATTTTTTAGCTTATTTTAAGCTATTTTTTTTAGCTTATTTTTAATCGAAATCAAATCGTACTATTACTGTACATAATGACATGTCCCAGTGTTTGCTGCCCCTCAAGTGGTAGTTCTAACTTCTTTCTGAACTGCAAGTTATGTAATTAACATTAGTGAAATATGAATGTAACCGAGCTGGGGTCTCAAATTTTACACGTTTTCAGAAATGAAGATGGACAGACTTTTCCCCTTTTAATGAAATAAGTGTGTAAAAACGGTACATCATACACATTAGAATAAAAAAGCAATCAAATAAACGTAGAAATGCAATGTAATAACGTTAAAATAATAATCAATCTACTTGATATCCTTGGAATTATTTAAACAAAAACATTCACAGCAGAGATGTTCTGTAAAACAACTATCATACTAAAATATACTTTATTTTCTTATATACTATTTTAGGATAGATAGTGTGCACATTGGGATGCAGGCTTGTTACCCTCTCTGCAAAAAATAAAAATCTAATTATGAGAGTAATTATATTGAAGTCGTGTGAGTCACACACCCAAGATTTTCACTTACAGTTATATTTGCATATGTTTGCATTGTTACCCACATCTTTTTCTTTCTTTTTTTTGCAGTGAGAGGAACAAGCCTGCATACCAATGTGAACACTATCCATCCTAAAATAGTATATAAGAAAATACAGTAAAAAAAAAAAATTAGTATGATAGTTGTTTTTACAGAACTTCTCTGCTGTGAATGTTTTTGTTTACTTGAACTTAAATTGAAGTTTTCAATCCATTAAACAAATTAAACAAACATCTTCCACCATGTATTTTCCTCTTCCACAGTCGGTGATGCAGGGAGTCTTGTGATTGGTTTTCAAGCCAGCCAATCAGAAAGGAACAAGAAAGTGAAACTTTGCACATGCAAAAGAGAATGTCTGCGCACATCCAAACACTTATTTTAAATGCAAAATTAATTTTAGTTCGCTCAAAATATTTTCTTATCTGCGAGACGAAAATTTCTCCTCAAAACTCAGGTCACGCGCGTGCGAAATGCCCTTTTGCGCGCTCAAAATGTGATCTCGCGCGCGCAGAATTGTGACCGAATTCTAACCCCATAGAGCTCCAGCGAGGGGAAGAGCTAACTTAGAGCTCCAGCTCCTTCCATTTGGCTCTGCATCGAGTCCCACTTGAGACAGTTTGAATACGGTGTGAGTGCGCGCGCTCGACCGGGACTCTCTCTCTCTCTCTCTCTCTCTGCTCGTTCCAGCTTTGTGTTGCCAGGTGTACGATAATTGTCGTATTTGTACGATCATTTTGACCTCTGTACGATGTACGATCAATAATGAAAAAAATCCCATAATGTACGATAATTTCAGAGTTTTCAGTCGTTCGTGCAAACACACATCCTACCGCTTCTCTCTCTGACCCAGAATCATTTCGCAGGCTCACCTGCCTGCGCTGCACATACAAACACGTACACACAAACACACCATCACAAACGCAAGCAAACACATACACACAAACACATACACACACAGGCACCACACGGTGTCGCCTGTCCCGCACGTCAACACTACACCCCCAATAACATACAATATAGAACGCAAACAAGTTTACAAATAAGATATTTACTTACTAGTCAATCAACAAGATGCTGTTGCATCCTGTGCTGCTTTTTAGCTCGCGCCAACGAGTAAATGACTGAACGAGTTGGACTCTTGTCCGGTTCCTCACGCGGTCAGATTCTCTTTTCCTTTTCCTAGTCTCTTCCGACCGCGTTTTCTTTTCTTTTTCCATCTTCGACTCGAGTATCACATCTGAAATGCGCGCAAGTGTCTTCGTGCTTCATACTGTATGTTGTTACCGTTACGTCGTTACCGTAAAGCCTTTCGTGATTCTCGCGAGATTTGTCGGGGGCGCTCCTCTCAAACTTGCATTGCTGGTTTTTCCAGCTGCGTCTCCCCCCAAGCTTTACTACCAGGATGATTCGCCCTATATGAGTTTGTTTACCACCGAAATGACTTTGAAGCTGTTATATTAAGGTTAAATTCTTGCATAGTGTGCCTTTAATACAGACTAGGCTATGTACTTTTATTTTATTTTTTTTATAATAAAATTACATTGCATAACCCATAGAGATCGCACTGTCCAAAGTTTGGGAATATTCACACATAACATATACACATAAAACATGATATTCGAGTTTTAAAATCAAACATTTTAAAAGAGAACAATACATCACGGTTGTTTAAACCAATCAACATTAAGCTGTGTCGTCAGCAAGTCGTTTCCCATCATGCTTTTGATTAGCGCAGTCGGTGGAGAGCAACTGCGCGTGACTGCAGAATCCAACACGTGCGCCTTGCGCTCGCGAGAGTTTTTTGACACACGTCAGCATGACATCAGCGCAAGGCGGACCGCTCTTGGACACATTTCTAACCGGCATGCATTACGCGCTGATCACCGGTGATCGGTTCTGCACAGATTTTGCTCATCTCAAACAAGCCTGATGTCTCTTGGACAAGCCCCCTACAGCTGACTGGCTCACTCTCTCCTCCCCCATCATGAGTGGGCACACCCCCTACAGCTGATTGGCTCACTCTCCCTCCTCCCCCATAATGAGTGGACACGCCCCCTACAGCTGACTGGCTCACTCTCTCCTCCCCCATCAAGAGTGGAGACGCCCCCTACAGCTGATTGGCTCACTCTCTCTCATTCCCCATCAAGAGTGGACACGCCCCCTACAGCTGATTGGCTCACTCTCTCTCCTCCCCCATAGTGAGTGGACATGCCCCCTACAGCTGACTGGCTCACTCTCACTCCTCCCCCATCAAGAGTGGAGACGCCCCCTACAGCTGATTGGCTCACTCTCTCTCATTCCCCATCAAGAGTGGACACACCCCCTACAGCTGACTGGCTCACTCTCTCCTCTCCCATCAAGAGTGGACACGCCCCCTACAGCTGATTGGCTCACGCTCTCTCCTCCCCCATCAAGAGTGGACACAGCCCTTACAGCTGACTGGCTCACTCTCTCTCCTCCCCCATCATGAGTGGACACGCCCCCTACAGCTGACTCTCTCTCCTCCCCCATAATGAGTGGACATGTCCCCTGCTGCTGATTGGCTACTAGTGTGTTGCGCCACTCGGTCTAATGGCGCGTTTCCACTGCATGGTACGCCTCAGTACGGTTTGGCTCGGCACGGCACGGTTCGGCTCGCTTCGCTTTTCCACTGCGTGGTACGACTCGGCTCGGCGCAGCACGGCTCGGTTCGCTTTAGCTCGGTTGCTTTTCCACTGCAGTTAGTACCGCTTCGAAGTGGGTGGGATTATGACTGATCGTTATAGTTTATCCGCTCCTCGGCAACAAACGAGAGGAACGTCTGCACTTCTTGTCCACTGACCACGATTCAGCCATTTCTTTTTTGGAAGTTTTTTTTCTTCAAGCAAGTCAAGCAAGTAGTTTTAAAACAGGTGCTACAGCGGTGGCTGTTACTGGCTATTTAAATCTAGCGGGTTTAATGTCTCGCAAATACAATGACGCTGGTAGTGACGATTCTGTCTGTCAGACCAATCAGTGACCTGCAGTGTTTTCACATCACATTTTAGTATCGGTACGGTACGCTTGGAACCTCATCAGAAGTGGTACCATTTAAAGCGAGCCGAAGCGAGCCGTACCGTACCGTAACGTACCATGCAGTTGAAAAGCGCCACAAGTGAGACGTACCAAGCCGAGCCGTACCGTACCAAGCAGTGGAAAAGCGCCATAAACCTCTTTCAACAGTGTTTCTCAGAAATCGCTTATGGCAGAAAACGTTTAGTTGTCAGTCTGTCAATTACTGTTTTCAAGTGTTTTTAACTGCAGCTTCTGAATTTAACAATTTTAGGTAGCAAGTTTAAAGACATTGCTTTCAGTTTACACAATATAGAGTTTTATTTTCAGGGCATTAAGAATAAATAAAAAAATAGGCTGCTTTATGCATTTTGTTATTTAAGGATGAAAAAGTTATCTTGATATTACTTTAGATATAGAATTGACTTCTGAATTCTGTTACCTTAAATTATATATTTATCTCTGTAAAGCTGCTTTGAAACAATCTACATTGTTAAAAGCGCTATATAAATGAGGATGACTTGACTTGACTTGACTTTAGATACTTAAGCACAATTACACATGTAATATTTTATTTTACTTTCAAGTATGGTTTTGGTTTGATGCTTTGACTTGTAAATGAGTAAAATTTTGATAAAGTACAAATAGTCTAGCTTAATTATTTCTCAGTACTTTTACACCCCCACCTGTGTCCTCATTTATGCATAACATTTAAAAGGAACCAATTTGCTTAAAATAATAAAATTAACAGACCTTTTATGTTATGTGATTTTCGTAGACATTTGACAAGGACAAACCACACGAGGTGAATGTTGAGTGTACAAAAGATGGTTCTCCTTCTGTAAGTAATGGTGTTTTATTTAAATTAACCTAGAAAATTCCTTCTTTCAAATGCTTGCTCTTGAAGTAATGCATGTCTCCTGCATGTCAAATCTGTATCTTTTAGATGACACTGACTCTGAGAATAATCGTTGAGGATGTGAATGATAATCCACCAGCGTTTGCAGAGAGTCAGTACTCACTAAACGTCGATGAGGTACAATGTCATGATCCTGTTATACAATTTACTTACATTATACATATAGCCGTGTTGTACAATTTACTTTAATCCTGTTTATTTATCTGCTTTTATCTTATAACCAAAATCTGAAAGCTTTTAATGATTGTTGTAGTTAACAAAAGTGGATACCAGTGTTGGCCTAATCACAGCAACCGATCCTGATGAAAGTGATAGACTTTACTACCGTTTGGATTCTCCTCAGGTACGCAACAAAAATCCCAAAGAATGTGTATAGAGTTTGTATAAATTGTATTTCATGGCAATCACAACAGAAAATTGTTGGGAACTATGTGTTCTGAAATATCTACCTTTTGAAATTCTCTAAGAAAATTCCCCTTTTATGTTGGTTCCAAATTATTATTGAAGTTACATCCAGGAATCCTTTACATGGGCAAATCAAATTCAAAAACGAGCAATTCTCTCTGAAACATTGTTCTCTCTCAGGGAGAATTTGGGCTCCAGGCTGATTTCAATCCCAACATTCTGGTGAAAAAACTTCTGGATTACGACAAAGTTAAAAAAATCACAATGACGCTGTATGCACAGGTGAGTTGGTTTGACCTAGGTTTCATTTCCAAAGATGCTTGTTTTTGTAGAAACAACTTTCATTTGTTGATATTTCAGGACACGCAGATTGGATCTACAGCAGTAGTCTCCCACACCGCCTCAACCACAATTGAGGTCAATATCCTAGACATTGACAATCGTCCACCGTGGTTCCAGCCCTGTACAGAAATAGAGTTAGTCACAAGCAAAGTGTGCATGAACTCTGGTTATGAAGGGACGGTCAAGTTAAATGAGCAAGAGGTGGGTATCGGGGAGTGTGTAACTGCCTCAACAAACACCAACACTTCACACATTATAAAGTTGGAAACTTTATACAAAAAAGTCAATATTCATTGGGGCAGTGTGATTTAGCCTAAAGTGCTGGACTGATCTTGAGTCACAGCGTCAGATGAGCATATCAATGTTTCTGTACAACACAGACAGGTCCGTTGTCCTTGAAGCCAGGTCCAGTCTTGGCCATTGATGGAGACAAAGGCAGGAACGAGGCAATTCGTTACAGTTTTCTTGGAGGTGAATTTAAAGTCCTCATGGGTTGAAATAAAGATTTGATGTCTCTCTGTGAAGAGTCGACTGTTTTCATTAGTGAATTTTACTTGTTCAGAAACTGGAGATCCTACATTTCAAATCAACATGGACACCGGGAGCATCACAATGCTGAAACCAGTTGGGGAGGCAGGACCGATTGTTCTCACAGTTATGGTGGGATAAAAAAAATGTTTTGAATGTTACATGCAATCAAAAAGTTAATTTTGGAACCACAGTATATCTTCTGTACACTTGGTTCTTTATTGCCATGAAGAACCTTTAAACTTTTTTGCATAGTGGAAAAAGTTTCTTTAGATTATTAAAATGTTCTTCACAAATGTGAAGATGTTTTCCCTGGTTTCCTTAGGCATATCAGAAGGAGAACCCTGATCAGTTTGCCACCACCACAGTCATCCTGAAAGTGGTGATATCCAGCAATCACCCTCCGAAATTTGTGAAGCCAAGTTACGAAGGCTTTATCTCAGAGGACGCAGGTCTGGACAGCCTTGTGTTGGAGAGCAAAACATCCAACAGACCCCTCCGAGTCCAGGCTACCGATGAAGACTTTTCCAATGTAAGAACTCAGAGACAAACAGCATTCTGGTCTGTGCATGTGATTGGGAAGTTAGTCTAGATAATAGAAAACACATAGAGCATCAATAATAAAACATGAGAATAATGAATGTTTGTAAATCATTCGAAAATCATTCATACATTGGTATTCATAAAACCATTTTGACGAAAATTCTTGGATTGCATTGAATAGTTTGTATTCAAGTGACATTAATTTCAAAACACATAAAACACATTTCATTGAATCATAGTCATGTTGACCTTAAGTGTTTGTAAAAAAAAGAAAAGAAGGAAAGAAAATAATTTTATTGAATCGTCTTAGTTAAGTTTTCATAAAACCGTTCTAAATACTTAGAATAAACTGAATAGTTTCTAAAGCAATTCTAACAAATTGTTGCACTGACTATTTGTTTGTTGTATATTGTATTGTTTGCAAAACTGTCTCATTACTGTTGCATTAATTTAAAAGTTTATGAAAAAATTATAACATAAAATCTTGATTGAAATGAATGGCTCATAAAACCATTCTCAGTCGCATTGAATTTAAATAATTCGTGAAACCACTCTTGACTAAATTGTTGCATTCAATTCGATGTTACAATTTACATACGAATGGTTTTCGATTGATTTACACACGTTTTCTGCTCAGGTTTACTTGATGCAGAATGTCGTCATATTTCTGGTGTAAATAGCTGGATTTCTGTCTTTGTAGGGCTATAATCCTGACATCAAATTTGAGGTTGTAGACGGTACTGAATTTTCAATTACACCAGAGGGTTTCATACTCATGGCGAAGACGGTTTCCCCAGGCACTGTGAATTTACAAGTAAGAACTTAATATTTCATACAATTGACATTTGCTAATCGTTTGTGTGAGATTTGGAATATTTATAACTATGATTCAATGTGACTCAGATGAGGGTGTTTGACACACAAAATGATGAATCCAGCACCGCTCCTCTTACGGTGGACGTCACGCCAGGTAAGACCAGCATGTTATCAAGACAACACCTCATTATAACAGGGCTAACTGACAGTGGCTAGCAGGGTGTGGGCTAATCATGGCGCTTCTTGGAGATCCTGGCTTTCAGCAAACAATTTTGTTGAAGAATGTGTGGATATCTCTTTCTAGAGTTCAGCTCAATACATTGAAGAGAAACATCAATAAATAGTTTAATGCGGTTGATTTGGTCCATAAATTGAATTTCAAAGACTCACTTGAATCAGTCAACAGCAAACCTCTTGACTATATAGTGACACCCTTTTTTCTACAGGGGTTCCCACTACCACACCGGTCACTACGATCATGACTTCGTCCATCATAACAACAGATCAGACCACTAACACACAGATAACAGCCGTCACCTCCACCTCCACCTCCACCTCCACCTCTCACCCTGGTTCCAACACAGCTTTGCCCCCCGGCACAGGTACACTAATGCTAATCTAACTAGCTTTGTTAAATCTTAGCTTTGCATACACTTAAGGAGAGTTCACTCCATGTCGGACTTACCTTAATTACAAGCGTTCACATCTCGCTTACAACTCGTACAACTCGTAATTGCAACTTGTTGAGTTACACTTTATTTCGATAGTCCACTTTAGACATTCTACTATCTATAAGTATCTTTGCAACTGCATGTCAACTAACTTTCATTAGAGTATTAGTAGACTGTTAGGTTAGGTTTAGGGTTAGTAGAAGTTGATATGTACTTGCAAAGTTACTTACAGTTAGTAGAAGGTCTGTTGGTGGAGCATCAAAATAAAGTGTTAGCAGATATTAAACCGAGTCTACTAATACTCTAATGACTGCTAGTTGACACGTAGATGCAAAGTTACTTAGTAGAATGTCAAAAGTGGACTATTAAAATTAAAGTGTTTCCTTTCTGAAAGCTGCGTCTTGTACCACATGACTGCTGTTTACTCCTGGTATTAAGAAGCGTTTTTTTGGTCGATCGGATCACAAGTAGATGATGACCACTTCCAGAGGGAGTTGAAAACGCACTAGACCAATTGCTTTCGTAGTGTAAACGCTCATGTGAAGGTGTTCATTCAGCCACAGAAGACCGTCTTTTCTCCGTCTACTGATCTAATGAGTAACATTATAGGAAGAGCTCTAGACAGACGGGATTTAAACTTACCAAGACGTAAAATGTACTAAGCACAATGTTCTCTCTCCATTCCTGATTTCTAACACACACTCACAGCGTTCGGCTGTCAGAGCAGAAACTAAAGCTGATGCTCTTTGTGTGTTGTTCCGTCGTCTCCGGTCGCATTCATATGTTTACAAGCATTTCCTTTTTTCATTAGATCGAAAGATCTGAAAAAAACGATTCATTTACTCACCCATAGTCCCTCCCCTTGAAGAAATCAGGACAGAAGTGATTGAAAGTGGTCAAAAGAGATGGATTAAACACCAGGTGTAAACGAGAATGTGTCTCCCTCGTCTACTTGTGGTCCAATCTACCAAAACGCATCTTTATACCAGGTGTAAACAGGGCCTGAGGATGTGAACAGCTCTGGGAACGTCATCTACTCAGTAGATGTAATTACGACATGGCGTGAAAACAGCATTAGTTCGAACTAGTCTTATTTTTCAAATTCAAACCTAGTCTATTTACTTTTTTATGTGACTGACTTAAAATTCTGAAATGAGAACAATCTTATTGTTCTTAGTAAGAACAATTACAATCTTAAAGAAAAAAAATAAAGTGATGAGTCATGACTAACTTGTAAGAATTCTAGAAGCATTTTATCCACTGGTGCCATCATATTTGCACATAATAAAACTGATTTAAAATATTGTAAATCACATGAAATTTACTGAATCAAGGTTGCATGTTTTATGCTGTTGGACACTTTTGGATGCTGGCTATTAAGGGTGTGCGATAATACAAAAAACAAACAAACACATAAAGCATGCAATTCAAAATGATTGAAATTGTGAAATTCCAGCAAAATTAAGCCAAAGCGGTTTGTGTACCATTCTTGAAAACCAAATGAATGTTTACCGTAATCATGCCAAGAGCAGTGTTTCTGTGCTCTTGTGCTCAGGAGGACAGCAGGGGAAAGCAGGAGAGTACAGTGCTGGGGACATGGCGGCTGTAGGGGCGAGTTTGGCTGTGATTCTCGTTCTCTGCTTGATTGGCATTGGACTGATGGCGCACCGCATCAAGGGCCATAACGCAGACTGGAAGAAGCTTTCCGAGGCTAGCATCTTCCGTAGCTCAGTGAGTTTCCATTCTCTTTCATCAAAACACAAAGACATTTCAGGAATGTTCTAGGTTACCTGTCATGAAACTGCACATGGAACAAGGACAGAGGTGATCCAAACGCAGGCTTTATTATGAGGAGAATCCAGAGACAGGTACAGGGAAATAGGCAGAAGTCAAAACCAGGTAAGCAGTCCAGATCAGCAATCATACAATGCAGGGATAAGGCAAACGGGAAGACCAGATACAGGCAGGAAGTCCAGGAACCGTGAAACTAGAAAACACTAAGGAACTAGGAAAACGCTTAGGATGCAGTAAGACACTTACAATACTCAGCCAAGGTACAAACAGCCACTCAGGCTTAAGACAGGTGCGCTAAACAAGATAATCAAACACAGGTGCATAAAATAAACCATAATCAGTCCAGGGTAAAACATAATGGAAACAATAACCTGGGAAGAAGTGCCCCACAGAGGCTCAAGCGGGCACTCCAGCCGCAGATCGTCACATAACGCTCTGTTAGAATGATTTTTGATTAATGTCATTTCATTCATGTAAATTGTCATACTGAATAGTCAGATTGAATAGTAAAATCGAATGTATTTGCATTGAATTGAAACATCTGTAAATCCCATCTTACGTAAAATGTCGTACTGATTAGTTAGTTGGTAATAGCATAAACTGTCACACTGAAACAAGCAAAACATTCCTAAATATATTCTAACATTAATTTTTCTGATTGAATTGAATAGTTCATAAAAGCATTCTACACTGTAAAACAATATATGATCAATAAGTTGTGACAACATATGTTTTTACATTAGTTTAACTCATCAAAATAAGTTGTTTAAAGTAATTTTTTTTACAAGACGTTCAAGATTCAACTCAATTTATTCAAGTCAGTTTAATGTAATTTAAAGGCCGTGTTGCAGGGTTAATTTTTCAATGAATTTGTGCAATTTGCTTGTTGGTAATAAACATTTAAACTGTATTTTATGTTGTTGGGTCTCACAAAACGGAATATAATACGAAAAAGTAGGTACTATCTTACAGCGGTTTGCAACGTTTCTCCTTCCCCCACAATGCATTGCATTACGTCACCTTGGGGAGAGAATTTACCAAAGCCCGCCTTGAGAGCATTGAGAGTGACTAGAGAGACGAGTAGTAGACGAGAGTATTCAGATAGCGCAGATTATAGATAAACAGATAAATACATAGAAATAGATAGATAGATAGATAGACTAGATATATAGATAGACAGACAGATATATAGATATAGATAGATAGGCTAGTATATGCGGCAACTGCACATCCAATGGCGCGGGCGCCTCTGACATGCGACCAACTCTACGTTGTCAATCTACCTACTATATATTTCTATCTATTTATCTTTATAGCTGCTAGCTATCTATGCTAATGTTATGCTATATGTCTGTCTGCCTATCTCTCTCTATACCGCCCACACAAGCACCTGCCAAACACAGCGACAGACACGCGGCGGCTAGATTTGCAACAACATTTTCACCGGAGGAAGAGATAAACGCTTAGAAAGGCCCATTTAGCTAGCATGATGCCTTCTATTTCTAGATGACAAAGACAAAGTTTACCAATACTACGACACTTTGACACTATGACTATGAAGGTTACCGGTGTTGTGCCGAATTTCGACCCCAACCGCCAAATTACTACCCCCCTAGCATTGGAAGGTTTAGGATTAGTTGTGGGGGAGGGGTTAGGATTAGGGGTGGGGTTAGGATTAGGCAATCAGGCACTGACTTCAACGAGGGGGGTAATAATTTGGCAGGGGGTCGAAATTCGGCACAACACCTGTACTTATCTGAACTAACGTCATGATCACTGCCACTAGATATTAAGAAAACGTTGATTTTTAAGGCAGCAACTTTTTTTCCTGCCACACTGAATCAAAGCAGTTGTAAAACCCTTTGAAACATAAACTGAAATTTTCAAATGTTCATAAAATCGCTCTTAAGTAAATGTAACTTAATTTTCGGTTTGAATTGTTCTTAAAACCATGCTTACATTTTCAGATTGAATTGCAAAAATAGTTCATAGGTGTATTGATGTAAATACAAACTGAATCAAATTCTAACATAATTGGTTACATTTAATGTTCATAAAACCCTTCTTGTGTAAAATTTTGGATAAATCTGAACCGTTCCTAAAGGTATTCTCACATAAACTGTCACATTCAATGTTTCTAAAACCACTTATGAATTTTTTTCTGCTTGAATTGAATAGTTCATAAAAGTATTCTTCATAAATTGCTACAAATCAAATCAGTTTAAAAAACCTTTGAACAAGAATTATTTAAATGTTCATAAAAACGCTCATGTTAATTTTAGAATTTAATTGAATAGCTTATAAAAGCATTCTCGTAATTTGCTCTTACTTTAATTTTCAGATTGAATTGAATAGTTAATCGACGCATTTTCACGTTTATTGTCAAATTAAAATAAATCGTTCACAAACTATCTTCCTAATTTTTGCAAAAATAGTAAATAAATGTATTCTCATGTAAATTCAATCAAATTCTCATATAATTGGTCACATTCAACGTTCATAAAACTGCAATTGCGGTACATCAAACTTTATGAAGACAATTTTTACGAGAACTATTCCGCTGGCTTAGACCAGTTTGAACCGGCTTAAATTCCAATACGAACCGCACTTTCAAATGTAAATATGTTTGTAATTTGTTCTAGAGTCTAAATGTTAATGATAGTACTTTCTATATCTAGAGCATATTTATTATAGTATGTTTTATTTTCACAGCTTGGTGGGGGTTCAGGTGGTCCTAAGGAGGGTATGCAGTACAGCAATGAGGCCGTCCAGCATGATGGCGATTCTGTAAGTGGGAACTCGAAGTTAGCTGAGTCTGGGCTGAAACTCGGGCCACTGCGGGAGAACATGACCCTTAGCGCCGTCCCCGTTCCCCACACCAACACCAGAACTCCACCCGACACCAGCAGCCTGGCTGATTCAGAAACCACCGACGCCGAGAAGGAAGTCAAACCAATCCTGACCAAAGAGCGGCGCACTGAGGACGGCTACAAAGCGGTGTGGTTTAAACAAGACATCGACCCCAACATCAAAGAGGACGTGGTCATCATTCCCGACACTGGGGAAGCGGATGGAGACCAGGAGGAAGATGACGACAGCGAGGATGAGGACAACCTAAGGACTGACATGGATTCGGAAGATGAGGAAATTTGACATGGATGCTTTCCTTTTTCATATTCCTTTCCCTTAATAAGTCTGTAAATATGCTTCACAAAATTAACATAATTTTCAGTATCTAGCAAAACGAAGTCAACATTAAATCCAAACAGATCATGTTTGCTTTATATATACATACATATATATATATATATATATATATATATATATATATACACACACACATATTTTATGTTTACAAGCTTTTATGTAAGATGCGTTTAATCGCGATTAATCGATTTGACAGCACTATATGGTCCTGTTTTTTGTGTGTGAATGATTCATCAGTGCACATTATTCTGAAGAAAAAAGAATATTTCGTAAATCTAATAACTTAATATCAATCAGAAATTCTGGAAGTAAAATGGGATGTGAACTGTTTCATATACTCTCATGTAACTCTCATTAGTGTATTAGTAGACTGATAGGTTAAGGTTCGAGTTAGTAGAATAAGTTGACGCACCTTTTTTTCTTTCACTGTAAATTGTTTGATGTTAGTTCTTTGTAGAAATTAATTAACTGCAAAACATGAAAAAAAAATATTTACTTATAGCCAGGGTCATTTTTACACCACAGGCATTACCAAATGCCAAATAACGAGTCTTCAGTTGACTGCACAGGTTGAAAGCATTATGAATTCGCTGATAATCAAATCTGTGGCCTGGTGGCGAGACAGTTGCTATAACAACATTTTGACGTAAACTGTTTATTTGTGTGTTTGTGACATTGCAGTGGACTGCTGCCCTTTCGCATAACACTGATCATAAATTACTTTATAATAGCTTAGATAAGCTTTAATGATTAACTTGAGAAGTGTCACATGTGATGCGCCTGTAAATGCTGTATTGTTAGTTTGCATGCCTTTACATAATACGTCAAACAAACACACTGAAACAGATCTATACAAGTTAATCTGACAAAATATCTCAAGTGTTACTTGTTCTTTTTTTGGACCAATAAGTTTTTGTATTGCACTGATTGATTAGATCTCAGACCAATGAAAGTGAATCTTAAGAGGTTCAACTTGATTGTTCACTCATCCAGGGGTCACATTGGGATTTATTATGTGGTGGTGCTCTCCCTATGGGGGTCATACAGTCAAACACATACAGTCTAACCAGGACTCAACATAAACTATTCAAAGCTGCCAGCTTGTCAACCAAGTATGTAGTTTTGATTTCTGGCTCCAGTGGTTGCCTTATTACAAACTGCCTATTATTAAAGCTGCAATCCGTAGCTTTTTTTGGGTTAAAAATTATCCAAAATAAATTTTCGAGCCAGTACAACATTTTACAGAGCTAGTCATGCTAAAATGTCTGGAATATCAGCCAGAGATCAGCCAGCCCAGCTCATCAGAAATAAGTCAGTTTCCTCTTCTTGGGTGTATATACTCCACTCATTCCAAATTATCTCTGAAAGTTGGAGAATAAATGGTTGATTTAATTTCCATTAAAAAAACTTTATTTCAACTAGCTGCTAAAACAACATTCAGTTTTCTTCTGTGGTGGATCCAAAATTTTGCAATCCTTAATAAAATCTGCTTCTTATTATGCAGTGTATCAAATAAATATATAATGAATATTGATTTGAAATTATATAATTTAGTTTTTTCGCTTATGAAAAAAAGTCCTTTACACCTTTTAGATTTAGCTTCATTTAGTCCTTCAAAAAAATCCAGTCAAATGCAATAAACAATTTTAATTTATATATTCTCTTACTGGTTCAATGTTGCAAGGACTCCTGAGTGACAGGAAGTTTTATCATAAACGAATACCAAAATCCTCTGAGGTCATTTTTGTCACCGTAGGTTTTTCTTGTGTTTCTATGAAAAGAGAGAAGCCACAACTTACAATAATCAGACTGCTGAGAATGTATGTTTCCACAAACACCAGTGAAATATACAAAAATATAATGTTGTGACCAATCAAAATTGGTATTCCAGAGAGACATTTAATTATACAGAAGATTACGTAAGAGATTTCAATGAACATTTCACTTAAACTAAACCGCATGTCTTATTGTGAACTCAATCTTGCACTGCACTTGCAAAAAAAAACATCTTGATTAGATTCCAGTTTAAATGGAAGCAAGTTCATGAGGTTCACGTAATAAAATGTATTCTTACGAACTTTAAGAAGCTGAATGAGCGCTCACATATCTTAGGCAACATTGTGTCACATCTTTGGTAGATAAAAGCTCATTCACTCCTGCAGTTCTGGGTCAATCTGACCTGCTTTTATTAAAGGCCCTTCAGAGAATGAATGACAGTGGATTTGGAACCAAGACAAAAGGTCAATAAACCTCTGAAAAACTAACAAGTGCGGGGAAAAGATGTGTGTCTGGCATGAAAGATCTAACATTGCCCATTTGATGGGGTTTTATTCTGGAGAGTAAGAAAGGCTCCATAATTGTTTCATTGTTCGGGTCTGGACATGTCCGGTGGACTGCTTTGGGCTTTCAATGGCACTTTACAAGCAAAATCAAGGGTGTATCCTGGCAACCGGGGATTTTAAACCGCTTTAAAACTTGGGGAAAGAATATATATTGGAGTAAAGCTACTGACCTTCGGAATGATGGGAGCATGCAAACGGCAAGACTGAGCTACTGAACGGCACATTTAGAAATGAAACGGATGCAGATCTAAAGAGGTGAGTGTGTTTGTTATATTACTTCAATGGAACTCAATTTATTCAGTTGATGCTAACTCAATGGGCTGAGCTGGAATGTCTTCTGTACTGATGGTTTCTCTGAAATCAAATCATGTTTTCATATGGTTTATTGAAATACAGGACACATCAAACCTCTTGCATAATGACTTTTGAAACCAATTCAAGGATATGAATAATGTTTTATTAAGTTTTCAGCTTATGAAATTTAATTGTGTACTTTGTTGTTTCTTCTGTGGATATACACTGCCCGGCCAAAAAAAAAAAGTCGCTGCTTGGATTTAAATAGGCAAATGCTTAAGATTGGATCATTATTGCAGTGATTATTATGCTTCTAGCATGTTATATGTTTGGCAAGTTCTTCTAACCCTAATGATGGAGTGTGTAGCTTTTCATCTCTTAAACAGCCATGTAGGAAGACATATCATGATCATATTCCAGGATGACAATGTCAAGATTCATCAGGCTAAAACTGTGAAAGAATGGTTGTGAGGAGCATGAAGAATCATTTTCACACATGAATCGTCTCCTCTGAGTCCAGATCTTAAATTCACTGAAAGTCTTTGGGATGTTCTGGAGGAGACTTTACAGAGAGCTGGACTCTTGCATTGTCAATACAAGATCTTGACCAATAACTGATGCACCTCTTGATGGAAATAAATGTTGCGACGTAATTTCCATCAAGAGGAGCATAAATTTTTGGTCAAGATATTGACAATGCAAGACTCAAGCAATAGAACCGGGCAACTCTAGCAATGTGGTCTGTGAAATTTAACTGATCATCGAGCTTTCTGACCTTCCTTGATGGAGTTATGGATGATGAATCTAGCTGAATGGAGAGGTTGTGATGAAGTGTTGGATTGGCTGTGACCACAACCAGCTCTGTCTTCATCCAGCAAGAAATGTCTGTCAGACAGGTCTAGATGCAAGCATCTACTGTCGGATCCTCTGGCTGGAATGAAAGGTAGAGTTGTGTGTCGTCAGCATAACAGTGATAGGAAAAACCATGTTTGAGACTGACAGATCCTAGTGATGACATGCAGATGGAGAAGAGAAGTGGTCCAAGCACTGAGCCCTGAGGCACACAAGTAGCTAGATATTGCGACTTAGACCCCTCCACGACCCCCTAAAGGACCCGAGAGGTAAGACTTGAACCACTGGAGTGTGGTTTCGAAGATGCCCTTTGTCATGAGGATTGGCAGGAGGATCTGGTGGTTAACTGTGTCAAAAGCAGCAGACAGATCCAGAAAGATGAGTACTGAGGTTTTGGAAGCTGCTCTTGCCAGTCTCAGAGCTTCAATAACCGAGAGCAGGGCAGTCTCAGTTGAGTGGACTGGTTGTTGTCCAGGAGGTTGTTCTGTGTGAGAAAGGTAGAGAAAGACAGAATGGTCTCACATTAAATTCAAACAAACAGGGAGACATTCTTCAGCTACTCATTAACTGTTCGAAGCCATTAACATTGAGTGGAACAACATTGACTCTTCTTTCTGTAAGAATGCTGTCTGCAATTTTAACCACACGGCTTTTAACATTTAAAGAAAACAAAGGGGAAGTCTATTCAGTGCTAAGTTACTTTATCTACAGTATTTGTGCAATTCTTGCTAATTTCCTGACCAGTGATTTGTAAGTAAAATGGTTAAGACCATTGAAAGACCCCTAAATAAACGGTGTTGCAATGAGTGTTAAAGAAAAAAAAAAGAAACACTTATCACTCCATTGGAACACTTGAATGACGAGTGACGTCTGCCTAGAGGCTTCACTGACCCACATGGTTTACGTGACGTCAGCGTCATGTCAGTGATAACAACTAAAATATCCAGAATCCCTTGTTTTGGCAAAGTCTAGTAGCATGTATCCTTTGTAGAGAGAAGATCTCCAGAATACACCACAACAAGCTCTGTGGACAAAACATATCCAAGATGGCGGATAAAACTTAGAGAAATGTTGATAATGCATCGTATAAATTAATATAGTTAAAAAGCATATTTTACACAAAAATCATGCCATTTATTTTTATTGTTAAGACAATTACATCACCAGCTTAGCAACATGCTAACAGCAAACTATTGCAGTGTATACAGTGCAGTTTCCAATATTTTAAGATACTTCAATATATATTTAGGTGCATCTGTAGATGACTTGATGATGGAGCAGGTCATCGAGAGTACGGTAAACATCGCCGCTGCGGTGCAGGGAACGTTACTGGTGCTGACGGGAACATTACTGCTGATTCTGCTGCACAGAATAATTACAGCCAAGAACTGGAAGAACCAATCAGCAGTGCCAGGTGAGTTAAAACCAATTATATTCACTGGGAATATACCAACTGGTTCTACTAGGTGTGATGTGCTTGGTGTTTGTCAGGCCCTGGCTGGTGGTTGGGTCTCGGCCCGGTTCTGAGCTACAGTAGGTTCCTGTGGATGGGGATTGGCACTGCATGCAACTACTACAACAAAAAATATGGCAGCATTGCTCGGGTTTGGATCAACGGAGAAGAAACCGTTATACTCAGCAAGCAAGTTCTCAAAATCTCATCTGTCTAACAAATTATTGCAGATTTAAACTCTTTATATTCATATAATATATAGCCTATATTTTGCGTTAGATATTGATTGCTTTCATGAACAGAAGTCCTGTCCAGATCTGAACTGGTCCTGAAATTTGTTGTTCATTTCATAATTAAAAAATTTGTTTAAGAGCGCACCCTATGTGGCAGAAAATAGTTTCTGGTACAGTCTGCTACTCCAGTCCGTATTGCCCAATTATGTAAATAATTGTTGACTCAAATGAGGAGTGCAATGCATGAGGGCACAACTTTGGATGGGGTCAAATGTTTGTGTAAAAAACCTAAAACTGTTTCAGGTCCTCCGCCGTATATCATGTTCTGAAGAGCAATAATTACATCGGGAGGTTTGCCAGTACAAAAGGTCTGCAGTGCATTGGCATGTTTGAACAAGGCATCATCTTCAACAGCAACATCACACTGTGGAAGAAAGTGAGAACATATTTCACCAAAGGTGAGTGTTATTCACTGGTCTCAGATTAGTACAGAGAATCATGCAGAATCTATTGTTTATGTGTTTGTGTAGCTCTTACAGGTCCAGGTCTCCAGAAGTCAGTAGATGTGTGTGTCAGCGCCACCAACAAACAGCTTGATGTCCTGCAGGAGTTCACGGACTGCTCTGGACATGTGGACGTGCTCAATCTTCTGCGCTGTATTGTGGTGGACGTTTCCAATAGACTCTTCCTAAAAATCCCACTGAGCGGTCAGTCTGCAATAAAAGCATATGATTATTATTATTCTTTCAATCGGATTGGTCTGATTATATCTATTACCAGAGGAGTAGGCTGTAAAACCCTTGATTATGCTGTGAAATTATATAACCTTGATAATTAAGATCAATATGGATGACCGGTATAGATTTTAATATTTCACAGTACACTCTTAAAAATAAATGTTCTTTATTAGCATCTATGGTTCCATTAACAGCCTTTAACATCCATCAAATCTTTCCATTCCTCAAAAGGTTCTTTATAGTGGACAAAGGTTTGTTAGAGTAAGGAAACTAAGGAAAGATGGTTTTTTAAGAATGTCCATTGAAAGGTTATTTGGGGAAACAAAAATGGTTATTTTATGGCATCACTGAGAAAAAAAAAAACCTTTTGGAACCATTATTTAAAGGGTAAGTTCGGCGTCTTACAAGTAAAGCCCTGTTTTAAGATCGTTTCTGATTAAATCGAACGGTTCAGATTAAAATTTGAACAGATGCTGCTGTCCTGAGAATTTAGTGCTAACACAAAAACCTAAAATTCTCGGGACAGCAGCATGTGTCCAAATTTTAATTTAACAGTTCGATTTAATCAGAAACGATCTTAAAAAAGGGCTTTACTTGTAAAACGCCGAACTTACCCTTTAAAGAATGTAAGATCACTAACTTCTCTCTTTATACGTGTTCAATGCAGAGAAAGACTTGCTGATAAAGATCCATCGGTATTTCAGTACCTGGCAGACAGTTCTCATACAGCCAGATGTTTTCTTCAGACTGGACTTTGTGTACAAAAAACACCACCTGGCAGCGTGAGTCCACCTCAGACTTAACAAAATGTATCCTTTGTATATGGTGTGTCAAGTTTATTTTTTTAACCAAAAACAACCATTTTACACTCTCTCTCTGACCTGTTGAAGTGACCTTTTGCAATTTTTGCTACTGCACCTTTAAGGATTATGCAAATGATCTCTACTTTGATTGGTGTAGATTTTTCTGTTTGAAATGCGCAAAAACAAATACTTAATTGCTTGTGGGTTTGCTGTTGGGTCCATATTGGCACTGCTCAGACTTTTGTAGATCAGGGGTTCTCAACTCTGGCCCTCGAGATCCACTTTCCTGCAGAGTTTTGCTCCAACCCTAATCAAACATACCGTAACAAGCTAATCAAGGTCTTCAGGATTACTAGAAAGTTAGTAGTGCTAAACTCAGCAGGAAAGTGGACCTCGTGGACCAGATTTCAGAACCCCTGATGTAGTCGTAGTTTGAACGAATGGTCATTTTCAACAAGTGAATGTTTACAGTTTAAGGTCCTGTGAGCATGTATTCTGGTAACAGCAAAAAGTCATTTGAACATGATTTGGAGGCCATTTTGTAAAAGGGCATGTGGTTGAAAGGATTGGGTGGTCTAATTTAGTGGAAGACATTCAGAAATCACTAAAAGCACCATGCAATCTTTACGCAGTACTTTTATTTTAAAAAATATCTAGATTAATCTTTTTTTCTTCTTCATGCATTCCCTTTAAGAAGTATTTTCTTGCAGAAAAGAGCTGCAGGATGAAATGGAAAAGCTTGTAGAGCAGAAGCGACAGGCCATCAATAACACGGAGAAGCTGGATGAGACAGACTTTGCAACGGAGCTTATATTTGCTCAGGTGTGTTCACAAACACATACTCTTCATTTATGTACCATCTCCTACATCAAAGCAACAGAACGTGTTAACTGTGTCTGTAGAACCACGGCGAGCTGTGTGCGGATGACGTAAGGCAGTGTGTGCTGGAGATGGTGATCGCCGCTCCAGACACGCTCTCCATCAGTCTGTTCTTCATGCTTCTGCTACTCAAGCAGAACTCTGCCGTGGAAGAGCAGATAGTACAGGAAATACGGTCTCAGATAGGTACAGTAAACCTTTCATGAGCCAATTCAACCTAATGCAGGTTTAAGGTGGTCAACATAGTGATTGGAACATGGTAGCTAGGCCCAAGATGGTCTACCAGGTCAGTCTTGGCCCCAACAGCTAGTAGTCCAATCTAGACCAGCTACAAACTATCAGAAACTGGTTTTAACTGGATTTTCCATAAGAAGTGATACTTTGTGCATGATAAAAGATGTACATCACTATGACTCGTCTTTCTTGGCCTCTCAGGTGAGCGGGACGTACAGTCGGCCGACCTGCAGAACCTGGACGTACTAGATCGCTTCATCAAGGAGTCTCTGAGGTTCCATCCGGTGGTGGACTTCATCATGAGACGGGCTCTGGAGGATGACCACATCGATGGCTACCGGGTGGCAAAGGGGACAAATCTCATCCTGAACATCGGACGCATGCACAAGTCCGAGTTCTTCAAAAAACCCAATGAATTCAACTTGGAGAACTTTGAGAACAGCGTAAGTACTGGGAGAATCAGATGTTTAAGATCAAATAAGATCATACAAACCTGGATATAAAGTTTTTTTTCCCGCATAAATTGGTGCATTTGTAGATTTTATACCAATTATTCATATTCTTTCCCAAATATCCAAATATGTTGTACATTCTTCCAATAACAGAGTGAACAATACGGATCCACGAAACTAGAAAATAAGCATATTCTGGAGGGAAATATCCTTCAAAAAAGTATCATGGTATTACAATGTTTTTTGACTCAATCTATCTATTTTGTTTTTAGTTTTGCCTTGGGAACTAGCTCAAATAAAACTAGTTAAAGTTGCTTTATATTTTAATTTTACTTCAGTCAATGAATATTTTGTTTCAAGTAATTACATTTTTTTTGTGTTTGTTTTAGTTTTCGTTAATGATAATAACCCTGAAACATACCATGGCGATAATACGGTATTCTTTGAACCATGTACCATTTGATACCATGTAAATGGACCTAAATATGAATACAGTCATAATTTAGTTTTTTTTTAGTTTTTAAATATGTACCATGGTGATACCTTATAGTTTTCCTTAAAGTCAATACCTTTGTATGTGAAAATGGGTATTACCATATAATACCATTACTTTATTACGGTACCATTACCACTTCTTTCTCAGGTTCCCAGTCGTTACTTCCAGCCGTTCGGCTGCGGCCCGCGGGCCTGCGTTGGGAAGCACATAGCCATGGTTATGACGAAGGCCATCCTGGTGACTCTGCTGTCGAGGTTCACGGTTTGTCCTCGTCACGGCTGCACCATCAGCACCATCAAACAGACCAACAACCTCTCCATGCAGCCCGTAGAAGAGGATCCCGACTGCCTGGCCATGCGCTTCATCCCACGAGCTCCGAACATCAGCCGAGAAACAACGGACAGCCATACTTAATGCAAATCACATACCAGTGTTATTTTTTCCATTTATATACCATTTTGAGGAATTTCCTTTTACCTAAAAGCTTTACACTGGGTCATCACATTAAAGGGATAGTTCACCCAAAAATAAAAATTCTGTCAGTATTTACTCTCCCTCATGTTGTTCAACCCCGTAAGACCTTCGTTCATCTTCAGGACACGAATTAAGAGATTTTTGATGAAATCTGAGAGCTGGATCACTCCTCCATAGGCTTTTACGGGATTGAAACTTGCCGGACCCAAAAAGTTATTAAAGACATCGTTAAAATAGTCCAAGTGACTACAGTGGCTCAATCTTAAGATTTTCAAGCGACGAGAATACTTTTTGTGCGCAAAAACAAACAAAAATAACGACTTTATTTCAACTATTAATTTCCTTCACTACGCTGTTACACTAGTGAACTGACTCGAGACCCACATTTCTATGAATAGTTGAAATAAAGTTGTTATTTTTGTTTGTTTTTTGTGCACAAAAAGTATTCTCAACGCTTGATAAACTTAAGATTGAGCCCCTGTAGTCACTTGGACTATTTCAACGATGTCTTTAATAACCTTTCTGGGCCGGCAAGTTTCAATCCCTTAGAAGCCTATGGAGGAGTGATCCAGCTCTCAGATTTAATCAAAAATATCTTAATTCGTGTCCTGAAGATGAATGAAAGTCTTACAGGATTGGAACAACATGAGGGTGAGTAAATACCATGGTAAATACTGACAGAATTTTCATTTTTGGGTGAACTATCCCTTTAAGATCACGTTACTATTATTTTTTTAGTTTAGCAATTTGACTTAATAAACACAAACTTCAGCTTCAGTTGAACTTACCCCAAACTTAATGTCACAAACAAGTAGGCCTGCGGTAACATCACACACAGGTATTATATGGATGTCAACATAGACATAATGACTTTGTGCACCTTTAAAGTGTTATAGCTAGTTTAAAAAAACAAACACAAGAAAAGTAGTTTGTTGATAGCCAATGGCAAAGACAACAAAACCATTTGAATGATCTATTTTATCATGTGTACTGATCTTTACATTGCACTTATCTACTGCACAGAACTTTAACACGTATAGGAAATAGTTCTAGTACCTTATTTACTGTAGTAAATGTATAGTCTGTATACATCTGTAGTGCTGCATCCAAGCTAACCATGTAAAAGGTCTAAATGAAATGGCAATCATATCCTATTTTACTTCCATAATGTGATGTATTTCCGAGTTAAATATTAGATTCAATGAGAAAAGCAATTGATTGGATGGTGAAAAGTGGACGTTAGATAAAAGAACGGAGGAAGGGGCTGAAAATGAGGGCTTGGTAATGTCAATCAAAAAGGAAGATGCTCTAGAGATTACATTTTTATGAAAGATTATGACAAACATTTTCCTTTCGAATAATGTTCAATTAAACATTTAAAATACGAAAAGTGCCATGAGTTGAGTAATTAAATTAGGTCAATTTTTATTTCATGTTGTTCACCTATAAAAACACCTATAATTTATAAAAAAATAAGCTACCTTAAATATTGTTTGAGGTTGATTATATTATGCATCACTGAGAAGATTCTATTAAATATTAAGAAAATATTTAATATAACAAATAGTATAAATATTTAATAGACACATGCAATATTTCCATTATTATAAAGATAATAAAAAAAAGTATTTGATGGCACTGCTTTTTTAGAATATGCCAAATTACTTTTTCTGCTCTAATAAATTGTCAAGTCAATAAAATGACACTTTGAAAACAATTTTAAAGCCATATTTCTTTTTCTCCCTCTAACAAATAAACACAGAAGAATGAGTATACCAACCAGAACAGACCAAACCACAGGCTGGAAATGTTTAAAATCAATAAATACTTTTTACTATATGTACTTGTAAGTGTGTACAAAAAAAATATATCATTAAAATGATTAGTCAGAGCATAAGACACGCAATACACAGGTATTGCTTTCGAACAGTCATTGCACGACGCCTGAAAACATTTATTCCAGGAGCTTCCCTGGACGTTTGTCCGGGTGTTTCTGTGTTAGTGTTCTGCGAGAGCTCTCTGGCAGTGGTACATGATGCAGTCTGGGAGAGAAGGATGAGGAGAGCGCAGCCACATGGCCAGAGCTGAGCCGTTCACTCTGCAGTGCAGGAGACAGGGGGCGCCACTGAGCAGACGGCATGCTACGATTCCCTCGGAGCCTGGAAGAACCACACGCAATTACACCATTGATCGGCTGCATGTTTAAAGAGAGTGTAAATTACAGTCAATTATGGTGCATGTTCAAAATGGAATGTGAAAGGTGATAAAATAACTATTGTTGTGTTTACCGATGATATCCACTACATGTAGCTGTAGGGCGTCTTTGAGAGCGTTCAGGGTGGCTTTGAGCGGGTCACCACCAGCATCTGTGAGCAGTTTCAGATTCTGTTTGACGTCATGAGACAGAGACAGCCAGAGTTTCCCATATTCCTCTGTGGTTACAACCAAAGGCCTGCGTGTGGCAGAGAGAAATTAGTTCATTAAAACAAGTCACAGCCACAAAGCTCCAAACAAAACTAAATACACTGGGGTGATTTGATGTCATTTGTATTTCACTTTCATTTTATATTTAGTGGAGAAAAAAAACTTGATTAAAAACGGTAACCTGAAATTTGCACGTTTATTTTTTGGATTTTAACGCCATGCCAGCTTCTGTGGCTATTTTTTATGGCGAGAAAAAAGTATGGAAAAACTATATAAGGTTTTTACAATTCATCGTTTGCTTAAAAAGCACAAACTATATTTGGTTTAACTTTGTAGTGGTTTTATAAAATATTACTGTTAACTCTGTTGAAGACATTTTTATTCTAATAAAACATGCTTCAAATGGTAAAGAGTTTTGACAGAAAGAACATCACGATTTGCATGTCTTTAGCCTCACCTACAGAAGTTTATGAAGGATGACAAATACTTCTTCTACACTTTATATTAAACAACCAAAGAAACATATAAGAGGAATAATCATGAATATTAATATGAAATATGAATGTTTTTCAGACAGGTACAATTGTGTATATATTAAAATTATTATAGAGAACTAAAAGTAAAACCATCTCTTATTTTCATTTAGTTTAACTAGATGTGCTAAAATGACTAAAACTGATTTTTTTTAAAAATTAGATAAAGATTTAGTAATTTTGTTGTGTGTTTTTGTCTATATATGTAAAATGTAAAAATAAAAATTCAAAAAAAATTCAAACTAATGCAAAGAATTAACAAAAATTACAATAGTTCGTTATTAATTTTTTTAAATATCTTATTACGCAATTTATTATTTTTTATTAATTAATGCATTATTTATTATAATTACATATTTTTTTATTTTAATTAGTTATTTTTTGGAAAAACTTACAAGTGTCATTTAGCATTTAGACATGGATTTAGAGTGAATGCCATTTAAAAAAAAAGATTTATAAGCTTTTAATATATATTTGTAAATGTATTTATGCTTAATTAAATTCTACAAAGGTAATTTTTAGCTCTTAGCTTAATAATTATCTAGTATTAGTATTGGCCAAAATTAAATTACATTCATTTATGCTAATTAAATTCTAAGTTAAGTTAATCAAATCACTTACTCCATTTTTTTGTTAGTAATAATCTCTAAATTATTTAATAAAAAAATGACTAATGTGTCTTAATTGTTTAATAATAAATAAGTGAGAAAACTACAGTAAGGTATGTATTTTCAGACACACGTTACCTGATAAAGTCTGTTGTGGACAGTGTCCCAGAGAAAGGGAGTGTGTTTGTGTGTCCTGGCTGTGTTTGATAAGAGACGGTCCCGGTGAAGGACACGTTTGTGTGAGGCTCGTCCATCAGCAGAGCGTAATGACACACAGACGTACTCTTGCCCTCCAGACAGTCTACGACATTCCCTCTCAAACTAGCCGTCTAGGACAGAAGATTGACATTTTGCATTATATCTCATATGCTCTCATACACACACACACACACACACACACACACATTACACACCTCCAGCTCCTCACAGGTCAGCTGCACTGCAACATCTTTTATTACAGTTTCCGTGCAGTTAGATATGAAGATGACAAGCAGCAAAGCTTCATCTCTGAACATACGGCAGGAGGCCAGAGACAGGCTGGGGTCAGAGGTCAGGCTGATGACATCAGAGTGAGGTAGGTCTTTGATTTCAGAGGGTAACAGCGCGGTCAGATCTGAAGACACAGACGGAGGATGTCGGTCCTGTATCGTGTTGGGCCGCACTATAACCATATCGCTGCCCAGTATCTGAGACATGTTTGCGCGCCGGTCTCCTTCCGTGTGTTTGTTCTGACTCAGGCCATTGGTTGTTCTGGATGTGACAAGCTCCTCCTCCAGCAAACTACCATGCAAGAAGCTGTCAGTCTTACTATGCGAGGAGAGGGAGGAGGAGTCTGAGGATCTCTCGCTGGTGCCCGACGATGATGATGATGACTCATGTGGGCGGGGCTTTTTCCGAAAGCGAGTGGGCGGGGCTTCGGATTTTCCCATCTGAGAGGAAACGGACCAATTAGCATTTACACTACAAATGCAAAGCATTTCTGACTACTACTGAATGTGGTTTGAGTTGAATTACACCTGCGTACTTGTCTTACAAGATAAAATCTGTCATAAAATAATTCTCTCACCAGAGATATGGAGCTTTGGGTTCCCAAACCAACAAACAAAGAGGAAGCCAGCTGCTGTTTGTCCTTGTTTTGCATTGATGGCTCCGGTTGCGGCTCTATTCGCTCTGCTGCCTCCTGCTGGCTGGAGGGATGAACTGCAATGCAGAGTTCGTCCACTGGAGGTGCTGTTGCTGCGGTTTCTTTTTGAGGAAGATACCCATCTCTCCCCCAAACTCTCTTCACACCCTCAAGAATCAGAGAGCTGGAACTGAATCAAAACGTAACATTATTACAATTTAAAATAACCGTTTTCTATTCTTATATATTGTAAAAATTTAATTTATTCCTGTGATGCAGAGCTGAATTTTCAGCATCATTACTCCAGTCTTCAGTCACATGGTCCTTCCGAAATCATTCTAATATAATGATTTGCTGCCCAGGAAACTTATTATTATCAAATCAAAACAGTTTCTGCTTCATATTTTTGTGGAAAACAGTGATATTTCAGGATTCTTTAAAGCATAGAAAGTTCAAAATAACAACATTTATTTGAAATAGAAGTCTTTTGCAACATTATAAATGTCTTTACTGTCACTTTTGATCAATTTCATGCATCCTTGCTGAATAAAAATATCTCTTTCAAAAAAAAATTTGTTTACTGCCTCTATACTTTTTAGCAGTTGTGAACAACCAAAGACAGCGTGCCACTCAGGTACCCACCCTTCCTTCTGAGAGAGTTCAGTGCTGTTGCCCGAAAGTCCTGAACTGACGGACAGTAGCGGTGGAGACTGTCTATCAGTGATGCTACATGATGATAAACTTACAGGCAGAGAAAAACTGTACGGCTCCAGATTCAGTGCTGAAAAAAAGGTCAGTCATACAAGTTATCGATGACATACATAAGGATGAGTAAATGACAGTAAAATGTGAATTCTTGGGTGAACTATCCTTTAAGGTCAGGATAAACAAACATGTGGTAAACTAGAGTTTACTATAGTATAAATATCCATGAGCATATGGATGAGGGTTAATAATGTCCGTACCTCTCTCCTCAGAAATCTCTTCTTGTCTCTGATGAGGAGGTTTATAAGGTGCGGCTCCTGCGGCCAAAGCCTCCGACACAAACCCATCCAGAAATGACAGAGAAGAGTCGACCTGTGTAGAAACATTGAATGCTCAAAACGTGCCTTCTGAACAAAAACTGCCCTTCAAAAGTTTGGGGTCAATATTACTTTTTTTATTAAAACTTTTATTCAACAAGGACGCATTAAACTGATCAAAAGTGACAGTAAAGACATTTATGATGTTACAAAAGACTTCTATTTCCAAAAAAGGCTGTTCTTTACAACTCTTTTCATTAAATGATCCTCAACCAAATGTATCACTTTCCACAAAAATGTTAAGCAGCACAACTGTTTTTAACATTGATAATAATCAGAAATGTTTCTCTAGCAGCAAATCATCATATTAGAATGATTTCTGAAGGATCATGTGACACTCAAGACTGGAGTAATGATACTGAAAATTCAGCTTTGATCACAGGAATAAATTAGTTTATTCAAATAGAAAACAGGTATTTTAAATCATAATAATATTTCACAATATTACCATTTATTTTTGAGCAAATAAATGCAGCCTGAGCAGAAGAGACTTCCTTCAAAAACTTACCAACCCCAAACATTTGAATAATAAAGTCCACAACAACAGTAATATGTCTAATCAATTTACAATAAGGACACACAGTTAGAAATGGTCTTGGTTTAGTGTCTTAATGTTCACTTGTCATAATCATTCCCTTGTCATTTGTCAACAAACAAGTATTCAATACTTCAATGAGCTCATTGTATCTGCATTACATTACTACATTGTTTAGATTAAAACATTTTTAGCTAACTGTGATTTTGTATATGTACATTTCTGAAATACATAACTTAGTGAGTTACCTAATAACAGATCACTCGTAATTGTAATGTGGACTCATGCACTTTCTGTAAAGCTGCTTTGAAATGATGCATATTGTGAAATGCACTATACAAATAAACGTGAATTGAACTGAACTTAGAGTGCTCTAAATCTGGCGGTTCTAAGTGTGAAAACACTCTTAACAAATGTGTCATCATGCCTGTTACCTCCATGCTGTCCCAGGGCGCTCCCCGGGGAAGTACACACTCCTGGAGCTGTGTGTCCTGGCTGAGGTGACGCAGCTCCTGCGCCTGCTGACGGAGCAGTGTGTCCCGCGAGGACGAAAGGCTCTCGGCCAGCTCCAGGATCAGCTCTGTCTGGCCCCCGGAGATCTTGGTCAGGGCCGAAATAATCCAGACCCGCGTCTCTGAGCTCACGCTTCTCTGATCCAGCAACTTCGTCAGGAGTCGGATGACCTCGCGCTGGTCCACACACTCTTGGAGGTGAGAGTATTCTCCAAGAACCTGAATACACATGCACACACGCACACACACGCACACACACACACACACACACACACACACACACACACACACACACACACACACACACACACACACACACACACACACACACACACACACACACACACACACACACTTTTGTGAGTTTCCAGAAGAACACTGACACCTGAATATATATTTATGAATACATTATTTTATATATATAATATCTATAATAGCATAAAAATAATTATCTTATATATTATGTTTGCAACATTAAATTATTTAGTTAATATTAATTGATGCTAAATTGTAAAAAAGTTAATAAATCCATTGTTACATTTCTTTAAATTATTTAATAATATTAATCAAATAGCTAAATTAATTTAATTACCTAATAAGGTGCAATATATATAAATTAGTGCTGTCGAATTGATTATTCGCATATATCATAGAAACACAAACTTTTATGTTAGATGCGATTAATCGTGATTAATCGATTTGACAACACTAAAATAAATGTGATTTGACTTAATCAAAAATGTGTCCTAATTGTTTAATATTAAATAAGTGAGAAAAGTAGCCACAAATAACACTTAGTAAGCACAAAATAACAGTACAAACAGGATTTTGAGGGTAAATAAAACAGCAAATTGTATAATCCATCTGTCATAACTTGCAAGTCCTTCACTTCATCAGAAAATTCACCTTCAGAGGTTTAATTCTAATCTTTTTTCATCCCCTATTTATGGAATATTCTTTCTGGTAACGCTTTATTATATTAGTGTCCTTGTTACACATGTTACATGTAGTAACTATAGTAATAACTATAAATTATGCATAATTACATGCAACTAACCCTAAAACAAACCTAATCCTAACCCTATAGTAACTACATGTAGTTAATTAATATTACTCAGTACTTCAATGTATAATTACATTGTAACATGGATACATTAGAATAAAGTGTAACCTTTTATCTTAATTTGTACACACCCAGCTCATGACCTGAAGGAAGTGTTGGGGCAGATGAGAAGCGTCCCCCTTCAGCACCGGCAGATACGAGTCGACAGCAAACAACCGTAACTCATCATCTTCCTCTTTACACTCTGAGCCTGAGGCAAAAACACAGAAAACCCAGCAGGGATATAAAACAAAGCACCTTCTACTACAGTTCACAGCTCTACAGATTGCCTATGCTTCTCGTTTACCCTCCGCCAGCAGTCGCAGGAAGTTGTTTGGGACGTCCTGTTGCAGCGAATCTCCACCGATGGAAAAAACATCATTCATAGTCTGAATGAACCATGAGTTATCTGGAGCGAATGTAAGGGTTTTTATAGGAACATAAGACGAGATATAAAAGCTGTGATACAACAAATATGTGTTAATTTCATAGAAACTACGGTATTTTTTTATAAACTCTAGTTAAATAGTCTTTTCGTCCCTATTGTGATGCATATTCGAGTGAAACAGCTTCGCAAACAAGAACAAATGTAGGTTGGGGTTTGATTTGGTCCATCTGGAATTGATTGGATGGTTGTGATTTGCTATTTGTCAATGTCTTGTGAGTGACAGGTTGATTAAAGGTCACTCAGGTTTGATTAAAGATTATGTGGCACATGAATAATAAAAAAAAGATGTGCATGGATAAATCATTTCAATATTTAGTGACTTTAATTAAAAGGATATTTTTCAGCGAGCTCTGCAACTTTTCCAACCAGGTGGATGATGGTGTGCTCGTCGTTGCAGCCGCGCAGGAAGTCCAGCATCTTCTCAACGATCACTGTCACGTTCTGAGCATTTGTGATCCTGAACAGCAATTCAAGAGTCTGAGAGAGAAGAGAGTGGAAGAGATGAACAAAACGTTTGATGTTTTGGGGTCTGAGAATGAGCTGTTTGTTACCTCTCTCTTAATAGTGAAATCAGAGTGATCCAAACACTCAATAATGGTCATCTGATGCTGCAGGGCCAGTTTTGCATCATGCTGGACGACGTACGTTAAGGCTTTCAAACCTGAAAACACACCAGTATGCGAGCAGTTAAAGCGAGGAGAGGTTAAGCAACTAGTGAAAACCAAAAGAAAGAATTTTACCAAGATATTTGAGGTTGATCTTTGGAGACAGAACAAAATTCCCGATGCATCTCGCTGCTTTTTCCAGCAGCTCAGCTTTGGGGTGTATGGTGTAGATGGCCTTCACACACTCGTACAGGATTGCTGAAACACACATTACGTGTTAGTGTCATTCATTTTGCTGACGAATTACTGTTCGGTCCATTAGAAAAGACGATTTTACCGTAAGTGATGTTGTGGTTCATTTCCGCTCTGCGCAGAGACTCATCCAGAACTTCATACATCAGCTCACTGGTGCTGAAAAATTAATAGACACATTTTATATTCGAATTTCAGATACAGTATGTACTTCCCTGTTTAATACACACTTTTAGTGCATAATGTGAGTACCTTTGGTCTTCTCTCCCGAGCAGCGAGAGGATCCTGAGCAGCTGGATCTGCAGCCACGGCGCAGGAACGTTGTGGTAGTAAAAATCCATCGGGAGTTTCCCACCCACCACCTGCTTCATGATGGCGACGAAACTTCCTGTCAGATCTTTATAGCCGTCTGGACTCTCCTGATGAAGAGGAAAACATCAGATGTGAACGACAAGAGGAATACTGCATGATGGGACAAAAATTAAAGCCAATTGGAACATATTTATTGTTTAATATACAGATGTAGCAACCCGAAAAACTATTTGAATGCTTAAGCCAATTAAACATACAGAAGCTTGTTTCCAACATGGAATAAAAAAAAAGAAACAAAAAGTGATTGTGACTTTTTATCTCACAATTTGGATTTGGACAATTGCGAGAAATAAAGTCAGAATTGCGAGATATAACCTCGCAATATTGAGAAATAAATTGAGAATTGTGAGATATAAATTCACAATTTGCCAGAAATAAAGTGAGAATTGCAAGAAATAAAGTGAGAATTGCAAGAAATAAAGTGAGAATTGCAAGAAATAAATTGAGAATTGCAAGAAATAAAGTGAGAATTGCAAGAATTAAAGAGAGAATTGCAAGAAATAAAGTGAGAATTGCAAGAAATAAAGTGAGAATTGCAAGAAATAAATTGAGAATTGCAAGAAATAAAGTGAGAATTGCAAGAAATAAAGAGAGAATTGCAAGAATTAAAGAGAGAATTGCAAGGTATAAACTCAATTGCGAGAAATAGTCAGAACGGCGAGATATAAATTCGCAATAGCGAGAAAAAGTCAGGATTGTAAGATCTCGCAGAAAACTCGCAATTGCTAAATATAAAGTCAGAAGTCGGGTTTATATCTCACAATTCTGACTTTATATTTCGCAATTGCGAGAATTGCGATTTTTAAGATATAAAAGTCAGAGCTGTGAGATATAAAGTTGCAAACACTTTTTTATTTTATTCCGTAGCGGAAACAAACCTCCATAAATATGAGGCTGTAGCTGGGTGGGTTATGAAAAACCTCAGATTAATATGGAAGAAATAAGACCAACCCTGATCAGCTGTAGGTAAATGTGTAGTGATGATGTCATGACACCCGGATCTTTGTCGCACAGGGCCTTACGAAACTTGGCGTGAATGTGCTGAACTTGATTCGGAGCGATAAGATAAAACTTGTACAACGCCAGGACGGCTTTCCTCCGAATGATCTCCCTTGGACAGGCGGAAAAAAATCAAGAATATGAGTTATTATTAAATTAGTAATGTTGCCTTGGGAAGTTGAAGTTTAAGTACTAAATGACTATAACTAAAGCTGAAATAAAAATAAATTAAAGCTATATATAAAAAAATAAATATAAAAAAAGACAATAAAAAGACAAAATTACTCAAATGAAAAATTTAAAATAAAAGATAAACTAAACCTGAAATAAAAATAAAGTTATATAGAAATATATTTTGCAAAAAATAACAAAGATGACAAAAAATGACCAAAATTAAAATGAAAGCTAAAAATATACTTAAAAAAGCTAAAATAAAACTGAAATAAAAATAAATTAAAGCTATATAGATTTTTTTTTTAAAAGACAATAAAATTACATAAAAAATCACTAAAATTAAAATGAAAACTAAAAATATAAATATAAAAGCTAAACTAACACTGAAATAAAAATAAATCAAAGCAACATGGAAATATATTTTAAAAAATAACAAAGATGACAAAAGAGAAGCACATTCATTTACTACGATTAAAATGAAAAATAAAAAAATAAAAATAAAAGCTAAACTCAAACAGAAATAAAAATAAATTAAAGCTATATAAAAAAAATTAAATGACAAAAAAAGCACAGAAATATCTAACATTAAAATGAAAACTAAAAATATAAAAATGAAAGCTAGTTGAAAATATTAATAACTATTTTAATAGTGTATAAAAATACTACAATTACACTAGTTTTAAATTAACAACATCAGCCATATTTGATATTATATCTAAAAGTCTTATTGACGGCTTTTAGATATCTTCCAGTTTTCAAATCAGAAATAACTCTCTGATTTGCATGCATTTCAGAGCAGTGACTCTCGCTGGCTTACTTGGGATGTGACAGCTTGTCTTCTACCAGAGGAAGGACGGCAGGGATCATGTCTTTAGGGAAAACCTGAGCTACAACAGTCAACGCCATGCACACTTCAATGAGGTTAGTGCTCTGAAGATCCTGCCACATATGTATGACACGTTCAGTCATACACTTCAAGTAATATGCTCAATCCAAAGTAATAAGACACAAGCTCACCTTTAATACTGTGTTTACCAGCAGCAACAGCAACTCATGGCCCTCACTGAGGAAGAGAGACACCGCGAGGTACCCTGAGACCACAAGAGAGAACAACAACATCTAGATAAGGGTTAAAAATCACATAAAGAATATCCACATGGAGATCTGGAATTATAATAATAGAAGTAGTAGATTTGTATAATTTATTTGTTTTAATATAGAAATAAATAACTGTAGATTTGTATATTTAAAAAAATAAATAATATTCTAATACACTGCCAGTCAGAAGTTTAGAATAATTAAGATTTTTAAATGTTTTTAAAAGAAGTTTCTTCTCCTCACTAAGGCTGAATTTATTTAATCAAAAATACAGTAAAAAAACATTAATATTGTGAAATATTATTGCAAATTAAAACAACAGTTTTCTATTTGAATATGTTTTAAAAATGTAATTTATTCCTGTGATCAAAGTTGAATTTTCAGCATCATTACTCCAGTCTTCAGTGTCACATGATCTTTCAGAAATCATTCTAATATACTAAATATTTGCTGCTCAATTATTATTGGTGCTCAATTATCTATAATAGTTCTTATTATTATTAATGCTGAAAACGGTTGTGCTGCTTAATGTCAAAAGAACAGCCTTTATTTGAAATATGAATCTTTTGTAATATTATAAATGTCTTTACTGTCACTGTTGATCAATTGAATGCATCCTTGAATAAAAGTTTTATTTTTTATTTTTAAAAAAGATCTTTCTTACCTCAAACTTTTGAATGGTAGTGTATCATGGTTTCCACAAAAATATGAAGCAGCACATCAGTTTTCAACATTAATAATAACAAATGTTTCTTGAGCATCAAATCGTCATATTAGAATGGTTTCCGAAGGATCATGTGACACTGAAGACTGGAGTAATGATGCTGAAAATTCAGCTTTGATCACAGGAATAAATTACATTTCAAAATATATTCAAATAGAAAACAGTTGTTTTTATTTTAAACTGTAATAATATTTCACAATATTACTGTATATATATATATATATATATATATATATATATATATATATATATATATATGTAATAATGTATTATACATAAATATTATTATTATTATTGATAATATTAGATTATTATTATATTTTGTTATAATTGGTAAATATTCCACTAAGACGAATTCTGGACCCAGTGTAAACGGTCCTGTGATTGAGCTGAAGGTAAAGTGAACGCACCCACTCTCTTCTCCAGGACGCTGCCCTGCTGGGCCAGTTTGATGGCATGAATGTAGGTGAAGGAGGCGTCGTAGCCCAGCATCTCACAGTACATGGCTCGCACCATGACCTCTCTCATCTGCTTCTGTAAGCAACACACACACACACACTGAGCTCTAATAAGCAGCTTCTGAGGGACAGCGATGATAACGCTGATGTCTGTACGGCTCACCATGCTGGTGTTGGGAGACGAAACCTGCTCTTTCATGGCAGACAGCTCCTGTTTCATGAGCTTCTCCTCCTCCTACAAATGCACATCAAATAACACACTTTACAATAAAAGAACACTGCATTGCATTTTTATATGGTATTTAATATCTTTGAACCTGGTAACCTTATTGCAATTGTTTTAAAATACAATGTTTTACAATATTTATTTAGTAAATATTTTATTATTGATTGTTGTTGTTTTTTACTATTTATTATTATTTAGTAAATCATTTTTTAATTAGCAAAAATATTAATAAATGAAATAGTGTATATATATATATATACACACACAATATATATATATATATATATATATATATATATATATATATATATATACACACACACACACATATAGATACATCCATATATATATTTATAATTCACACACACACACACACACACACACACACACACACACACACACACACACATATATATATATACTCACACACACACACCAGTAAAAATGCAAATATTGAGTAAAATCAATTAATCTGATCATTAAATCAGTTTAAAGGAGTTTATAAATGTTCATACTTTTTAGATATAACATGTCACACTGCAAGACACTACACAGTCATTGCTTAACATGTCAAGTTCCCTCAATAAATGACATGTCAGTATGTATATTCATGCTTATGTCTGTTATATGTATTTATTTCACTCACATGTTTAGATGTCAGTTCTGTGATGCTCCTGATTAGTTGTTTTAATCCGCTGGTGATTTTTGCGGATCCAGTTTGAGTATCAAATAAACCCGGCAGAGCAGAGAGCGTTTTCTCCACAACATCACTCATTTCAGCACGACAAAACAGATTATAACACACAGCCGAGACCCTACATAGATAAGTACATTACAGGAGGAGAAATACCCATACAATACCTATACTACAGTCATAACACACTGTATGAAAACACAAACCATCATGACTAGACTTCCTCGCCGCCTACAGGAAGTTCGCTCCAGTTTTCATAATAAAAGTCCCACGAGTGCTTTTACTGTTAAAGGAATATTTTACCATAATAATAATAATAATAATTAGTATTATTATAAGCGCGATTATTTTTTAAATTAAATTATGAATACAATATATATTTTTAATACTTTCACTGTTAAATAAACTATATATATATACTGTATATATATATACTGTATATATATATATATATATATATATATATATATATATATATATATATATACTTTTTTTTTACAAAACTATATGCATATTTTTAAGCAGAATGAAATACCAATACAATGAAATTTGGTAAATGTAAAAAAATGTATATTCATTTATAAAAGCTAAATAATGGAAAATGAATAAGCAAACTAATTAGGGTTACACGGAAGGAAAAATAATGTGTTGTAATAGAGTTTTGATGATGACAGGCTTTTCATTTTTAGATGAATTGCCTCTTTCTATTAACTCTACAAAACTCACTTTAACCATTAGGCTTTACTATACAGTTATGTTAACATTCCATATCAATAAATACTTTTTTAAAAATAAAACTATTCGAATATCAATAACAGGCACTTCATTGAACATGAAATAAAGAGACACAACATGGCTTTCAGTGTTTAAAATCCTTTTTTTTTATGTATATTGATAACTGTGTCGATATGACAACTTATATATTATGGTATATACACTTTGCTACAGTAAGAAAGAACAACTATAGTGGCATAATAATTAAATGACTATCAAACCATTATAAGAGATCATAACTATATCTGATATCTTGCATATCAGATATAGTGTCCGCTAAACAATATTACCCGTTCCACTTATTAACAATCGTCAATCTGGTAAATAATCTTTGTTGAGCCTCAACCTCATGCACAGACCTAAACAACATGGATTACATTTGTATTGAATGGATTAATGTTTAAGATAAATTATTTCTTGGATCAAAGTTGGAATGTGTTCAAATACATTCATACACACAAACTAGAACAGCATTATAGAGGGGGAGTTGCTGCCATAGAAACCATCCAAGGCCATCCCATAATATCAAGCGTGGTGTGAACGGAGTGAGTGTGCTGATAAGAGCTGGAAGTGGATGCACTACAGTCTGTCTGTGTTATTCACTCTACTGCACTCAACACTATTAGAGTCTGCGGTTATCCTTGATTCCTGATAAAAGTGAGAAATGTGAAACTCAACCAGTCTGAGGTTCAGGCAACATTCAGGCCCAGATCTAAAAAAAAGAAAAGAAAGACAATCTCTGAGACTTTCATCACATTGCTTAATATGCTTAGACTGACTGTATTGAGAAATGTTTTCCACTGACCCGTAAAGTGTGATCCCAAGATCCCGAGCAGAACGATGTTCCGTCCGGAGAGACGCGGAGTGTGCTAACTCTGTTTTCATGTCCGAACAAGATGGACACGCGAGTGCCCTTTAAAACGTCCCATACATTGATTGTGTAGTCATTGTAACCACCAAACAGCAGTCTCCCTGCACAAAGATATTAGCATAGCATAAACAACAAACTCGTTCAAAAAGAAAATGAATCTTGGTCATTTTGCTGGAGACATACATAAATATATGTGTTTGCTTTATAAAATGTGCTTTGTTATGTGATATTTTTGTTGACTGCAGCTTTAGAAGATCAACCATGTGTGAAGAAAGATGGAATGGAATGTTGGCATTTTTGGAAAGGAATAACAACATATTTGCACACTTTACAGTAAATATTCTGCATACAATTAAAAAAAATATATAATCTGAACAAGCATGCACCATGCTAAGGGTTTTCAAACTGGAGCAAATAAAGTAATAAACAATTTATTAAAGAATAAAAAGGCATTAAAAATATGTAAAATTTTATATAATATTAATATATTTTTTACACATAAATTATGCATACATTGAAAGTAAAAAAAATATGTAAAATGTATATGTAAAAAGCAGCACTGGACTTCAGGCATTTTGGCATTTCCTTCTCCCCAGTCTTCCTCCAGACTCTGACACCTTGATTTCCGAATGACATGCAAAATTTGCTTTCATCCGAAAAAAGTACTTTGGACCACTGAGCAACAGTCCAGTGCTGCTTCTCTGTAGTCCAGGTCAGGCGCTTCTGCCGCTGTTTCTGGTTCAAAAGTGGCTTGACCTGGGGAATGCGGCACCTGTAGCCCATTTCCTGCACACGCCTGTGCACGGTGGCTCTGGATGTTTCTACTCCAGACTCAGTCCACTGCTTCCGCAGGTCCCCCAAGGTCTGGAATCGGTCCTTCTCCACAATCTTCCTCAGGGTCCGGTCATCTCTTCTCGTTGTGCAGCGTTTTTTGCCACACTTTTTCCTTCCCACAGACTTCCCACTGAGGTGCCTTGATACAGCACTCTGGGAACAGCCTATTTGTTCAGAAATTTCTTTCTGTGTCTTACCCTCTTGCTTGAGGGTGTCAATGATGGCCTTCTGGACAGCAGTCAGGTCGGCAGTCTTACCCATGATTGCGGTTTTGAGTAATGAAACAGGCTGGGAGTTTTTAAAAGCCTCAGGAATCTTTTGCAGGTGTTTAGAGTTAATTAGTTGATTCAGATGATTAGGTTAATAGCTCGTTTAGAGACCCTTTTCATGATATGCTAATTTTTTGAGATAGGAATTTGGGGTTTTCATGAGCTGTATGCCAAAATCATCAGTATTAAAACAATAAAAGACCTGAAATATTTCAGTTGGTGTGCAATGAATCTAAAATATATGAAAGTTTAATTTTTATCATTACATTATGGAAAATAATGAACTTTATCACAATACGCTAATTTTTTGAGAAGGACCTGTATATATATATTACAAAAAGAAAGTTAGAAAAAAGTTAATATATAATATTAATATATTTATAAAGGTCACATTTACATATTTTATATAAAAAAGTAGATTTATATTGAATAAAAAATATATATATATTGTATGTGTGTGTATGCTAGTATTCCATTAATTCTGGTTTCTAAAGATTTAGTGAAGCGAATTAATGTGATTAATTACAATTATTTTATAGTTATATTTTTCTCTTCAAGTTTATACATTACATCTAAAAGTAATCTAATGATGGCAGAATAATATGGTCAATATACTATACAATATAATATATCAGAAAATATTAATAATAATAAATATTTTAACAATAAAAAAAATCCAGATAATGTTTTATATATTGGTCTGATAACAGTATTGAGTTTATATATATATAAATATATATATATATATATATATATATATATATATATATATATATATATATATAAACTCAATACTGTTATCAGACCAATCAAATAGTGAGTTGAGAAGGAGATATTATAAATTGTGTTTGATATTACTTTCATTGATCACACTGAACAAGGGAGGTTGAGTGCACTGAATTGTGGGATACAGTACACTACAGTGTGTTCTGGATAAGCACTGTACATTTTGCAAAAGCAATAGGTTCTGTGAGTACAGGTGAAACTCGAAAAATTAGAATATCATGCAACAGTATATGTATTTCAGTAATTCAAACTAATATATTTAGAATATATAACTATGTACATATGCATGATTATACTTTTCAGAGGGCCGACATTTCTGTATTTAAAATCCGTTTTTTAATTGATTTCTTGTAATATTATAATTTTCTGAGATTTTGAATTTGGGGTTTTCATAAGCTGTAAGCCATAATCATCAAAATTATAACTTTTGCACAGTACTGCTCACCGCTGAGAGAGAAATCCACACTAGAGGCTCCAAATATGATGCTCTCTTTGGAATAAATGGCCACCTCTCTGTCTGCCCTCAAGTCATAGAGACGACACTATAAACACATACAATGAGGACAAGATTGAATGCATTTTTCATTATTTCAACACAGGAAGTATGAAAAAACGAAAGGAAAGAACAGACTCACAGTAGCGTCATCTGAGCCTGAAGCGAAAGCATCTCCGCTTGGGTAGTACCTGCAGTGATATAAAATATGAGCAGTCATGTCACTGTCTCGCTCGGTAAACATTCAACAATACTCGAAAGTGCAGCCAAAGACAAGTCAGATCAGTCGACGGCCATTGCCTTTTTATGGTCATAACATTTTGAGTGTTTACAGACTATAAATATTGACCAGCATCGTAAAGGCCTGAGTCTACTTGTTATTTTTATGCTCTATGACAAAACCTGAATGGGGGGAAAACAGGCCTGAGGACACTTACCGC
Source organism: Siphateles boraxobius (assembly GCF_051911475.1). Lineage (NCBI taxonomy): Eukaryota > Metazoa > Chordata > Actinopteri > Cypriniformes > Leuciscidae > Siphateles > Siphateles boraxobius. The sequence continues at coordinate 1,474,873 of NW_027509192.1, forward strand.
ACACTGTTGATGTCTGATTCATGAGTCTCAAAAGACTGGACACACTGTCCCGTGCGCAAGTCCCACACACAAGCCTTCTTATCGCAGCCCTGAGAGGCGAGAACATACAGGTCACTGCACAGGCATGTTAACAGCTCCATTGTGCTCATGTGTCTGTGTGTGAATGAATGCTGTGTGTGGGCTTGTGGGTACCAGAGTGTCCCCAGATGAACAGCAAAACCAGACAAAACATCCTCGAGGGGATGACCAGAAAAAAGGTTAATAAAGTGACTAAATAATAAAAAAATACCCATCATCTACCCAATAATTCATCATCTAAAAGACCCAGGCCTGATTCCACAGACAGGGCTTAGATTAAGCCATGATTAGGCCTTAGTTCAATTAGAACAACTTATTAGACGCTCAGCATTTTCAATGGACATAATTTTGACATCGACACTATGAGTAAAAACTGCCATGTAAATATTTTTTTATATTATCTTATAATTTGAATACTTGGACACATGGATCCATTATACTGTTACACAAGTGTTTTCTATCTCAACTGTTTATGTTTACTTAAAACATAACTGTGTTTATGCAACAGCATTTTGAAATCATTTTGTGTTTATTTGACTGTTTAATTGCAATTAGCAGGCAAAAAGCACTCAATTTAGCACAGAGGCGGTTTTATGTGCCACAATTTAGATGCGAGCACAAAATCTGTGGGAATGAGTCAAATTATGCACAATACGCACAATCCCACGCCGAAATTCAAACCCTGTAACAGCAAAAATATTAATCCGGAGCAAATGAAACGAGTGAGTGAGGAGAGGCGGGTTTGTGTGTCACTCGCTGTCGGAGAGATGAGAGATAGAAAAAGTGCAGCTGGTATCCTGTATCTATTCTGTGGAAAATTAGTATTTGAAGCATTTCAGATATTTCAGTATCGATATGTATCGAAAATAGATATTTTTACAACACTACATTGCACCTAGTTTATTATTCTTTAAAAGACAAAAAAAATATATATATATATATTCCAAGCCGCCAAAGTGGCTAGTAGGAGTGACTGCGTTACACACCACTGCTGAAATACACACACATTTGGTAGGTTGTCGGGTGCTAATGTCAAGCCCTTGCTGGTGTGCATCTTGGGACAAAACAAGTTGCTTTCAGTTAGGACAGATCAAACATGCATTTTAGTCTGGGACTAGGCTCATGCCTTCATCTCATTCAAAGCTTATGTAAGGTAATTCTTGATGAAATTGAAGATTATGTAAGGTAACGTGTGACATTCATGGCGAGGGCCAGTGTGTAGGATGAGCAGTGCTGTCCCCACCCCTGACACAAAAGTGTTTCCGGTCTCAGACGGGGCAAGGTCCAGACACAGCACATCAGCCGCGTGTCCATGCAAACTCTGCAGCATCTGACCGCTCTCTACATCCCACAGAGCACACGTGCCGTCGCCGCTGGACGTCAGGATCTACCGCGAACACAAAACACACGGCAGTCGGTACAATGCAAGACTGTTCTCATTATTTCATCCTTCATTGAAGCATACCTGCATATCTGAGTTTGTAAAGCAGCATGCAGACAGGTAGTTGGTGTGCATGGCCACTGATTTCTTCTTGGCGGCAAGGTTTTCGTTCTTGTCCAGGGATAGAGGGTACACAGAGCACTTATTGTCCAACCCACTGAGAAAAACAACAGATAGGTTAGTAAAATAACTCTGCCGAAGAGTGAATATTAAAGATGAAGATAGCAAGCAAATTCCCACCAATATTAGCTTCATATTGTTTTTTTCAAACAAGGTTATTTTGTTTTTACTAAACTTTCAAATTGAAGTGTGTGACATCTGCGCCAACTAGTGGCACCAAATGGAACTGCATCAAATACTGTTTCCAAACATGTTTCCTAAAAGCTTCTTCTGCCACTGTAAATTATTTTAGTATTATTTATATAATATTACAAATTTGAATGATATTTAGAATCAGTAATTAATAAACTAATTTAACTATTAATTATAATAACCCTGTCCACTGGTCAGAGAAACAGGAGGTCCTGTCCAAAATGTATGAAATGAAGTAGAGCCAGAAGTTCACTGCTCAAAAAAAAGGCTATAATGGTCTTAATCAGAGGAAGCCTTTGCTATTTGGAGCCCCGTTTCAAAGAAACAGTCGGATTATAGCCTAGTAACTAATTGTTTATTGAATTGTTGTATAAAATCTATATTGCATTTGCAAACGTGCTGATATTCGGGAAAACAGCACTTTTGCTTGTGTGATATTGCTAATTAATACTTAAAACTAACTTATTTTGCACCATATCTTGGTTTTTGGAAGCATTTTTTAATCATTTTTTGAGGCATTTTTACCTCAAGCCCTGGTTATTTCTGCCCCTGGTGTGTGTGTGTGTGTTGCGTGATGGCAAGGGGCAGTGCTCTTTTTCAAGCGCAAGCTAATGTTGCGAGGCCCGTTTCAAGTGAAACGGATGAAACATGGCAAAGACCGCTACTGCTCTTGATTTAGAAAGGAGCCAGAGACTCACCCACAAGCCACTGCACATCCAGACGGGGCATAAGCGCAGGCCATGACCCACGTACAGGGCATAGTCACTGCATGCTCCTGTCAAAACATTTGAAATAATGAGAATGGAGCTGTAAAATATGTAATTAAAAAACAATAAGGCTTATAAATGAAGTTAAATAATATTATATTAAAAATTGAACCACACTTTTAATCAATATTAGTCATTAGCAGTCTCTTTTCACCTTATTTGTTGTAAACGCATCCCATACAATCACCTTTCCATCCTAGAATACAGGAGAAAATTAAATAATGAATGATAAAAATAAATAATTCCACATAAAAATAGGCCCTCCTTGATGTATTTATGTTTATAGACTGACCTGAGACGAGCTGACGATTCTCCTCCTGTCTTTACACCAGTCCATACACAAGACTTTATTTCCATGGCCTTTCAGCGTTCGTCTGGTCTTCATGACAAACTGACCCAAAGCCTCAATCTTCTCCGCCACTTGATGTACTGATTGAAAAAAACACAATATTAACGCCATTTTGTTTATTTCGTGTTTCTATCCTTAATGAACCTGCCTTCATATTCCTACATCACAAACATTTGCTGGCAGTAATGATATACATATATATATGTGTGTGTGTATATGTGTATATACATACACACAAATATATGTATATATTTTTACAAACTTATGTTAGATGTGATGAATCACGATTAATAGTTTTGACAGCGCTTAAATTAATACATAAATAAAAATGTATAAAGTAATAAAATAAAAAATACATAACACAAAATAACTAAATAAAAAACTACCAAATAAATACATTTTAAAAGCTTAAAAACTGAATAAGAATTCTCCGTATGAAGTCATTTCTTAGCAGTGTTGTTACTGTGTAACGTAACAAACAAACTATTAAAAACCGTTTGAGGCAATTATAAAGCTGAAATAAAAGAAAATATTAAATGAAAAGCTTAAACTTAAAACTATAAATGTTCCTACTATTTAGTTTTTTACTTGTTTTAGTATGAAATAATAATACTGTAAATGAAAGCTAAATAGAATATTTAAAGAGAAAATAGCGAATATAAAAGGACAAAAGCACGACTAGAACTTAAACTAAAACCGAATATATAAAAATAAAAGCTAATTCAAAATATGAATACTAGTAGGCTATATAATAATACTGAAATAACACTGATTCTTAGTAATGACTGCCCTGTTTTTCTCAGAATATCCCAATGTGATGCTGAACGGAAAATAAAGCGCTCCCTCGCCACCTCCACCATTATCATCCTCATTACCTTTCTGAACACTAATCACTTTATCTGATGACTGATTGCTATGATTTCCTGATTCACGGAACACATCCAGACACATAACGGCAGCAATGCTTATTATTATATGATAATTAAGCTCCTGACATACGTCTTCATTAAACACACATACGGCGGTTTAACGGTTCTTACGCTCGACATCGTGCAGTTTGGCTCTCTCGTCCTCCAGCTTCGTCTTCAGCGTCTCGGATTCGGTTTTGAGCGTCGACAGAGTGTCGCTAGGCTGCTCTGCCACTTCCTGCGCGGCCATTGCCACGAGAAAACACAAGTTTCGCGGAGGAGAGGAGTGTTTTGTCGGGGAGAGGAGAGCAGGGACGCGGAGGAGAGCCTGGAGACGGAGCGCACTGATGCTGGATGATGCAGCTGGCGTGACGTCATGAGGGGCGCGCGCACGCTCTCGCGCATCCGCTTGAAACCCCAGAGAGTCACTCGGATGTGCGTTATATTATACTGTATCCTCCTGATGATGATGATCAATATTTGCGCTTTCTACATCTGGAAGGGCTTCTCAAATCCCTGACTGGAAAATATATTCTCTATAACTTCACTACTTCATTTTAACAATCTAAAGATTTACCACATTTTTTTTTACTTATATTATTGTAAAATTAGTTCATTTATGTATAATGTAAATATTTTATTATATTCTTAACATTTTTGTTTAAAAATAGTGAAACCTATGTGTATTGTGTAGGGCCATAGTGTTATGTGATATTTTTTATGATAATTAAAGTAAAGCTAATATTAAAAAAATAAAGATGTGTTCCTGGTAGAATTTGATGTACTGCTTTTAATGCGTTGATTTTAAAAAAAAAGTGTCCTGATGATTTTCATTTCCTAATTAGAGTATGGAGAATACGCAAATGATCATTGAAAACTAAAACTACAGCAATGAATAATGAAAAAAAAAAAGAAAAGCGTAATTTTTTGCTATATATATTCGATTAATTGCATCTAACATAAAAGTTTGTTTATATATGTGTGATGTATATAAACATATATGTGTGTGTGTATGTATATATATATATATACTTATTGTTGTATGATAATGTGATATATATATATACACACACAAACATATTATATAAACACAAACTTTTATGTTGGATGTGATTGATCGATTTGACTGCACTAATATATATTATTTTTAAAATTCACCCTGTGAGATTTACTAATTGCTAGATAAGTTCTTGGGGTTTCCTTCTCTAGTCCTCAGAGAGTTAACCATCATAAATATTGCATTTCCACTGCATATTGTGAGAGCTATGGTGGATGGCAAAGAGAGAAGAAAGAAGGACTCATTTGGCAGTTGTGTTTATTGATTTATTTCTGGTGTATAAAAAATTCAACGGAAGAGCAATTTGTGACAGTAATTATTTAGGATTTACAGAATGGAGTTGGACATTTAAGGTTGGTTTGGGTTATTAAAATCTGTTACAATGGTTATTCATGGTTGATCTTGTAAAAAACGATTCTAAAACATACTATTTAGAGAACATGTGATTAAAATATTTATAAATAAATCTAAAATATACAAATGTTAGCAGTTATTTCATAATGCATTCAGGTCAGCACACATCCTGATCTTAAGTACTGGTGTCAGTTGAATAAACACAGTTAAAACTGTCTTCAGAACTAGTCTGACCAACTAGCAGTTTGACAAAGGGTGATTAGTCTTACATTTCAGGTTCAAATTATCTACATTTTTATGTAATTGACTATTTAATTAAAGTTATGACTAGTCTTACAGAAAAAATGTAGATGTCTGAACATTTTATGCAACTGGCCCCTGGTTCTGAACTTCTGATATCAATAAGGTCAGAGGTTAAAGGTCAAATACGAGTGGCGAAGCCCAGACGGAGGCTGCTGGGCACCTGCAGGAGTTCCAGTGCTTGTGGCGAGGAGCAAAAGGGAAAGGTGACCTGGAAACGATACTGTGAATCCATCATGAGCTGAGACGAGCCCTCGCGCTCCTGCAGCAATGCCTGTTGCCATGGAGACAAAAACAAAGGCCAATCAGAGGTCTAGGTGATGCTCAATACTACAATAGAGTACATTAGTTCCCGCCCCCTTTTTCAGCAGCACTGGTTCCAGAGGTATTGTTTCCCATAGGGATTTTAAAAAAAAAGTCTTAATCAAAGTGTTATAAGCCATGAACCTAGCCAATCAGCTACGAGGTGAATCACAACATTACAAACTTTAATCTGAAGCTAAAAAGATTTTAAAAAGAGGACAAAATGACAAAGCACAAGACTGTGTACTTAACGGCTTTAGTGAGGGGAAGAACAACAATCCCATGAAGCATTGCAAAAAGCATTATCTAATTTAAAACAATGGAGAAATATTAAACTTCTCATGTACAACTGTTGATTATCTATATGAAAACAATAAATTCTAAGTTTATTGCATATATATATATACATACACAAATATTTAAGTATTTTGAGAGCTTAGAGATCAACTCGATCACATCCGCAGTGATTAATGTGGTGGAGCTAAAGAGCAATTTAGGCGTGTGTTGCTTTTTTCTAATCACTGATTGGTGGAATTTCTACGCATCATGCGTAATGTAGTTTTTCCACTAGTAATTCTGCTGTTAAATATGATCATTTTTAAAATAGGCTGAAATAAACATTAACAACCTCGTAGCTTTTAAGTTATCATTATAAATCAATTTCCTTGTATTTTTACATCCAGAACCTGACTGTTGCGGTCTATTGATTTGTGATCATTTACCTTTATACTACTGTTATAAAAAGGCTTTTAAAAGAAATTAATACTTTTATTCAGCAAAGATGCATTAAATTGAACCAAAGTGATAATGTTACAAATGATTTATATTTTAAATAAATGCTGCTTTCTATTCATCAAAGAAAGCATGTATCATAGTTTACACAAAAATATGAAGCGTCATAACTGTTTTAACATTGATATAATTAGAAATGTTTCTTGAGCAGCGAATCAGCATATTAGAATGATTTCTGAAGGATCATGTGACACTGAAGACTGAAGTAAATTCAGCTTTGCATCACAGGAATAAATTTCATTTGAACATATATTCAAATAGAAAACAGTTATTTAAAACTGAAATATTATCGCACAATTTTCACTCTAATTATACCGATCGCAAACTTTGAAACGGTAATAAATCTGCTTAAAAAAAATAAATAAAAAATCTTACCTGCACTTTGCGGACAAAGGACGGAGCCACTCGCTTTTCAAAATCATCAATGGGTGTGTAGGAGTTTAGGATTTTCACAATCTACAAAACAACCAGATTCCGGAGGTTTTTATAAATTAAGACAAAAATGGAACTTCTACAGGCATGTTGGCACAGTTTAGGTTCCTCTAAAATGAATTAGTGGCCAGACGGCATATATGTAGAGCGGCACCTGCACGGACGAGAGCTCGGAGCATCTCTGCTTGATCTCGGCTGCGTCTTCATCGGTGGTCTTGTTGACCTGAAGAAGCCAGGCGACCTGAGACAGCGGCCCCAGTGTTTCCATGGCACAGCTGCTCTGCAGACCCTTCTCTCGCAGCCACTCCTCCAGGTAACTGATGTTACACCTGTAAAAGAAAGATGCTCCATTAAACTTTCAGAAAGGCAAACTAGCATCCTACCCATACTATTTGTGCAGTAATCTCAACTTAATTTCCTGTGTGATGAATAAAGTCAAACAGGAAATGACATCCAATGAAATCTCTTTCTTGACTCACTGTTCTGGCAAGTTAAGACATTTTAATGCAAATTCTAATTAAAATCTAAATATGCAACATATTGGAAACTAATTAAAATATAATAACATCATGCAACATATTGAAGTCATGTGCAGTTTAATATATGCAATATACAGTAGTAGGCTACAGTATATACAGTATATTCACTAGTGTTCAAATATTTGGGGTTGGTAAGATTTTTTTTAAATAAGTTTTTGAAATAAAACACCAAATCTTTATTAATTTGATCAAAAATACAGTAAAAACAGTAATATTGTGAAATATTATTGCAATTTAAAATAACTGTTTTATATTTTATTAATCTTTTAAATGTTTTTATGTGTATATACTGCATTTTCATTTTAGTTAAAGTTTTAGTAATTTTGTTGTGTTTTTGACATGTTTAAGGTTTTTCATTATAAATGTTTATTTTAGCTTTAGTTTCAGTTATTTTAGTACATCAAGTTAAACTACATTAAAACGAGAAATTTTACCTTGAACATAAATGTTATTATTTACTTTAATAAAAAAAAAAAAAAAATATATATATATATATATATAAATAAAAAATGTACTATTATTTTATTTTATAACATTTATTTTTAAACATTTTATGTTTATTGTTTTATTTAACTATAATAACCCTGATTGTCAGCATCATTACTCCAGTCTTCAGTGCCAAACGATCCTTCAGAAATCATTCTAATATGATGATTTGTTGCTCGAGAAACATTTCTGATAATTATCAATGTTAAAAAGCAGTTGTGCTGATTCATATTTGTGGAAACCATGATACATTTTTTCAGGATTCTTTGATGAATAGAAAGTAAAGAAGAGCAGCATTTATTTGAAACGGAAATCTTTTAGAACATTCTCAATGTCTTTAGTGTCACTCTTGATCAATTGAATGCATCCTCACTGAATAAAAGTAGCGCATACACACACACACACACACCTGATCTGCATGCCCTTACGGCAGGAGCACAGGTCCTTACGGAGCAGAATGCTGTTCACCGAGGTGGATCCGATGAGGTAGAAGAGCTGTCTTATGACCTGACCCTGCAGCTGCGTCTCCATGCCCTGCTGAGCCATGCTGGTGTGGAACGAGCCGAGCTGCTGCAGGATCGAGCTCACGCTGAACGCCTCAGTCCCGCTGAGCTCCCCGCCATCCTCGTACACGCTGTTCGAGCGCTTGCGGACACCGGTGGGCTTCATGCTGGAGATTCCCTGGAGGCTTTCGTGCTCCAGCATCCCGGGGACTGAACAGAGAGAGGGGATTTTTTTCTACAAGAAGGACCAAAGAAATATGCATTATGTAAATGCCAGTGTATGAACTTGATTTCCATACTGATCATGGGAAAGAGCGCGTCCTCCATCACGCTGATGAACTGATGGTAGATGTTGATGGCGAGGTCGCTGAGAATCTGCCGGTGCTCTGACAGGTCGAAGTTCTTCAGGCAGTTCTTGTTCTGACGAGGCGTGTTGTGCTTCATGAACTCCTGTTGATGGAGGGATATCAAGGAATCTCATTGGTTGAATTCAGGTATTATATAAATAAGATATCTGAGACCCTTTGAAATGATGTGGTGATGTATTAATAATAATACATTGTATTAAGGGCTTGACATGAGCTTTTTTGCTCACCATCAACTGTGGCTAGTGGTTTTCCAATGTTTCTAGCCACTCAGCGTTTTCACTGGCCACAATTTTGACATTGATACCATGGGGAAAAACTGCCATTTTGATATTTTTAATATTCTCTTATTATTTGGCAGCAGGTATATAAGGCTGCTGTCACTTTAAGACCTGACGCACAGATCCATTATACTGTTACAGAAGCATTTTCTTTCTCAACTGTTTACGTTCACTTAAAACATACAGTATTCATATATACATACATACAGTAACTGACTGTTTACATGAATACTCGCCAAGATTTTTGTGTATTTGATTGTTTCAGCGCAATAAGCAGCGAAAAAAAAAACTTAAAATGTAGCGCTGAGAGGCGGCTTTACGTGCCGCACTTTAGGTGTGTGAGCACAAAATCTGCGGGAATAAGTAAAATTATTTGCAATATGTGCAATTCCTCGTCCAAATTCAAGTCCTGTAACACCAACAATATTCATCTGGAGTCATTCAAATGAAACGAGTGAGTGAGGAGAGGCGGGTTTGTGTGTCACTCGCTGTCGGAGAGATGAGAGAGAGAGAGAGAGAGAGAGAGAGAGAGAGAGCTGGTATCCTGTATCTATTCTGCGGAAAATGATTATTGGAAGTGTTTCAGATATTTCAGTATTGACATATATTGAAAAATCTATATTTTTGACAACAATACATTGCACCTAGTTACTATTTCAGTTGCATTGTTAAAAGACTACAATTAAAAAAATATATATATTATATATAAAATTCAACCCGTCAAAGTTTCTAGTCGGAGTGACTGCGTTACACACCACTGCTGAAATACACACACATTTGGAGGGTTGGTGGGTATTAATGTCAAGCCCTGATTGTATTTATAATGTGCTTTTCTCACACCCAAAGTGCTACAAAACAAGAAATGGAAGTAAAATACAGTAACTACAGACATAATACAATACAATAAATGCAGTAAAACAGACATTAAATAACTCAATACTCTATTGAAGAGTTAAATGTATCCATTGAATGTACATTTTATTGGGTCTTTATTAGTAAAGGAGAAAGACATACCTCGTCCCCGCTGTACTGTTTGAGACAGTTGAGGAAGTGATATGTGTTGGAGAGCCAAAAGGACAGAACTTCAAAATTCTCCTGGTGGCCCTGAAATCATAATCATCATCATAATCATCATCACTTAGGAAACCTACGGACATGCAGCAGCAAAGCCCCATGTCAGAGGATTCTGAAGAGTGTGTTTGAAAGAGGCAGAATACATGCAAGCTGCTAGTTTGATGATATTCATCTATTTTGGTCATGCCAGTTTTGTTTGAATTGCATTAGTTTGCTTGAAATTAAAACATAATGCAGCGTGTGTTAGAAGTAATTCATACTTCACTGTAAAGTAAAAAGAGAAAAAGTCCCTTACCGATATGATCTCTTTTATGGCAGTAATGATGCCGTGCATGAGGGACTTGAGCTTGTTTCCATCGTTGAGGTAATCGGAGTGTCTCACACACATGAAGAGGAGATGTGCAGCCAGACCAGGGATCATCTGCACACCCACACCGCGAGGTTTCAGATCTGCAGATTACAAACCACTTATTAAGTTATGAGTTATGATTTTAACTTAGACAGGCTTCACAATATAGATTTACCGAGTATGAGCGTCCGGATCAGCCTGCCTTCATCCTCCTTCTTGTACTCCAACATGCCCAAGTACTCTTTGGGCACGGCCGGTACTGCTTTCTGATTGGCTGATGAGAGTATGCAACATGCAGAGGATGAGAACGGATTGACTAAATGTGAAAGCAGGTAAATGAAGAGAGTTTTACCTGTCACATGTGTTTGAAGAGCTTTGATTTGGTCTTGAAGTCGTTTTATCAATCTGTCCTTCATGTCTGACTGCTCCTCAAAGTCCTGAAACAAGAAGAAAATCATCTTAACACATTAGATTAAGATTAACAAATTTACTTTTTGGTTCGCCAAATACCTAAATGTCCTTCAGGAAGACAGATTTTTGTGGCACTAACAGTCTAAATTTTAAATATATGCATAAATAAATAAATAGATAAAATAAATAAATAAATCCGCACATTCATGCATTAATGAAACATATACAGAGTATATTGTATTATTGTACTGTTTTTGCTATGAGGGGGTGCTTTTATTTATTATGCATGTATGCTTTGGAAAGAAAAAGCTAAATGAATGCATGTAAGCACCTATGCAATCATGAGCGTGACCTTTCACACACACCATATTCTCAGCTGTGAGGCGTGACGTCTCCTGTCTGAGTTTGTTCTTGGCTTCGCTCTCTGAGAGCTGAGCTTTCTGTAGCTGCTGGTTCTGCTCCTGGAGGTCAGCCATCTGTCTCTCCATCTCTTCTCTTCTTCTCTCGCTCTCTGTAATCCTCTCCTCCAGGTGCCTGTGAACAGAAGCACAACAGCTGCTCCTTCAGCCTTGTGCCACAGTCTGTAGTGTAAATATAGTTTGAGGGTAATAAACGCCTCACCTGCATTGTGATTGCCCCTCTTCAACAGTGTGCTGAATCTCTTTTGATAACTCCTTTATTTTTGCTGCAACATAAAATTTAAGTTGTAAAGAACTGCCAACAGATAAAACATTTTCATATTTAGGCCTACCACAACTGAATAAACAGATGGCTCAGTCTGTTGTGATTGGTCTACTCTGCTCTGATTGGTCAGTTGACCCAGTCTGTTAAGATTGGTCTACTCTGCTCTGATTGGTCAGTTGACCCAGTCTGTTAAGATTGGTCTACTCTGCTCTGATTGGTCAGATGGCCCAGTTAGTTGTGATTGGTCTACTCTACTACAGTGTTTGAGGGCAGGTCAAGTAGACGTTGTTTGCAGGCATTATGAAAATTTGTTACAAACCTACGTAGGTTTGTGCAGGAAGTAAGACTGGAATCACTGACGACTCGTTTCAGGCAGTTTAGAATCGGTTCTTTCTTTTAGGACACAATAACTCACTTTGATCTTTGAAACTTTGCAGACCTTTTACATTCACAAACAGCTATATTACACTACATGAAATGTAATATTCGTAAAAAAAAAAAGCATAATAGGGCACTTTAAAAAATTGTGTAACATCATATCCTGCAGTCCAGATCTGTCCAAAATATTTTTTCACATGCATAACACCTAGTGTATATAAAATGTGGTTGGCTTACCGCTCATCTCAGCGCTCTGATCTTGTAACTGGGTCTCAAGCTCGTGTTTGTGGCGGTTCAGCTCCGACACCTGCTGCTTCAGTTCTGGAATCACCTGCACACAGGAAGTCACCATCATCACCAGGTGACTGTGTTTATTGGTTGAGTAGATGATAGTTTCAACCAATCTGGGGAGTGGGGTGGGACTAAGCTTCAACAATCGTTCCTGTTTGGCTCAGAGGAACAAACCGCATGGGTTTCTTCAAACAATCAATGCTGATCAAAACTTGATGCAGTCACGTTCACTACGGAGCCTCTGAATGTCTAACTGAGAACAACGCAATACCACAGAAGAGCCGGGAATCTCCTATTTACAAGACTTTTAAAACATACAGATTGGATTAGCGGTTATTAAAGTTATTAAACATTTAAGAAATGAATAGTTATTTTTAAGGGTTAAAATTTGACTCTAAACAAACACAGAAGCTACATAAATACACTCTACCATGTTCTCAGCAGCGAGGCGGGCCACTTCCTGCCCGATGCTTTGGTTGACGCTACTTTTCTCCTGAAAGAGAGCTTTATGCTGCTCGTTCTCTCTGTTTAAATGTTCGTTTTTGTAGACCAGAGCTTCCAGTTGACTCTCATAAGCCTCTTTCTGCTCCCGCTGCTGAGCTTCCATCACCCTGAGAAAGAAGGACAGTAAATTTGCTAATTTGATGATATGGTCACCTATGTTGATGTATAATATATATTATATGTATATATACATAATTAGTATATATTATTTATATAAATGAAATAGTTGCAAAAGCATGTTTACTTTTCTTAAAAAGGGACGTTGTGTAGGAATTTCTCCCATCTAGCGGTGAAATTGTATTTTGCATTCAAACGAATTGTGCTCTCCAGCGCCTCGCTTTTTCAAATGCGTGTTGCATCTACGGTGGCTGTTATGTACCAAAAAGCTATGACAGTATGTCTTCTAACAGCACTTCGTCGAGTTTTCCTTTGGGTGAACAGGTTTGTTATTTCAAACAAACTGCAAGTTGACACAACGAACAAACGAATGTTACAGTATGAATTACTGACTGACTTGCCGGGGCCGTGAAGCGTCTCTCACTGCTCTGCTCCTCCGTTTCTGCTGCTTTCAGTCATGTGACGCTGGCTCTGAACGAAAACGCGTTGTGGAAACGTGCTGGCCTAGTACTTTTTGACCCTCTCTGCTATTATAGTTTTTCAAGATGGCAGAACGACATGGAAGCCTCCGTGGACCTCCCCATGTATATAAAGTAATAAATTCTTCGTTTACGAGGATAAGTCAGATAATTGGCAGAGGTATTTGTACACCATTGAGGACATATTTATGAATAAAAATATTGATTTTAGATAATAAAATACCTAAAAAACTACACATTGTCCCTTTAAGCACATTTTGATGAAAAAACAAAAAACACTTTTAAACTGATTAAACTGAAAACCTTTAGAGGTCATACTTTGCAGCTTTCTCCACGCCGTCAAAAGCAGTGAGAAGATCAGCTCCATCATCATTATCTGAGGCTTCTTTATTCAACCTGGAGTGAAAGAGACAATCAGAATCAAGCTAATCCAGATAACAATCAGCGCTGACAATCCCAGTACTCTGACGCACCTCTGCATGAGATCTTCCTCTGCGGTGTTACCGAGCAGCTGCCTCATGATTAAACTCATCTTAGCTGAGGGGATGAAAATGGATGAAGACAGCTCAGCGTTTTATAGTTTTACATTGTATTTTTCATTGTTTTATAATATGTTTTATACCTCTGGCTTGAAGACTTTGAGCTCTCTTGGTTTTATCAGCTTCAGCTCGTTGCATCTGCAGGCTGTTGATTTCTTTCCGTAAATCTGGTATGATCTTCAAATGTCACAAAAAAGTCATTGTGTGTGTGACTGACAGAGAAAAACCCTATACATTAAGGTCCATATTAATAACCAATGTATAAAGGCCTGTTTACAACAAGAACAGTAACTATAAAGAAAACTATAACAAAAACTAAAACTATATTATCTCTTTAAAGATTCTCTTGGATTCTGATTGGCTGTCAATGTTTTTTTTATAATTTATCAGCTGGAAATTTTTTATAGTTATCCTCCTTGGTTAACACTAGATTTGCATTTGCAGAAAGGAAAACTAGTGCTTCAAAAACTAGTGCTTGTATTTATTTATACAAATAAATATGCATGAACCACACATTCAAATATATAAATAATCAAATATAAATAATGTATACTGTATAATATTAGTAAAAAATAAAAAATAAAATATTCAATAATATTCAATATCAAAAAATATAAGGAGATATACTATTAATTAAATGATAATAAGAAAACTGGAGAATTACTTTGAAGAACTAAAAAAACAGATTAAAATTAAATAAAAATAAAAATACATGGTTAAAGCTTTCAACTTTGCATTTCCTTTAACAAATTTCACAACATTTACATTAACATTTCCCCAATCATTTCATTTATATTGTATTATTTTAGCATTGCAAGGCATTGAATCAATTATTTGTATATTTCCACGCACATTTGATTATTCACTTATGTTTTATTTTTGCAGGTTTCATCCTCAATATTCAATATTAGGCTTTGGCTAACTGTAAATGCCTTGGGACGCACTGTAATAAAACAGCCATTTGTAAATGTTCTTAAGAAACAAGAGAAAGGAAGAGTTGGAGTTGTGATTCACCTTGACGTGTTTGGTGAGCTGCATCAGTTGTTCTTGCAGTTCAGCGTGGACCTTCATGTCGTCCTCCACTTGCGTCTGGAGTCTGATTCGCTCCTCTCTCAGTCTACGGCTTTCCTCTTTCAGTGCTACGATCTCTTTATCCGAGTCCTCCTTCTGGAGTTCACTGTTGTGCTCCGCCACCCTGACAGATCACAGGACGGATTTGGACAAACTCGTTTAGACAAAGGTCTGATTGATAGCCAACAACTCAAAGTTGGGTCTGTTCCTCACAAAGTTATCTTTTTCGCTTCAGACGCCCACTTTTGGACCATTTCTATGGTGTTTTTTTGAGCTTGTGTATGAGCAACTTTGAGTTTCGCTGAGGAAATTAACTCAAATGTATTTGGAACGAGACGAGAGCGAGTAAATGATTTTTAGGGGAACTATCCCGTTAAAAAAGCACTCTTACTTTCTAAACCTCTCCTCTCTTTCCAGATCTTCCATCAGCTTTCTCTTTACATCCTCAAATTGATCTGGAAAACAAATGATTCGTTAGTTACAGTCACATACTCTTCATTATCACGGTTTTAAAAACAGCTCACTCTTCACCTTGCATCTGCAGGGTCGTGTCTTTCAGTTTCTGCTCTAAAGCTTTATTCACCTGAACCAGTTTCTCTTTTTCATTCTGAAGCAGAACGATTGCCTTAGAGAAGAGAACAAAGTGAACAACCTCATAATTATATTCAATACTGTATCAATACTACAAAGATATTGTACAAATCAGTGTGTCTATTACCTGTTTGGACTCTTCTGAGTTTGTTCTCGCCCTCTCCTCTAAAGCTGCCATCTCATTGGTTAGCTTTCCAAGCTCCGCCTCCAGAGCCTGAATCTTTTCTAGTCCGTGAGCTCGTGCATTAGACAAACTGGCGAGTCTCTCCATGAGGCCACGGTTCTCTTTATTCTAGAGGAAAAGAGAGAAAGGGCTTGTATTTCAGAGACACTGCAGTAAATTACATATTTAAAGAGTCCGGGCACTTTATTTTAATTTGTACATTTGATCAGCAGTGTTACATTTATTTTGGTTTTTATGTTTATATTTTCATTTTTCATTTTATTTTTATTAATTCTGTTAATGTGCTTTTGTCATTTTCATTAGTTTTTAAAAAAATATTTCTATTTAGCTTTAATTGATTTCATTATTAGTAATTTTCATTTTAGTAAATTTAATACATAATTTAATTTACTTAATTTACATTTTATAAAATATAAATATTCGTCATATTAGCTAATTTTATATTTAATTTAATATAATTTATCTGATTTATTAAATATAAATATTTGTCATTAGCCAATTTTATATTTAATTTAATATAACTTATCTAATTTATAAAATATAAATATTATAAATATTTTGAATTTTCTTTTTCTTTTTATATTTTCAGTTTCTGTTAAATTTTCATTTTAGTTTAGGTTTTAGTAATTTTATGTCCTTTTGTCATTTCATTATAGTTTTTAAAATATTCCTATTTCTTCTACTTAAATTCTATTAATTTTTTTTAAAAAGTATTAGTCATTTTAATTTTAGTAAATTTAATACTTCAACTTCAAATTATTTATTTCAGTTAGTTGAATAAGGAACATTTCTAAACAAGTTTTTTTAAGTTTTAATTGACCTAATATTTACATTTAATTGTATCATATATCAGTATGCATTTTCCCTGTAAATCAGACCTGTGACACTGGCAGTGTCAACCTTTACCAAATGTTCTTCAAGTTACTTTGAAGCAGGTCACATGCTTTAAACATTCCATTATGAACAAATAAAGTCTCTTTAATATGTCAATTATTTCTCCCAAATTGTTACATTTTAGGCTGGGAAGAGTAAAGATGAGGATAATGCTGAGATACCAAAGTGGGAGATCTCAATATGAACACTTCTCAACAAGTGATCTGAGCTGCTCTCCACATTTATTTTAGAGTTCTAGATACTTACTGTACGTTAACTACTGAGCCGTTTCCATCTATTTTCATTCATACAAAAAGAAGTTTATGAGAAACATCTGAGACAAAGTTCATACTTAACTGAAATCTCCATTAAGTTTCCCTGAGATATGAACTAGCATCCTTGATCAATAACCTTTTCTAGGTTGTCTGGTCGTACCTGCTCTTCCACTTTCTTGCGCAGCTGCTGGACTCTGTAGGAAAGCTGAACGTTGATGACCAGCCGTCGCATTGTTTGAAACCGCCGGCGCACCAGCCAAGCTCGAGCGTACTTCTGCAGAACCAGAGCCTTGTGCTCCGCCACCATCTATAATAAAGAGACACGATCAAACTTGTGACCTGCACTGGTCAAAAACACTTCAACAAAATGTCAAACGATAAGACTGGCTGATTTGCCTTTCTGTAGCGTTTGCGGGCCATCCATCCTCTGGTGTAGGCCTGTATGATGACCGCAGCCCTCAGGACGAGCTGGTAAATCTTCCGCACCAGATACCCACGACAGTGTCTCTGAATCACCACAGCGGCCCAGCCCTGCTTCAGCGCCAGAGCGGTCACTGTGCGTCTGAGACAGAAAAGCAAGGTTTTTCAGGATAAATTCATTTCTGTGATCATCCTAACTATAATGTTCTTCAAAGGTAGCATATAACGTAAGTTCTGTGCTATTTTTTAGTTGACTATGTATAGAAAATTAAACAATATAACAGATCAATGTCAGTTGCGTCAGATCAGCTATATATCACATCAGCTTGACTTTATTTTAACCATTCATTTCCTTCTCTATGGGCCTCGAGTCAGTTCACTAGTGTAACAGCGTACGCTCCTGTTGTTGTACGTCACACGCATCACACACATGACCAGCGTCGGCCAATAGTGAGCCTAGCTCTACACAATCACACTACCTTAACTGACTAGAGGCCAACAGAGAAGGAAATGAATAGTTGAAATAAAGTCGTTATTTTTGTTTGTTTTTGCGCACAAAAAGTATTCTCGTCGCTTGATAAACTTAAGATTGAGCCACTGTAGTCACTTGGACAATTTTAACGATGTCTTTATACAATTTTCGAGGCCGGCAAGTTTCAATCCCCGAAGAAGCCTATGGAGGAGTGATCCAGCTCTCAGATTTCATCAAAAATATCTTAATTCGTGTCCTGAAGATGAACGAAGGTCTTACAGGGTTGAACAACATGAGGGAGAGTAAATACTGACAGAATTTTCATTTTTGGGTGAACTCTCCCTTTAAAATGATCAAAAGTGACAGTAAAGACATTTATAATGTTTCAAGAGATTTCTATTTCAAGTAAATGCTGTTCTTTTAAACAAAACACATTAAAGAATTTTGAAGAGTTCAAAGAATTTTCTATTCATCAAACAATCCTAAAAAAAAAAAAAATTCCACAAAAATATGCAGCAGCACAACTGTTTTCAACATTGATAATAATCTGAAATGTTACTTGAGCAGCAAATCAGCATATTAGATTTCTTAAGGATCATGTGACACTGAAGACTCCGCTTTTCATCACAGGAATAAATTACATTTGAAAATATATTCAGATAGAAAATAGTTATTTTAAATGAATGTAAAATACTGTCAAAACACTGTTTTGGATCGCTAGTGCTCTGGAAACACTCACCTGATCTGTTTCTTTCCACGCACGTACTGCTGTATAGTGATGGCAGCTTGTCTCATGTGCAGGAACCTGCGTCTCTGCCTCCAGCCCCTCACGTGCTTCTGAATGGTCACGCAAGCCGCACGCAGATGATCCAAACGCAGCTTCTCCAGGTACGCCACCTGCCCCGCCCGGAAGAAGATCTTCGTCCGGCCAAACTGGTACTGGTTGGAATCCTGTAATGCACCAAAGATGACACTTTTCAGAACATGGTTGAAGATCACAAGCTCTCAGATGAACCGCAGTGCAGTTCTCTTACAGGAATGAGTTTCTGCAGAACCGTCCTGCACGTCTGCTTCTTCTCTCCCAGCTTCAGCTCTGACTGGCTCATCAAGATACTGTAACGGCTGTAAAACTCTATATACGTCCACCTGTAAAGATAGACAGAGAGGATGAGACTTTACAGAAGAGAGTCTAAAAGATTGCTAATCTGAAGCAAGATGTTGCTCTGTGGTGTTTTAAACTTGCTTGGTTGGATCTTCTGAGGTGTTTTTGATGAATCTAGTGTGTCTCGAGATTTGACACACAATTTTTTTTTATAGATTTTGTTGTATTAAAATATGCGGAACTCTCACAAAAACATGTCCAGGTCACATTTCACACAAAGATTAAAAAACAAACAAAAAACAAACAAACAAGAAATATATTTTTTAAGGAAAATTATTCTAATGATGACACTGTGACATAGTTTTTGCAATTAAACACGATTCATAATACAATATATTTTTTAAATACTACATGAATATTTCTTTCACCTTACAGTAATTGTTTTTCAAATTATAGGGCTTTAAAAAATTTGTATTAACAAACCGGTAAATAAGTAAAGATACAAATAAATATGCATGAACCACACATTCAAATATATAAATAATCAAATGTAAATAATGTATACTAAATAATAAAATATGCAATAATATTCAATATCAAAAAATATAAGGACATACAATTAATTAAATATTTTTTTTTAGAATTACTATGAAGAACTAAAAAAACATTAGAGATTAAAATTTGAAGATTATTATTGGAATTAAAAGAAATGTAAATACAGTAAATAAAGTTCAAGCTTTCAATTTTGCATTTCCTTTAAAAAATTTCGCAACATTTACATTTATATTGTATTATTTTAGCATTGCTAGGAATTAAAACTATTACGTGTTTTTTTATTTTTCCACGCACATTTGATTATTCACTTATGTTTTATTTTTGCAGGTTTCATCCTCAATAGTCAATATTAGGCTTTGGTTTACTGTAAATGCCTTGGGAAGCACTGTAATAAAACAGCCATTTGTACCTGTTTACCAAATATTTATTACTGTTTTGAAGTAGTTTTTATTTTTATGTTTTCATTTTAATTTTAGTTCAAGTTTTAGTAATTTTGCTATGTGCTTTTGTCATTATTAGTTTTTTATATTTCTATGTAGTTTAAATTTATTAAAACTACATTTAATGCATTTTTTTCAGTTTTAGTAAATTTGTTATGTGCTTGTAATTTTTATCAGTTTTTTAATATTTCAATTTAGATTTAATTTAGTTTTAGTCATTTTGTTATGTGGCTTTTTGTTATTTTTATTCGTTTTTAATATTCACCGGTATATTTAGCATTCATTTATTAATGCTAGATATAAATATTAACAAAACTAATACAAATATTATATATATATATTTTATTAAATATATATTAATAAAATATTTTATTTCAGCTTCAACCTAAAACTATTTAATTTCAGTTAGCTGGTAAGGAAATATTTTATTTAATTTTTATTTTAGCTTTATTTCAATTAAATTTTTATACTTTTACTTAATGATGAAAATGAAAACACTGATATTCTGTCCTAAATATATACATCACAATAGATATGTCTTGTAAAAATATTTCTGTTTTGTGTCATTCAGTCACGTGATAACATACACATACAGTATGAAGATCACCGAGAGTCTTCACAGAAGCGTTCAAAATGAAGTTAAAAAGGCCACATCGTGATGTTTTGATGGTGCATTGAGAGTTTAGGCTGAACTAAAACTTGTGAGATGGTAGAAGATTTCTGAGAACTTCACATATAAGTTCTGGCAATTCACACAGAACCGACAGACGCACACCAACGCCGACAGTCACCAGATTACAGCACGTCACTTCTCACAGGATAACACACCGATCCGACAAAACTTGAGTTAATGCTGGTCACCTGGATGGGTAACTCTGGGCACTGATGCGGATGGTCTCCAGCACACCACAGGCCCTCAGCTGCTGCACCACACGCTTTGAGTCGTACCTGAGCAAACGCGTACACACACACATTTTCATTTACTGTATACAACCAACAGAAAGTTCCAAATACAATAATTCAGGCTTGTCACTTACTCAAATGGCAGTTTCTCCTCATTGGGTTTAATACAGCGCACATAATGAGGTGTAGTAGCGTTCAGCGTCTCCATTAACAGGGACAAGGAACTTCGAAACTGTGATCAGACAGGAGATAAAGATGTTAAAGATGATACATATCCATGTAGAGAACTCCATAGTTTTTTGTCTTAATGAATTGATCGAATTTATGATCACACCGTGTTCGTGCTGACCCAGAATGAGCTGTTGCCATATGCATGAAAGAGCTTCACAAAGTCTTTTTAAACCACTCAATATCCTTATTTGTGTGTTACAAGCATTCAAATAATCAATAGGATAAAAAATTATAGATTGGATCTAAATACAGCAGATGGTCTGTTTTTTTGGAAATATCTTTGCTGCTTTCACATGCTGTATTTCAATGTAAACAAACATGGCTGAGCACAGGGCTTTTTTCACAATTAACATTATTACACCAGTAGGTGGCGACAAGTAACTGTCTTTACGACTTTTATACTCACTAATAGAGTATAAAAGTCATAAAGACAGTCACTTGTTGCCACCTACTGGTGTAATAATGTAACTTGTAAAAATAATAACAATATATAACTAAATTATATAAAAATATATATTTTTTCCAATAAATTTAAATCTTTGAAAACAAGTTAATCGTCAATCGGTCATTATTATTACCACTAGAATAGCATTGTCTGTGATTTTGTACCTTGTCTCCTACAGTGGTTCTCAGCTGCTTGTTTGAAGCTTTAACTCTGGGTTGTGCAGGTTTAACTTTGATCATTTTGTGGCCAGAATTTGGTTCCTCTTCTTTAAAAAAGTCTGCCAAGAGTGCAAACTAACAACATAGAAAATAGATAAACAACATTATAATGACATTAAACTCACAGACACAGATTCAAAGATCATGAAGGAAAACGTTAGGTTGATACCTGACTAGTGCGCAGGATGTCGACAAGCTCTTCATAAAGCGTGTCTCTGTTCTTCTCCAAAAAACCTTTACACTGGTATTCTACCTAAGAAAACAGTTCCAGTTCTTTGTGTATAATTTTCACTGTATTTTTTAAGACAATACAGAGAAGAAATAGTCTCTCACCTTATCAGCAAAATGCTGGATCATAAAAGAGTCATTAGACAAACGAGGTTTCTCAAACAGTGGCTTTGAATCTAGAAAATTGTACAGCTTTTGCAGCCAGTTTTTATCAGTGCCCTGTGGGAACTGTAGGAGATCATTCAGTTAGTGAAAAAAACAACAATATTTCATATGCTTCTCCAAGAAATGAATGACATTAAATAGAGAACAAGTGGAATTGGAATTTCATTATGAAGTCATACGTATATGACAATTTGTGTCCTAACCAGTGTTGGGTAAGTTACTCAAAAAAAGTAATCCACTACAAATGACTTACTACTTTAAAATTGTAATTTGATTACATTACTGATTACTGCATGTAAAAAGTAATCAGATTACAAATTACTTTCAAGTTACTTTGAAAACCTATTAAAACTACAAGAATACACTACAAAGTGAAACTCAGTTATTTTTGTAATTTAATATTGCAGATATCCCAAGTCTCCTGGAAGTTCCGGGAGTTTACCTCATATTAATAGCGGCTCCCTGATGCCCGCAAATTAGTTCAAATCTCCCGGAATCTAGAGCTAGCGAGCAAGAGCGCGCATGCGAGACAGAATAGACTGTGATCCAAACCGTATAGCGCGTGCACGGCGGAGAGGGAGAGAGCCAGAGACCTTGCGTGTGTGTGCGTGTGTGCCTCATGAAGTGCGTTCTCTGGTAATTCATTAAAGCGACGCAGCCGGCCAAACGTGATTAGAAATGCATTTTACTAAATATTTTTTTCTTTACATTTGTAACGCAAGCAACTTAATTTTATTGACATCAGTAACTGTAATCAAATTACATAAATTGTAAATGCAATGAGTATCATGAAAAGTAATTAGAATACAGTGACGCGAATTGATTTGCCAATCAGAACATATCAGATGCTTAATATTCAGCTGCGTGCAACCAATGAGATTTCAGTGTGGGCGGAGCTCCATATATAATAATAGAAATATAAATGGCCACTTTCTTGTAGCATGCTGCAATTTACGCTGGTTAGGACAGAAAACATTGTTATTCTCACCAGACACTCTTCATCCAAAAGGTCCAGGATGCCCATCTTAGACTCGATGAGATCAATAACGGGCTGATTGTCGTAGAAATCGATCAGCGTCCATGGAATGTCCTCTTTCATGTACTCCTCCTGCTCCAGTTTAAACACATGCTGATGGGATGATCAGAGATGTGTTTTTATCAATAGTTACACTTCAAATGAAATTGATTTCTTGCTAAATAAAATAAAAAGGAACGCACCAGGTTGAACTGCTGTTGCAGCTTCTCGTTGGCGTAGTTGATGCAGAACTGCTCGAAACTGTTAACTTCAAAGGTCTCAAATCTAGAGGACGGAAAACAGAACATTTGAAAAATGCTAAAATAGTATATTTTTATTTTGTTTACTTTTTTATGTGCATTTATAACACTATGCTTTGAGTTATATTGCCTAGGCATTAATGTCACCATGAAATCTAAATGGACAATTCTTGATCAATGGAATATTGCAGTTTTCCTTATAAATGATTTATCTGTGCATATCATTATTTAAAATTTTTTTTTTTATCTAATCAATTCCCCATGGACAAAATCAAGTCCCGCCCTACATTTGTTATTGTTCAAGAAAGCGTTTTACTCAGATGTACATCACAATGTTTTCATGCTAAATTTAAATTTCAGAGCTACTGCTGTGTAAGTGACTTCATATCATGAATTTAACATCTTTCTCTTTTCTGACCAACGTCAGAATCTCTCCATACTTCTGTTCCTCTTTTGTAAAATAATATAAATTCTACAGGACTTAACATTTGCTCACCGCTTACATTGCTCACCAGTCACTGTAGCCAGTAGTTTTCCAAAGTTACAAGCCACTCAGCACTTTCACCGGCCACAATTTTGACATCGATACCATGGGGAAATATGTCATATATATTTCATTTAACTGCCATATTTAATTATGAGATTTTAATATTATCTCATAAATGCAGCAGGTATATATATATATATATTCCTGTGTATATATAATATACCTGCTGTCACTTTAACACCTGAGGCACATATCCATTATACTATTACACTTGCGTTTTCTTTCTCAAATGTTTATGTTCACTTAAAACATACATTAACTGACTGTGTTTTGGCATTATTTTGTGTGTATTTGACTGTTTAAGTGCAATAAGAATGAAAAAATAACTCAATTTAGTGGTGAGAAGCGGCTTTATGTGCCGCACTTTGGGTGTGAACACAAAATCATGAGTAAAATTTAATGAGTAAAATTGTGTGCAGTACGCACAATCCCACGCTGAAATTCAAGCTCTGTAACACCAACAATATTCATCCAGAGCAAATAAAACGAGTGAGTGAAAGAAGGCAGGTTTGTGTCACTCGCTGACGGAGAGATGAGAGAAAGAGCAGCTGGTATCGTGAATTCAACGTACCCATAAATATCCAACACCCCAATAAATGAATGTTGTTTCCCAGGGACCATTAGTGCCTGGTTGATCTTGTGGATGACCCAGTCGAAAAGATGGGCGTAGATGTGTTTGGCCAGGGCATCGCGGGCGTTGACGGCACGTTCCTTGGGCTGCGGTTTCACCAACGTTTCCGCTGACAAGACTATCCGTCTGTGACACAGCCAGCGGCTCATATTGTCCATGTTGACGCTCATCAGGTCACAGAATATGGCCAAGTGAGGGTCTCTGGACTGGAGAGAAAGCAAAAAGTATTACAAAATGGCAATTATCAATCAAGATTGTCTAAAGCCACACAGAAAAAATATCTTACACCGATGGATGATTTTTCAGGGCTGTTCGCCTTGATGACTACGTTTCCTAAATGCAGAATTGCAGCGAGCACCTTAAACACATCAGCCTGAAAACTGTCCTTAAGTCCTGAAGAGAAACAAGGCAGCCAGAGGAAGACCAGAAGAAGTTAATGGATTGACAACCACGTTCTTGATAAATTGCAAAAATGAATCAGACGTTAGATGTTTTTGTAAATATCAGACGGTTACCCAGTAGATTGAAGGTTCTGAGTGTTTCTGCCATATCAGCACGGTCGTTCACACCCTCGATCTCCGTCTCACCGCCCAAACGAGTGTAATTAAACTTCTCTGCACCCACTAATCAACAGACGAAGAACATGCCAGCATTACAGACAGAAATTCCACTCTACATTATTTATCTAATTTTGCTTATATTAACTGAAAGCTGTTCTCTATATATTTTAAAGAGTAAAATATTATATTTTAAAGAGCAAAATATTATATTTTAAAGAGTAAAATATTAGCTTAAAGGGATAATTCACCCAAAGATTAAAATTCTGCCATCATTTACTCACCCTCAAGTTCCAAACCTGTATACATTTCTTTCTTCTTATTTAACACAAAATAAGATATTTTGAGGAACCTCTGTGACCAAACAGTTGATGGACTGCGTTGACTTCCATAGCATTTTTTTTTTTTTTGGAAGTCAATGGGCCCATCAACGTTTGAGTACAGATTATACATTCTAGACATATAATATATTATTAACATATTCTTCAAAATATCCTATTTTGTTCGGAACAACTTGAGGATGAATAAATTATGACAGAATTTCCATTTTTGGGTGAACAATCCCTTTAATGTTAATTTAACCAGTCTATAATCATGATACAGACTTAAGGTATTTTCTTATACATTTTTAAGTATTTTAAGTATTACTGCAAAACAGCATTCAGTATGCAATCATAAATTATAATCATTATCTATCTATCTATCTATCTATCTATCTATCTATCTATGTTTAAAAAAGGTCTTACTTTTTGGCAGTAAAATCAGATATTGAATTACAATGTAAGAACTATATAAATATAGTATATAAGTATATATATTCTCAGAAAATGTACATAAAGTACAGTATACAGACCTCAAAAATAGTACAATAACAAGTAGTGAAATTATGATTAAAGTCTTTGTCGCTTCCTGGAGTCGACACAATTCTCTTATAATTTCATCTTTTGTAGCTATTCCTATTTCTGTGCTTACTAATAAAATCATAAGACAAGTACAGAAACACTCACAGAGTCTCAAGCCTTTGAACTCTGGTTGATTTGCACAAGCACACATTTGGTAGAAGATGTGATAATTTCTCTCGTTCTCTGACTGCAGGGGGAACAAATGAGACATTATGAGTTTTGCGCCTTTATCATTTAGTTAATCTGTTGCTAAAAAGTCAACAAAAAGTGAAAAGCTCCTTTCACCTGAAACACAACCCTTGACTTTTCCAGAAGGTACGTCCTCATGTTGGCACCAATGATCTGGTATCTTTTGTCGAAGCTGATCTCAGTGTACTTCCCGAATCGACTGCTGTTGTCATTTCTGGTTGTTTTTGCATTTCCAATGGCCTGCAAACACATCCGATTATTTTGTGATCTGATTCTGCTCGTAGAAAAGTGTTGAATTGGTTAAAAACACAGTTTTACCTCAGTGATCGGGTTGGATGCCAAAACTTTGTCCTCCACCCGAGTTTTGCTACCAGATTTGCTGACCATAGCAAAGTATCTCATAGCATACCGAGCTGATACGGTCTTCCCAGCCCCGGACTCACCGCTCACAATGATGGACTGATTCTTGTTATTCCTGCAGGTTTGAAGATAAAATATCTCACTTTGAGTTCAGACTGTAAAACCTGCACAGTTGGTTATTCAGCATATATTTGTGTCAATCCGAAACACAAAGTCTTTCTGAATCAACCACAGTTTAAAGGGATAGTTTAAGACATGGCGCTTCACCTGGCCATTTGTTTGTAGGCCTCTTCAGCCACAGCAAATATATGAGGGTCCAGGTCACCCATGTTTTGGCCAGAGTACGCATGGATGACTGCATCTCCATAGATGGGAAGCTGCTTGTATGGGTTGACTGCCACCAGGATAATTCCTGAAATGGTAAAAATCACATTAAAGAAAGGGATTCACACCAAGAAAGCTATTCTACAGCCAACCTACCACAGTATGTATAGATAATTTTGGACTCGACGAATCGGACTTTGAGGTTGTGTAGCACGGCCGGCTCGTGAAGGTAGCTGAGGGCCGTGAGGTCATTCTCTCCCACCAGGATATCCGGGTTACGGAGAGGTGGCAACTTATCACCCCCTTCCAGAGGATACTGCAACTCCTGCAACAGAGATTCACAACTCAGGTCAGGTTCTATTAAAGTCAAAGTTTCTAATAGGGTGATTAAACTGTTAAATTTATAATGACTTTCATTATGAACATCAACGAGAATTTTTACCCTCAGGTATCATTATAAAGCTTGGAAGAACCAGGATATTATCTAATATAACTCCGATTGTGTTTGGCTGAAAAAAGAAAGTCATATACACCTAGGATGGCTTAAGGGTGAGTAAATTATGGGATAATTTTCATTTTTGGGGTGAATTAACCCTTTCTTTAACCATTTTTTTTTTAAATCCATAAAACCATAAGGAAAACTCATAAACTCGATAAGAAGGTTCTTGAACACTGAAGGTGCTGCAAATATAACCGATTAAGAACCTTTATAGTGCAAACTATTATGTGTGAAAATGCTAATTTATTAAATTATGAAAATAATTCTATAAACAGCTGCTCAGTTTTCAGATTTAAAGCTTTAATACAGTTTTTGTCTTACCGTCCCATCCTCCAGCTGTAGTTCCAGCTCAGTTTCTCCAGGACTGAAATCTGTCAGAATCTCCGCAGATTTCCAAACATGTTCGGAGTCGGGGATCCACACCCTGTTATACTACAAAACGACTCGCATTACATTGCGATTTTATAAGATTGTGCTTTGGAAGAGATTTTGTACAGTATGGCTTGTGTTTTTTGTGCTTGCACTGCGCTTTCAACAATAACAAAACTATTGACCATATGTCACAACTATAACTAACTTTTAAAGTTTGACTTAATCATTTCGCAAATAAAGTCTTTGACAAGATCATTATCTTCTCAAATGCACACATGCTAGACTAAAATATCATTCTACTAAACTTGCTAAACACTACTGAAAAGGGATTTGTTCCTCATACCTTTGTATACAACTCCGACAGAGCCATGGCAACAAGAGTCTCTTCCGATTTATTTGACATTAAACCACTTTCTCATGATTAAAATTACAAGTGAAACTAATATTCATACGACTAACTTTTTAGTCATGACACCTGCTAAAAGTCTGGAAATGACGATGGGAACTTCCTCGCTCACCTGCGATCGCCGGCGAAACTACAAGTCCTACTATAGCGAAGGCTTGTGCTGCTTAATATTCATGAGATTCACGGACCCATTATAAATATTCATAAATGTTCATTGTAAATGTTAAATTTATAAGTTCATAAATAAGTTTATTTGTCTAAATAAACTCAAAGTGACACTACAACTAATAATAAATTCATTGCACTTTAGATTGAATTACTGATTAAGAAAATAGAGTTAAAAATCAATAAAATAAGGTTGGCTGGAAATGACAGGAATTATTATGATAAGGAAGATGGATGGAAAGAGAAATTTTATAACATACTTTTGAAAAAATAAACTAGCGATTAAACATTTCTTTTAAAAAATAGAAATGTTGTTAAACCACAGTGGCGGACACCCCTTAATAAAACATGTAATATGAATAGACTATGTATATATAGGATATAAACCTTTTTAATATTCTTGAGATAATCCTTCTCCATAGTGCGGTTCGGGTTTCGCGAACTTTGACTGCTTCACATTGCGCGCGAGCGAGTCTCGTGACGCTTTGCTTACCGTAGGAGTGTGTTCATTTGAACAAGGATTTGACACCAAAGGAACAGGATACTGCTCTTACTCACTCATACAGTGACTGCACAAGTATGCAGACATATGATCAGATGTTTGGACACGAAGACAAGTTTTCTCTTGGCTTAGTGAAATATACAAAAGCGAGACAGCTAAGATAAATGATCAAAATTATCAGGTTTTAAAACTCCTTAATGTTCATTTAATATATATATATTTTGCATTTTGTGGAAGCACAAAGATAAATCTTTATCTACGTGTATCAAATTCATATGGAATCAATGCATACTGTCTGTGACCTATAGAAAGTCTTTATACCAATTAGTTTAGCATGTTATGATAAAATGCAATGCTGTCAAATATAAAAAAGTGAAACCTGTTGCATTACAGAGGATGTTAGATCATCGAGATCAGTATTAGCAAGATCAGGTAATACCAGTTCGTCTTCTGTAGTGCTAGAAAAATACTTGTGAAAAAAATAATCTGAGGAGTTTGGCATAAAATTTGTAAAAAAAAAAAAAAAAAAAAAAAACATATAGGCTTTGGTCCTGTGGAAGTCTGTAAACAATAGCAATGCAGTTACCCTGAGATTCAAAATTAAATTAAATGAGACTTTTTTAGGCTGCTTTTTTGTATCAAGGCACCTCCTGAGAAAACAATTTTTAGGGGTTCAAATTTCCAAGGATCAGTAAACTCCCCTAAAATTGATCGGGCAGACCAAACTGTAAGTCGTAGAGGCTTGAAACTTTGAGGGGTTGTACTCACAATTGTCTACATGTCACCAAGGCTCGCCCCAATCGACCTGATGATGGCGCTATAGAGATCAAAAGTATGTAATGGCTCATCATAACTCCTAAATTGTTTGCCGCAGCCTGAAGTGTCTTATATCGTTGGAATCCTTGGTTCATTATTTGATTGTCACCCTGGCCAATTTTTTTAGTAGGCTATTTTGGATTTTTTGAAAAAACTAGTGCTAGGTTTTTCGCCCGATCGGAACCAAACCAGTGCAGAAAGATTCTGTGGAGTCTGATTGTCAATGATTTTTTTTAATCGAAATTTTAAAAAACAGCTAAGGGCTACCTCTTGAACAGAATGAGATAATTTCACCAAACCAGGGAACCTATATGGGCTCGGTCTGTGGGGCGCGTGAAAGAATGCAGCGACTGGCTATAAAATTACCCCCCCCCCCCCCCCCCTTTTCTTCGAAATCAGCCACCGGGACCGGGGGCGCCTTCACGTTTTTTCGAAATAAATGTTAGAAATCCTCATTCTGAGCAACTTTGCCTCTAGGACCACCACTGTCAATCGAATCCTTCGTTAAATATGGGAGATTTCAAAAACCTCTCGAACTAGGTTTTTGCGATAGTCCTAGCGGTTTTTGGCTCAACCTCGATAACTGTTAAAAACCATTAAAGGGGTGTGGTATAGTGCCCCGATGTAAAATAAGTCTCTGATGTCCCCAGAGTGTGTAGGCCTATGTGAATTTTTTAACTCAAAATACCCCACAGATAATTTTTTTACAGCATGTTTAAATTGTCCCTTTTTGAAGGTGAGCAAAAACGCAATATATTCTGTCTGCAGCCTGGAAGACTTCAAATTACACCCCTTCAAGTTACGCCCCTTCAAGTTACGCCCCTTCAGGTTACGCCCACTTCAAGTTGCTCGCTGTTTTTTTCCTCAACGTTTTTTACGGCCCATCTGCCTGGAAGCTCCGCTGGGCTCCCTCGTCAGCCTTAATTGGTAAATTGCCTGTTTTGGCTATAAATGGTCTTTTCCATCATTATGTGGTACAGGCTTGCTAAATAAAGCGCCTTATTTCAACCCAGTTAATTAAATGGATCCACATAGCCTACTAAATGAAGCAAGGGCATAGTTACATTCAAGCTATTTTTTTCACACACCAGCTTATTGGTGGAAACCAGTGATGCGCGGGTCAATGTATAAACAACCCGCACCCGACCGACGTTTTCAACTAACCGCCCGCAACTCGGACCGCAAAAAAAAGAAGAAAATATTGTACGCGACCCGCTTCCTGACCCGCATTTTTTTTAAAGTAGGCTAGTCAGTGTTGTACAAGTTACTTCCAAACTGTAATACATTATAGGCTATTACTTGTTACTGTTATTTAATTCATTACCTTACAATATTACTGTCTCAGAATTGCAATGCGTTACATTATCCTTTTGAGTTACTTTCACCAAAATAGATATACAGTAGAACTTAACATTCTAAGGCTGTAACGATATGCGATATGAAACACTCAGAACCTGCAGAATCGCGACACACCCCTTCCAACTCCAAGAGTTATCCTTCCCGTCCAGATCCAATGCTACCACATCTTTAAATTACTGTTAGTATTATTTGAATTTTAAAGTTAACATTATAAAATACGTAGACCTACACCACAAAACTAGTTGAGAATACATTATTTAAAATTGGGGAATTCCAGCGTATAGACGTGACATTTGCAGTCAAAACTTGAAATATATATTCTCAGAAAATGCATTTAATAGCATACCAATATATTGAAACGTCTGTTTATCCATAGGCTACCCCTTAAAGGAGTCCAGACATTAGAAAAATATCAGTCTACACATGCGTTTTATATTTAATATGAATGAAATACACATGCATTCATGCGTGAAAAAACAAATATTTAGGAGGCAAAATGTTTTTTTGTATGAATTACATTTGTAATTTGTTTTTCTGTGAATTACACTGCGCAAATCAAAAGTAATACTACCCACCGGATGAAGAAGGGTTGGCTCTCCACAGAACATAAAATATTCATTTTATTTTATTTTTCGTGTTCGCATTTATGAGGAAAAAACAATGTAATGACGTGACAGTTCTCCTTTACGGACGCGATCGATCTGAAGCGGCACTAAACTGTTTTAAAACTTTCACAGAGACCTCAAACAGAAGACACAAAGCCTTTCTTTAAAGTGAATTTCGATTTGTACTAATTGTATCTTAATTTTAATCAATGTTTCATCAACCAATTGCCTGGATTTAATACATAGCAGACAATAGACACGATATGGGGCCTGCGCCAGCGCGTCTCATAAATTAACCGAAACTCAGTGTAAGGTAGGCTACTTCACAGACCTGGAAAATATATTTCAATCTATATTGAAATGTCTACTTGTAAACAGAACAATTCAAAACGAAAGAAAACGGACTGCTCTCTACTTAGCCTATCTGTATGAAATGTGCATTTCTCTCTGGCGCATTCACTACTGCGAAGATCGCGAGGCAGCAACGTCAACTTCATCTTTATTAATAAAATGTATCCTTGCTATATTTGACATATTCATAATCATTCATTGCTTTTGCCGGTTCTTTGTGACAGCTTTCAGGTGCTTTATCGGCAGCGCCGCCGCCACCCTCATCATGTTGTTACGTGAACGCGTCACCACCACATCAAAAACATGATTGCGTGATGAAAACATGAAAAATACCACATAAACATAGCCTAACTGTTTAGAAAGAAAACAGAACAAATAGAGTAGCCTAATGCGCATAGGCCTACGTCCATCTCGTGAATGTACAGTCGTCTTCATGCCATCTTCACCCATTAGCGGCCTTTCCACTGGCCAGCGCGAGCACAGAGGCCGAAATCATGCCTCACGGCACTCCTGAATAAATCGCTATACAAATATATCAGACGCTGCCATTTAGTCTTTATTTACAAACTTGGACAACACACGCGGCTATTGACTGACCACGAACAGGCATACTGATCTCGTGCGTCATCTTCGTGCCAGTTATTCAGCCAATAAAATGTAGGCCTATGTATTTCATAGCAAATTGTGTCTATATAGCTAGTACTATGCTATAGGCCTATAAATTGCAAAGGTTTAATTGGAATCTTTATTTCAAACGACCCGACCGACCGCGACCCGAATATCATTAAAAAAAGTTTTGGATGAACGCTCATTTTAGATCAACCCGCGCATCACTGGTGGAGACACAGATTGATGAAGCCAATTAGTTTGTATATATAGACATATATAGGGATGATTAGGAGGCCATGATGGACAGAGGCCACTGGGCAAATTGGGTCAGGATGCCGGGGTTACTCCCACTCTTTTGAAAGACATCAATTTTTGTGACCACAGAGAGTCAGGACCTCGGTTTAACGTCTCATCCGAAGGACGGTGCTCTTTGGGGCGTAGGACCCACATAGACCACAGGGTGAGCGCCCCCTGCTGGCCTCACTAACACCTCTTCCAGCAGCAACCTAGTTTTCTCAGGTCTCCCATCCAGGTAACCAGGCTCAGCCCTGCTTAGCTTCTGTGGGCAACCAGTCTTGGGCTACAGGGTGATATGGCTGCTGGCATATATACATATAATACATTTTCACAGGAAAAATGTGTTTAAATGTGTCATTTTGGTGATCAAATATGAGTTTTAATGGATACAATTATTAACTACAAAATTTATTTTTGGTTTTAACTGCAGGGGGAAGATCCCCTAACTTGGAAGTTCCCATTTGCTCATAATACGGAGGGGCACTATGTTACTGAATTTAAGCTAATTCATATTCAGAAGCCAAACTTGCGCCTCAGTAAACGGGTAGTGCGCTTCTGGACACAACGTAGCCTAATTAATATTCATCATGACTTTAACATCTAGTTTTCTGACTCATACAGGATACAGCAGTGGTGATACAACGCCCTCGGTAAACCACCTCACCACTTCCCTAAATATTTGGCCGCATTAGAAACCACTGATCAAATCACTGATTTACTCATTAAATGAGTCGGTGATTTAAAGCAGCAGTTTCACTTTCTATTTGAAGTAAACTGTCATTTCGTGTAACGAGCGTCAGACTGGTGAACTGCGGTCTTGTGTCTGAGAAAAAATAGGCAGGTATGAATTTACCTGTTTACTGTTTCCTCACTAAAAACATTTTTAATATGCAGGAGAGCTGTAGCCTATTGTTTTTCGCTCAAATCGTCGCGAGGGCCTTATCTCAGTATTACTAGACTACGTAATGAAGATAGATTTTAACCGAAATCTTGTTCAAGGTGTCATATCCCATTCTCCTCTGTTCTTCTTGATTTCCGAAATCTTAATATTAGCTATTCCTTAACTCCTCCCGAGAAGGAGCTTGAAGAAGTTGCCTGGGAAAATGATGAATGAATAAATTAAATGAACAATTATAACTACTACACCTAAACGTTATTCTTTTTATGATCACTCAGGCAGAGAGCTGTATGTATTTATGACGTTCTTCTGCTGTATATAAGGTGTATTTGTGATGTTGTTCTGTTGGTTTGTGTGACTTAGTGCCTCTGAAGAGCATCTCAGTGGAGGTTCGTGTTCAGGATCATGTCTCCACAGTCTCCTCCACTCTGCTGTATGTGAATGAGGAAGAGCGCCCCCTGGAGGCCTTGTTCGTGTTCCCTCTGCCCGCTGATGCTGCTGTCTGCCACTTCAGTGCCAAGATCGGAGAGCAGGAGATTGTGGCAGAGGTGCAAGAGAGAGAAACCGTGAGTCCAAATAGAAGTCTGCTGGACATTCATTTGCATATTTTTTGTACCACATAACAAAATTGTGTCTTGCAGGCGAGGGATCGGTATGATGATGCTGTGAGTTCGGGTCAGCAGGCGTTTCTGCTGGAAGAGAGTGCAGAGAGTCCTGATGTGTTCAGACTGAGTGTCGGGTGTCTGTCGCCGGGTCAGAACGCTGCCGTCACCATCATCTACGTCACCGAGCTCGATGTGCAGGCCGACCACTCGCTGCGCTTCTGTCTGCCGGCTGTACTCAACCCCCGATACACACCAGCAGGTGCTACAACTGCTGACACACACTTTATTAGCGGAGAGAAGCTGATTCTAACACACTCTCTCTCTCTTTGTGTGTGTGTGTGTGTGTGTGTGTGTGTGTGTGTGTGTGTGTGTGTGTGTGTGTGTGTGTGTGTGTGTGTGTCAGGTTCAGGAGCTGGTATAGTCTCAGAGATTTCATCAGTATGTGGAGCTGTTCCCCACACGCTGACTCTCAGTGTCCATGTGAGCTCTCCAAAGCCCATCTCCAAACTCGAGTCCAACTGCACTCTGGATCCTCTAGTGTTCCTCCTCTCGGATCACACTCAGGCTACGGTACTGTGTGTGTCTTCTTGTGTTTATCTGGATGTGTGAGCGAGGCAGTGTTATGCATGTGTTTTTATGTGTGTAGGTGAATCTGAGTCCTGGTCACATGTTTGATAAGGACGTTGAGCTGTTTCTGTACTATCAGGATACTCATCAGCCCTCTGCTATAGTGGAGGCAGGAGTGGCCACTGCCCCATCAGGTCGGACCTGCAGCTCACTGGCATTATGGGATTGAGTGATCAAGGTTTCACTGACTCTCTCTCTCTATTTCAGGCTCTCTGATGAGGGACCCAGTGGTCATGATAAGTTTGTACCCAGAATTCCCAGAGGAAGTGATGTCATCACTGGCAACACAAGGAGAGTTTATTTTCGTGATGGACAGATCAGGCAGTATGGGGGAAGTGATGCATCATGGGAAAGGAGCACAGATGCGCATAGAAAGCGCAAAGGTAAGATTTAAGTGTGCCTTTGGGTCTTTTGACATTAGACATGTGCCGGTATTTGGTAACACGGTATCTCAGGATAATGATGTATGTAACAGCAGAAATGCAGCAGTTACTCCGATACTCAAACTCTATGGGTTTTAAAATAGATTAGACAGACATTTTATACTTTTAGACAGAAATTTCATTTAAAATTTTAAGAAAAAATAGCCAAGTAGTAACGTGGTAAATTTGTTGGTGATCAAATATTCAAAATCTTTTTCTTCCTAGCTGCTAGATTACCAGTTTAAATTAGAGCTTAGATCGGGCCCAAAAAATCAAGCCCGACCCGACCCGAGCCCGTGCACGTTGTGTCCGAGCCCGGCCCCGGCCCGACACATTAACTGTAATTATGAGCCCGAGCCCGATTTAAACCCGACCATTTTTAATACGTGGGCCGTTATAACCAGGGGCGACGACAGATCATTTTTTAACGCAGGTGCTGAATGGGTGCTAGACCATTGACAGTGTGGAGCTGCGCAATTATATATATATGTATATATATATATACTATTAATAAATGTGCAAAAATTGGCTAATTAATATTTAATATTCAATTATTTTAATTATCACAATGATAGTTTTAATTTTATTAAATTGAACAATTAGTAATTTCGGTGACAAGCGTGCCGAGAATTTATTTAATTTTATGATGAGATGCTCCAGTTCACGTGCTATGGTGAACACGGCTCGCCGGCGCCTCCATGTCATGAATATTGCCTGCTATATTTGCTTCTTATTAATGCTTCTTCTTCTTCAGGCAATTGGTTGATGAAAAATGTATTAAAATTAAGATACAATTTATACAAAACGAAATTCACTTTAAAGAAAGGCTTTCTACAAAATAAAACATAATGAAGTGGTCAAAATCATGCCTGAACCACTCCATGTCTCCTGATATTGCGCATCCTCCTATCTACTCTGTTCACTTTCATAATCAACATAGATGGAAAAAAATAACATTATAATATTTTAATAAATATGAAACTAAATGCGCTTATTTAATGGCTACAACACATACAGACTCTCTAGCAGTGCGCCGCACTTGGACTCAACAAAGCCAACACATATGTTGTCACTGCCCACGAGTTTAAAATATTTCCATACCTCCGACTTTCCTTCATACTTGCTCAAAGTTAATTCTCCTGTTTTAATTTTTTTCTTTACTTCTTCAAGCTCCATGTTGCACTTAAGCTACACAATACAGCACAGCGTGCGAGTGGAGGAGACGCTGCGCGTGACACGTGACGTGCTTGATCAAGGGCCCGACCCGACCCGACCCGAGCCTAGTGGCGGGAAATATCGGCCCGGTCCGCGGGTCGGGTCCGGTCGGGCTCGGGCTCGGGCTCGGGCAGAGAATCTAAGCTCTAGTTTAAATTAAAATCACGTAAATTACATCTCTACAATGTTTGGTTGATATACCAAGTGAGGCAACAGAAACAGAGCCGCTTTGCTGATGAAGTGAAATATGATACCGCCTAGTTATTAAGACAATTATTTCATTATGTTTCCATGTCTCTCTATAGGACACTCTGCTGTTACTGTTGAAGAGTCTGCCCATGGGATGCTACTTCAATATCTATGAATTTGGCTCTTGTTTTGAGTCTTTCTACCCGTTAGTAACTGCATTTAAAATATTCTAATGATATTTTGATAAGTGAGAGGAGAGTAGATGACTGTGTGTGTTTCACTGCAGTGAGAGTGTCGAGTACAGTCAGGACACAATGGATCAGGCTCTGAAGAGAGTGAAGGAAATGCGAGCAGACCTGGGCGGCACAGAGATTTTACAGCCTCTAAAACACCTCTACAGTCAGCCCTGTAACCCTGACCATCCCAGACAGGTACAACAACACCTCAACTACTCATTGACATTGGTGTTACAATATAAACTAGGCTTATGAATCAGATGTTTTTCTCTCTTTAGCTGTTCATCTTCACTGATGGAGAGGTGGGAAACACTAAAGAGGTGCTGGACCTGGTGAAGCATCATGTTCACTCTCACAGGTAAAGGTCTGCTGGGTTTGATCTTCCCATCATTCATCTCTTCATCACTTACAGTAACAGAGTTTATTGTGTGTTCAGGTGTTTCTCATTCGGGATTGGTGAGGGTGCAAGTACCGCCCTCATCACAGGAATGGCCAGGGAAGGATCTGGTCACGCTCAGTTCATCACAGGCACCGACCGCATGCAGCCCAAAGTAAAGCTCTACACTGGATTTCACAGACACAAATGTTTCTTAATCAAATGTCTCAATTGTTTTGTCTTTCTCTTCAAACTATATCAGGTGATGCAGTCCCTCAGGTTTGTGCTGCAGCCGTCTGTGTTTAATAGCTCTGTGGATTGGACCCTTCCAGATGACATTACTGTTGACACACTATCTCAACCCATCAATGTGCTCTTCCAGGGTCAACGGACACTCATTTACGCCCAACTTAAAGGAGAGGTGAGATGATTTAGCATGTGTTTCTTTGATGAGAATTAAGACGTCCTGTTGGTTCTGTACGGTTTTCAACATTTCAACACTATCAGTGGATTAGCCAAGTAATAGTGTAGTCAGGCAAATTTGTTACAATCAGGCAAAACAGAGAGATGATTTATCATATAACTCAAACTATGGATTGTTTTAAACATCTAAACGGTTGCAGTTTATGTTTAACATCAACACTTTTATTACCATTCTGAAATAATCCATTAAACATTTACAATTCGAGGAGCGTGCATTTAATATTTTCAATTCTACTCGTTTGCATGTTGCTCAATTTAACCACTTGTAATTCAATTTGAACATTTTAGTTGTTGTGGTAAGCTTGTGAATGTGATGCAGGGTTTCTAATTTCATTAAATCCCCATGTTTCTAGCCCTATAGAGAATTGTGTGTTTTGTGGAAAAAGATGAAGGTTTACATGAATTAATTCATGCATCATGTCAAAGACACATTTTGTGATTTAATAATAATGCCTCGTTGAAGTTACTCTGGCTACCAAATGAGAAATGACAAAATATCACCACTGAAACTTTATTATGCCACCACAGATACATTCAAGAAAATGATCAAATTAAATTTTTAAATGATCAAAGCAAAACAGAAGTATAATTAAAACAAACTCTATGGCTGTTGGCTCATTTACTAACGAGGCCACAGACAAATCAGTAGCTGTAATCATTAAATTACGACACTATTGAGCAGACATAAACAGTTATTAGAAAATAAGCTTACCTTCATTCGACGCTGAAACACACTTACGTTACCGAAAACAGTTTCTGTGATCCGAGGAGAGTGCAATAATATTTTCAGTGGCGGTTTAACACGAAACTCGTGAATATTCATATCAGCTTCGCCCGTCTCCGAAAATCGCTGCGTAATCAGTCCGCTTTATCGGCCCATCCACGAACACAACAGAACCAAATAAATGGGTTTACTCCATAAATTAGTCGGTCTGTGAAGATTTAAAAGGTATTAGGTTCGTTGTTTTAGTTTCACTTCGATTGGAAGTAAAATATTTCCTCTAACGCAGCGTGAGAATGATGAACTGGGGTCTTGTGAATGAGAAAAACGAGCTAGGTATGAATTCACCTGTTTACTGTTACCTGTTTCCTAACTTGGCACTTTATGTTGCTGTGGTGTTTTTGCATTAACGCGGTGTGCTTGTTTATTGGAAATTATAAAAATGAATAACACATATTTTTTACATTCCTGAATCCTGACTATTGGATTTAAGGCGTTGACGTGCAAAAGCTTTGCTGTGGGAAAAACAACCACAAATCAAACAGGTCAAGATGACACTGCAGTCTTCTAATCTAAGTGATCAACCGCGTCACCAGAATTCACAAATAATGAATAATAACATATTATGTACATGTCTACAACAGCGAACTGCGGATTTATAGCCAATATAAATCTGAATTTGAAACAGCAAACTATCTTTACGGTGAATAACCGTCGATTTTAACCGAATGGGGATGAAGTCTATTAACCCTTTATTTATCTCTCAGAGAGATGTGATGTTGTTCTGCTGTATTTTAGGTGTATTTAAGATGCTCTGTTTTATTTGAGGTAAATGTTCTGCTGTAAATGTTTGTTTGTGATGTTCTGCTGAATTTGAGGTGTATTTGTGATGTTCTGTTGGATTCGTGAAGTTCGGTTGGTTTGTGTGACTCAGTGCCTCTGAAGAGCATCTCAGTGGAGGTTCGTGTTCAGGATCATGTCTCCACAGTCTCCTCCACTCTGCTGTATGTGAATGAGGAAGAGCGCCCCCTGGAGGCCTTGTTCGTGTTCCCTCTGCCCGCTGATGCTGCTGTCTGCCACTTCAGTGCCAAGATCGGAGAGCAGGAGATTGTGGCAGAGGTGCAAGAAAGAGAAACCGTGAGTCCAAATAGAAGTCTGTAGGAGGTGTATTTGGATATAATTTTTTTCTGTAATATAATTATAATAAGTAATCTTCGGGTATTTAAGTAATATAATTGTGTCTTGCAGGCGAGGGATCGGTATGATGATGCTGTGAGTTCGGGTCAGCAGGCGTTTCTGCTGGAAGAGAGTGCAGAGAGTCCTGATGTGTTCAGACTGAGTGTCGGGTGTCTGTCGCCGGGTCAGAACGCTGCCGTCACCATCATCTACGTCACCGACCACTCGCTGCACTTCTGTCTGCCGGCTGTACTCAACCCCCGATACACACCAGCAGGTGCTACAACTGCTGACACACACTTTATTATGTGTGCCAGCAGCCATATCACCCTGTACCCCAAGACTGGTTGCCCGCTGAAGCTAAGCAGGGCTGGGCCTGGTTAGTACCTGGATGGGAGACCTCCCATCAAAACCAGGTTGCTGCTGGAAGAGGTGATAGTGAGGCCAGCAGGGGGCGCTCACCCTGTGGTCTGTGTGGGTCCTAACGCCCCAGTATGGTGATACTGTCTAAGAGCACCGTCCTTCGGGTGAGACGTTAAACCGAGGTCCTGACTCTCTGTAGTCATTAAAAATCCCAGGATGTCTTTCAAAAGAGTATGGGTGTAACCCCGGCATCCTGACCCAATTTGCCCCTTGGCCTCTGTCCATCATGGCCTCCTAATCATCCCCTTATACTGATTGGCTCTATAACTGTCTCCTCTCCACCAGTAAGCTGGTGTGTGCTGGGCGTTCTGGTGCAATTGTTTTGTCTTTCTCTTCAAACTATATCAGGTGATGCAGTCCCTCAGGTTTGCGCTGCAGCCGTCTGTGTTTAATATCTCTGTGGATTGGACCCTTCCAGATGGCATTACTGTTGACACACTGTCTCAACCCATAAATGTGCTCTTCCAGGGTCAACGGACACTCATTTACGCCCAACTTAAAGGAGAGGTGGGATGATTTACCATGTGTTTCTTTGATGAGAATTAAGATGTGTTCACACCTGGCAGGTTTGGTTGGGTTTAAACGAACGCTGGTGTGATTGCTCTGTTAGTGTGGTTCATTTGAATAAGTGTGAACGCTGCCATCTGAACCCTGGTGTTCAACAAACAAGCGCTGAAAAGGGTATCTCAGTCCGCTTCCAAACAAACTCTGGTGCGGTTCGACTGAAGTATGAACGCCACATGGACCAAAGACATCTAAACAAACCAAAACCATAGTCACGATGTTGCCCATCACAGTTCAGTACAGGCATCCGAACTCTTCTCTCGTTTGTGTGTGTGACGGAGGAATTCCTGCTGCTGTTTTGACTCCTTTACACATTTTATAAGCTCTTCACGAGTCCTCAGTTGGTAAAAATACTATCATTTTTTACTATCATACTAGGTTCGGTATTAAAAATTACGATATGAACGCAAAGCGAATCAGGACCAAATGTATAATTATCTTTTTAGGTCCAGACCAAAAGAACCAAGAGAACCGAACTACTAGTGTAAACACACCTTCATTTGTTTAAATGATAGAAGTCTGCCTTTTCCCTCTCTTAGAGTTCAGGAGACTCTGAGGGAATGGTGACATTCAAATACAGGCTTAAAGATCAACTATTAACAAACCAGCTCCACTTCTGCCTCAAACCAACTGAGGAAACTGGGTAACACACACGAACACTGACAACAGTTCCAGTCCTGCTTAAGAACAACTCGCCTCTAAAACACATTTTAAATGTATAGATTTATAACAAGTGCTGGGGTAACATGCAAGACATGCTAGTTTTCAAGTACATACATTTACGCCATAATATAATAATAAAATGAAATCATAAATAAATAGATCCCACCTCTATTTAATAAAAACTATTAAGACTTTTTTTCTTTACAAAATCAACAATACATTACAATATATATTGTGATACCTCATTTGATTATCAATTTAGTGTTTTTGTTTATTTTTCGACACAATAATATAACTTTTTTTTTATATCAGCCAATTATAGTTTTTCAGCTATAATAATTAAAATAATTATTGGCTTATTGGTATTGGCCAGAATCAATACTAGTGCATCCCTATCAAAGTTACTTTTTTTACTTATGTAGTTTATTTACTGACAATTTGATACCATCTGATATTTGCTTTTCGAAGTCCATAATGAACCGCAGTAAACAGTTTTTGCCTATCTTGCAATTGTAGGTTGTCCGTCCACCGGCTGGCGGCTCGGACCCGGATCCGTTCTCCGGAGCAGGAGGAGAGGTCATATGATTCAGATGTTGAGGGCATCAGGAGAAAGATAGTGGAGCTCAGTGTTCAGGCAGGAGTGAGCAGTGTTCATACAGCCTTCATCGCCATTAATAAAGACAGCAGACAGACTGTGAAAGGACCCCTGCTTCAGAGAAGAGTGCAGACATACGGTTAGTGCGACGATTAGTCATTTTTCCACTGTCGGGCCAGTGCGAGCCAGGGCTAACAATGTTCTGGCTGGGGCCAGTAGCCTTGAACCTCAAGCACTGCGCCCCAAAATCATGTTGCGTTTCCATTGTCGGCAGTCGCCTCGCAGCACCACTCTAAAACCGACCCTTAATTCGACAGAACCTGAGACAGAAACAAATGCAGAGAGAACCACAGTTGATTCTGATATTTTCAATAACTTCAAATCAAACTCCATAGAACAACGTTACACAACCCCACCTTTTCACCAGCTGACTAAAACCTGCATGACAGAAGTGAACGTTTGCTTAAAGGTGTTATATTTTGTCCCTTTTCACAAGATGTAATATAAAACCATTGTGTACCCAGAGTGTGTCTGTGAAATTTCAGCTCAAAATACTCCCAGATCATTTATTATAGCTTGTCAAATTTGCCCCTTAATGGGTGTGAGCAGAAACGCGCATGTGCCCCTTTAAATGCAAATGAGCTGCTGCTCCCCGCCCCTGTCCAGAAGACTGCCAATCCTTTACACGAGCTTCGGATACTTCGGCAATAACAAAATATGCGAATCTTGTCGTAAGGAAGTCTGTCTGAAAGCAAGTTTTGAGCTGAAAAGATGAACTGTCTTAAATGTTGAAGTTAGCTGGTAGCCTGATATAATAAAATGACTTGTTCATGATCACTCCTCAAGCCCCAGTTGGCCCGTTTTGGACCAAGGTATTCGCCGGGCCAAAAAACTCTGGCCGTTTGCCCAGAGGAAGCCCAATCAAGCCCCGGAAGTGGCAGTGGAAACAGCTATAGTGTGTGTATAAATCGCTTTTACTGTAACTTGACGATTTCAATGTGTTATTTGTATGTAATAAAAAGTTGACTGAACTTGAACTTTAACCACACTTGCCTGAATTTATGTTTGTCATGATTTAATTTGGTAAAGAAATATTATTATCATAAAATTAATTTTGTGTTCACCTCAATAATATGAGAAATCAAATGTTTTACAGATACCGGTTTTGGATCTGTAATAAAAGGTAATCCCCCCTCCCCCCAATAAAGAATACGATTTTTTTTTAAAGAAATCATTTAATAATATATCATAAATTTGTGTGTGTTGTCTGTTCTTTTTGGGCGCGAATTACCCTGATTTAGGTT
Organism: Siphateles boraxobius; assembly: GCF_051911475.1. Lineage (NCBI taxonomy): Eukaryota > Metazoa > Chordata > Actinopteri > Cypriniformes > Leuciscidae > Siphateles > Siphateles boraxobius. Next base: position 1,518,402 of record NW_027509192.1, read on the forward strand.
GTGTGTCAGGCATACAGGAGGGCATCTCTCACCGTAACATGTCAACAGGTAAAAGCCCCAATGCACTCATGGGAAAGTTCTTTTTGGTTCTTCACTTGAGGGTAAAAAGTTCTTTTTTTTTTTTTTTCAGTGACTGCAACCAAACCGAAAGGATTTATGACAAGTAATACAATGAATACACTGTGTCACTAAATGTGAAACCAAAATGCAGTGTCACCTTATGGTAAATGATTATTGTTTGTCATTTGCAGAGGTTCGGAGATTCTTCCTCCGTCGTTCTAAAACCGCAGTCGCCCTGACACACACACAAATGTGACTGGAAATGGAATGGAACACATTGCATTGTTGGATACAATATTTCACGTGTGCTCTGTTTTATACTGAACATTTTGACAAATGTAGTAGGGTCATAAAATTCATTAGATTATATTTTGATTTATTTAAAAATACTTTATGCACATAATATGAACACTATAATTTTGTATGTTCAGCTGCTCCTGATCCCCAGAAGGACCCGTTACTCCAGCTGGTTTCTCTCCAAAAGGCGTCAGGCTGCTGGGATCTGGACGCCACACTGGCTGATGCCTTTGGGAAGACGGAGGATGAGCTGACCAATCAGAAACCAGCACAGGTGAGAGATGTGATGAATAATAAGACAGCGATGATTGTGTCCAGTAATAAATGCAGTGTGTGATGGTTTGCACACAGGTGGAGGGGTCAGTATGGGCCACTCTCCTGGCTCTGATCTGGTTATACGGCTGTAAAATAGACCAGCGGGTCGAGTGGCAGTTTGTGGCCATGAAGGCAGCGTCATGGATCGGCTCTCAGAAAGGTGAGATCTCCATTCCAGACCACATTCACTCAGTCAGCGTTCATCGAGAGATGAATCAGCAAATATCTTCAGTTCTTTGACACACACTGATGATTTGAGTGTGTGTGTGTGTGTGTTTCAGTGGGCGATCTGTCCGAGTGTGTGTGTGTGGGTAATGTCCTGCTCGGATGTCAGGTGACCAAAGAGACTCTGGGAATCTGAAGACGTCAGTGTTTCTACTTCCAGTGCTGTAATACAAACACTAACAAGTTGACAACTAACACTAACTAACACTAAGACAACTAACAAGTTGACAGCATAGATTCATCAGTGTAAAGCCTGTTTTATGCTTCGGCGTCAAATCGACGGTATACCCCAGCAGACCCCTCTGCGTCGCCGCGAACCATTCCCCCGTAGCTCGACGTGCACCTCCAAAAAATTTTAACTACGCGTCGAGGCGACGCAGACCACTAGGGCTGTGATTGGTCAGATGCACCGCGATGCAACTCAACCTGACGTAGAACCATAAAACCATAGACATCATATACATAGACGCCCTATCGACCGCTACTGCCTATTGGCGCGGACGAGCCGTGGGGCCGCCATCTTAAACCGGTCACCCGCTCCGCTCAGTGTAATCTGTTTGGCAGGTGCAATGAGCTGCCAGCGCATTTAATTAATCATATCTCACTGAATACCGAACTGATTTTCACGCGTTTTTTTTTGCTGCAAAGGTCATACACATAGCTAGGATACAGGACACATTGAATAATTTGTTCACAAAATACAGGGTAATGTTAAATGTTAAATCTTACTTGTGAAAAGTAATCCCCGAGTGATGGTCCGCCGATTTGAGCAGGAATATGCTGCACAGTGCTCTGGCATCTACTGCTGCTATGCAACGCAAATAGGAGTATGACCGGTTTAAGATGGCGGCCACATTTCTTGCGCCACAGCGGCCAATAGGGCATCTAGTCTCTATATGATGTCTATGCATAAAACGGCCACGACGCCGTAGGAGTGACTGCGTAGCTACGCCATGGAGTTGACGCAGAAGCATAATGAGGCCTTTATAGCTTTAAATATTTATGATACGATTTATAGCATGAAATTCAGACAAAATGCAGCAAAATCAACCAAAATGATTTAAAAATGGCCCATAATGGAGATAGCACTTATTGCACTTTTTGCATCTTTGTTTTAAACAAACATCCAGTTATTAATCATTGTTGTTTCTAATATGTACATTTGTACTTACCTGTATTTGTACTTATCTCTACTTTGTCCACTAAATCAAACTGTTTCAGTGTGTGTGTGTATATATACATACAGTAGTCAACATTTGAAGTAGATCAAAAATTATTTCCATTACACGAGAGTAGGTGTTAAAACTTCATGCTGATTTGTACTCGGCTTTCGCCAAGATAATCACCAACTAAGACATAGCTTTACAGTAACCTATACTTCTCCATCCATTTACGCTTCTTTCCATCTGGTGACGTGAATCTCCTTCTGTCTAGTGTTAACACATGTCAGCACACACAACGGCTGCAACCACAGTGCGGTCCCCCCATGACAACAGTCTGGATTGAGCTGAGTAGGGAACATCTCTAGGGTCTTCAAGTGGGCACCTTCCGTCCTCAGTGTTTCGTCGACTAGCCCACGACACCTCAAGAGGGCTCGACAGTGACTAGCTGGCATCCCAGAGTCAGCCCCCTCCGTCCCCCACTAAACTCAACTCACTGACCTCTACATCCTTCCTGCTGCTGAGACCTAACCACAATCTCACAATCTCTCCGCAACCCAGCCATACGCGCCAACCCGTTTGACTAAGGCTGTCGAGCCCCACTGGTGCGTTAATATGCAGTTACAGTGGCAACGGTTCCGTATGGCATACCACCTACCGCAAAACACAATATCTGCCCAACCACCCGTCATTCACGCAATATACACAGGAACGTAATGACTGTAAATACTATACAACCTATACAAATAAACCAACAGACTCTTCAAGTTTTCAAGAAATCTACGAAACCGTACCATGGCGGCCTGTACACAGCCAGCTAGAATCTTTCCGTCTCAACCACAGCCAGTTGCTGCTCCTTTCTGCTGCTTCAGATAAGTTCTTTACTGTGCGACGCAACTCTTGGCCACTAAATCCGACGTCTCTGAGGAACCGGGTTGTAGAGTGTGCCACAAAACCTCGACAACCCACTTCCACTGGATAAACCTGGACTCTCCATCCTTGCTGTTCTGCCTCAGTGGCCAGATGAGCATATCGCAGTTTCTTCCTCTCATACCACCTACTACCGCAAAACACAATATCTGCCCAACCACCCGTCATTCACGCAATATAGGCCTACACAGGAACGTAAGGACTGTAAATACTATGCAACCTATACAAATAAACCAAAAAAAGTTAATCAAAGTTGTCCTGAGACAAGAACGGGTATTGTTCAAAATTCATGTGTAACTTTGATGAAAGGTTTTGATCCACTTCAAATGTTGACTACTGTATATTAGGTAGGCCTACTTTCTGCTTTTCTGTCATCAGAAAAAAGTCACAATGTTATGAGTTTTAAATCAAATGTGCATTAAAAACAGTATTGGAAACATGTTTTTACTTTGCCTTCATATTATTGTTACTGTTCAAATTCCCGTCATTTGAGATGCGTCGGAAGTTGTGACATTGTAGTTGATTATATTAATTTTGCGCCAAATTTTAATCTTGACCGTTCGATTTAATCAGAAACGATCTTAAAACAGGGCTTTACTTGTAAAACACCGAACTTACCGGTTAAGTTACAAACAGTACAGTACATCCTTAAACAACAAAGAAAATAATCAAAGAAAATGGTCAGTAAGAAAGACGGCATATGCACATGTAGGTTATTTTTAAGTGTAGCATACAGGGCAGTTTTTCTATAACAAAATTTTTTAATGGTAAATGTCTTTTTGAACCCGTTTCTAAGATTGTTGTTGAATGGATCATCCTGTTGGTGGCGGTAATTCAACAGCAGCGCGCCGTTCATACAGCGAAGAAAAAGACAAACAACAGCATCAGAATGGACTTTGACAGGAAGTACTCCTGCTTTCTCTTGAGTCAGTGAAGAATATTATAAATCACACTGATGATATACAGTTGTTAATCAGTTATTTTTAACATCATCCAGAGCAGAGTGTTTTAATGGCGTCAGGAAGCGCACTGATCTTTGATGAGGAGATGACTCGTTATAAACTCCTCTGGACAGAGTAAGTCATCGTATCACTTACAAAAGTGTCATGTTATACTATTAATTTCAGACATGATATAGTGCCGTAGCGTTCAATGAAGTACCTCCGTTATATGCGTTGCAAATACCATGGACGGTTACCATGGACCATGTACCGTTGTCTGATCCCGTTAACATAACGTTACTTGCAACGTGGTTCTTTTTGTAAGGGATTTGATTTATAGAGATCTATATTATTCCTTACCGTCAAAATGATCACAATTTATATCTGTGAATTGAAATAATAGTAAATGAAAATGGAAAATGTTGCCTTGGCTGAATTATATTATTATATTTAAATATTTTTAAATATTTCATTTTATTTCCGATGTTTATTTTATTTCAGGTAATTTAAATAAATAAAAGAAACATTTAGTTTTAGTTTCACTTTCAGTTATACTAACCCTGGCAAAAACAACTATTTAAAAAAAATATTATTAGTAAGAAGTATATGTGCTTTTAGTATTGCAACCACTTAGAAAATAGTAATAATTGCAGTATGAAGTCAATAACAAAATTGCAGTGATTGATAGTGGTTTTACTAAATAGTTTATCGCTGGGAATAATTACATTGTTAATAGTGATAGACAATTTGATCTGTTGATATTTGGACATCAACACAAGTTGGACACAAGTCAATAACTGCACATTGGGAGATTCCCATTCTGTCAGTTCCATAATCTACCAAAAGTCTTCTCAATGGATAATAAACATGGTCTGATTTTAAATAAATATCTAGTTCAGGCATGAAACTCCATGCGCCAACTAATCAGTCCTCTACATGCAATCTCCAAGCAATCACATCATTACTGTATAGAGCTTATGCGCCAGAGAAACGAGGGCGCAGCCATCTTTAGAATATTGTCTTTGAACTTCTGTTTTTGCGGTCGCTCTGTATATTTCTATGGCATTGCTGTCCAGGAGTAATTAGCTTTTGAAGTGGATTTACTTAAAGTAAAGTTAACGAAAGTTATCATGAGGATTTCAATGTTTAAAGCAGATGTCTTAACAAATGTCAGTAGACCGGGAAGATTTTAAAACGAGCCGTTCATTCATAAATATGCAAGATCGCTGTGAAAATACAGACCGGAAGACAAAAGACAACGAGGGCAGCGCTGAAAAGGGGGCGGGGCTACATAAGGTCTATAGGGCATGCTGATTGGCCTCTGCTGATCCTGCAGCCAATGAGATTGCTTGCTCAACATTTAAATATTCTGGTTCAATTCTGGCCTGTTCCTCTGAACCCCTCAACCTCCCCAGCTCCACCTGCCTGGATCTGCTACTCGATTTATCTATGTATATTTATGCAGCAGCAGCGTATCTTACATGCTCACAGCAGCGTTTCTGTGGATCTATTAGCAGTAACAAGTCCATACTTGCTCTGTAGCAGTGAAGCACATCTAGTCCAACAAGACCAAATACATTAACATTGCCATATTTAATAGCATGCTAAAACTATTCCGAGAGTTGTCATGATTGAAATCTAATTGCGGTTCTTTTGTCCAGTCCAGTGTGTGAGATCGAGGTGCCCGAGCGTTTGACCGTGTCGTATGAAGCGCTCAAGAAACACGGCGTGGCACAGAGATGCACACAGGTACCGGTCCGCCAGGCCACCGAGCAGGAGATCTTACTCGCGCACAGGTTGGTGGACTCTCGGCACATGACCTTAAACCAGACCAGTTTCTATTCCCATACAATTAAGTTTGCTTTCGAAATCTTTTGTTTTTAATTAGGGATGCACAATATATCGGCCACCATATCGGTATTTTTAAAATGTTATTTTTATCGGCCCGATAAGACAATTTGGCTGATATATTATAACCGATACATAATGGATTATTTCCTTCCACTGAGACGCTTCAGATGCGCACTGTTCACCATGATGCTTTTGGATTGCTTGAAATATGATTGGAATCCCTTCAAAAAAGGAAAATATAGTTACAGCAACGTGAAGTCTGTCATATAAGCTACATCAAATAATAATGAGAACATTATAATTGTGTGCTTGGGACATGGCTTTTTAAGATGAGACTTTTGTTTTTGTAATCAGGCTCTCAAAAATTATATACAAATTTGGATTTAGATTTATCGGCCAATATATCGGTTATCGGCTTTCAAACATAAAGAATTATCGGTTATCGGTATCGGACAAAATGTTCATATCGGTGCATCCCCTATTTTCAATGCAGTGAGGAATATCTGGAGGCCGTGAAACAGACTCCGAAAATGACCGTGGAAGAGCTGAAGGCATTTTCCAAGAAGTACAATGATGTCTATTTCCACCAGGTATGTCCAGATCGTTCACGCTTGTTGGGTTGAGATGAGTGCAAACGCTTTCTAACGCAGCGTGTCATGTGACTGCAGAACATCTATCGCTGTGCTAAGCTGGCGGTGGGCGCTACGCTGCAGCTGGTGGACAGTGTCATGAAGAGAGAGGTCAGGAACGGCATGGCGCTGGTCAGGTGAGCACACATCCAACAGCTGCTGCCTTCATGATATCGGAAATAAAATAAAACCTACCCGCTTAAAGGTGAAGTGTGTGTTATCTTTACCAATAAACAATAAACGGAACTGCAATTTCTTTGAGCGCCATAACATTGGAATATTTGCTCTGCCAGTGCTGAGAGTTTGAAGCAGGACTTCCTGTTTGTCTGAAACTAAACTAAAATAATGCATTTTTATTATTAACAATATTGATAAAATTTAACTAGTTTTTAATGTAATGATACATTTAATTATCATTATTAGCAATATTTAATTGTTCATAGTAAGTATTAGTAATATTTATATTTAGTAATACATTTAATTATGAATTATTGTTGTTTTTGTTACTGTTAGTATTATTAACAATATCAATAATGTATTATCAAAATATATATTTTTTTATTTAATCATTTATTATTATTGACAATGTTTAATTATGTTCATATTAAACATTAATAATATAAAATAATTATTGTTACTATTAACAAAATTAATGATGTTTTAATGTATAAAGCTAATACCTAAAATTAATGTTTTTTATTTTTATTATTATTTCTATTATTAACAGTAATTATTTTAATTAGTAATATTTAATCAAATTTAAATGTAGCATTTTAAATTGATATTAATATATGTAACACTTTAATGTAATGTTTTTAATTTAATAATACATTTGATTATTATTATTATAAATAATATTTAATTGTTAATTTTAAATATTATTCATATTTATATATATTTTAATTTAATACATTTCATTCTAAATTCTTATTATAATAGTATTATAATGTATAGTTTAACGCTTTTAATTTAAATTATTATTACTATCAATGTTTAATTATCTTCATATTAAATATTAATTATATTTCATAAAATATAAAGGTAATATTTTAATTTAATAATAAATGTAATACATTAATGTACTGATTTTAATTTAATAATGCATTTATTTATTTATTTATTATTATTATTATTATTAATAATAGTAGCTAATCAACACTTCCGCGTGTTGGTTATTGAACACTTAAACATAAAAATAATTTGTATTCGTATTGGTCATGATCAACACAATATATGTTGATCTCTAGTTTTGAATAATTCATTCTTGTTCGCTTCCCTTTTTCCTCTGTGTCCCTCAGGCCTCCAGGACACCACAGTCAGCGCTCTGCTGCTAACGGGTTCTGTGTGTTTAATAACGTGGCCATCGCGGCTCTTTATGCTAAAAAGAGCTACAGCCTGAACAGGTGTTACACTCTGCACTGCTACACCTGTAATACTCACTGAACGAACGAGAACTAAACTGCTGCTGCTGCAGTTGGAGTATTTTGCGTAAGATTTTCCATATGTCATACAGATGAGTTTGAGCTTGTGTTTTTTTCCCAGGGTTTTGATTGTGGACTGGGACGTCCATCACGGACAAGGTGTTCAGTACTGCTTTGAGGAGGACCCCAGGTGAGTTCATCTCGCTTCTGATGGACAGTATCATTTACTAACTAGATGTTTACATGTTTAGAAGAAGATGTGAGTGATCTTTGCACGAGCAATTATTTTATTTTATTTGTAAATTTATATTATCTACATTTCCCCATCTGTTTTGTTTATTTTTTATTTATTTAATTTAATTTTATATTTAATTAATTAATTAATTTATTTATTTATTTATTTATTTTCCATTTTTTTACTTGTAATTAAATGTATTTTATTTTATTTTATATAATTATATTTTTTAATTTATTTTTTATTTGTAAATTTAAATTTTTATCTGTTTTTTATCCACCAGATGAAAATAATTGCATACATCTCCTCAATAACCTGCACAATTTGAGGAATCGTTTATGCAGATATCACAATCTTTCCCCAAGTACGAGCACTAAATGATTTCTCTTTTACCCTAGCGTGCTTTATTTTTCCTGGCATCGTTATGAGCATCAGACCTTCTGGCCCAATCTCCTAGAGTCGGACTATACAAGCGTCGGGAAAGGCAAAGGATCCGGTTTCAACATGAACATCCCCTGGAACAAGGCAAACAAAAAACTGCCCTCAAAAACACCACTGAATCAGTGCTCAGAAATCAAGCTCTTTCATGAGTGAAGTGTATTTCACAACAGCAGTACATGCCAATCAAATCCAGTTTTGAACAACCATTCTTGTTTTTTTCAGTGAATTTGTTTTATTTTTTTCATAACGATTTTTGCCGTTTGTGTATGGCAAGCCGTTTTAACTTATATTCATTTCCAGGATATGAATTGTTGATATCAACAATTACATTTTTGATATCAACAATTACATTTTTGATATCAACAATTACATTTTTGATATCAACAATTTAATTATTGATATCAACAATTTAATTCTTGATATCAACAATTTAATTCTTGATATCAACAATTAGATTCTTGATATCAACAATTGAATTCTTGATATCTGTAATTGTATTTTCACTAGTGAAATGTCACCATAGGCTGCCATTCAAAATGAATTGTTGATATCAACAATTTATTACTTACTAGTAGAAATATAATTTTTCATATCAATAATTACATTGTTACTAGTAAGAATGTGAATTCCTGATATCAAGAATTCAATTGTCACTAGTTGAAATGTCTATTCTTGATATCAACAATTTAATTGCTACTAGTAAAAACTTTCATTTTTGATATCTGAAAATGTATTTCTGATATCAATATTATTTCAGATATCTAAAATGGCTTTCTTACTAGTAACAATCACATTCATGATATCAGAAATTAACATAGTCACTAGTGAAAATGGAATTATTGATATCAAAAATGAACATTGTTGCTAGTAGCAATTCAGTTGTTGATATCAAGAATAGACATTTCAACTAGTGACAATTGAATTCTTGATATCAAAAATAAAGGTTTTTACTAGTAAGAATTGTATTTCTGATATGTGAAATTGGAATTGCAACTAGTAAGAAATCAATTATTGATATCAACAATTGATTTTGAATGGCAGCCTATGGTGACATTTCACTAGTGAAAATACAATTACAGATATCAAGAATTATAGTTTTTACTAGTTGAAATACAATTCTTGATATCTAGAATGAGCATTTTAATTAGTAAAAATGTGATTGTTGATATCAAGAATTAGCATTGTTACTAGTGGAAATGTAATTTCTGATATCAAAAATTGCCATTGTTACTAGTATAAATCTAATTCCTGATATCAATAACTATAATTTTAACTAGTTAAAATTGAATTGTTGATATCAAGAATTCATATCCTGGAAATGAATAAAAGTTAAAACGGCTTGCCATAGTATGTGATGCACATGGTTTCTGTGCTTTGTTTTGTGCAGGTGGGCATGACGAACAGTGACTATCTCTCTGCCTTCTTCCATGTTCTTTTACCTGCCGCATATGAGGTACTCGCCGCACGAGAGTAAAGGCCTGTTCACTCCACGAACGAGAGCTATTACAATATTGTTCAATAAAAACATTGACAGCCAATCAGAATCCATCCTGCTTTAAAGAGCTCAAGCATTTAAAGAGGCAGACAACAAAACTGCAGCATAAACAGAACAATAACGTGTGTTGGTGTTAATGCTAATATACGTATTGCCATAGTTATCTTTATAGTTATTGTTCTTGTTGTGAACGGGCCTTAAAGGGATAGTTCACCCAAAAATGAAAATTAGCCCATGATTTACTCACCCTGAAGCCATTCTAGGTGTAAATGACTTTCTGCTTTGGGCCATTGGAAATTTAAATTATTAATGCAATTTTTGGACCATTTTTGTTGTTTCTAAGATTTTCTCTTTCAGTTTGATCCAGAGCTGGTGTTGGTGTCTGCTGGGTTTGATTCAGCCATTGGGGATCCAGAAGTAAGAGACTTTTTTTTTTAAGTTTGTGATTTTTTGAGGCGAGCACCTTAAACTCCCCCTGTGGTGAAAATCAAGCTTTCAATGTTGCTTATATGTCTATGTGGTGTTTTTAATATGCTTTAAGACGAACCATGTGCAAATTTATAAGTCAACAGCATTGCTGAGTATTTTCTCCTTAAAACTCCAGTGAACCAAAAACACAATTTGAAATCGCTGGTGTTTCTGACGTCACAAACTGCCTTGTAACCAATCAGATCAATGTGTGATCGTCTGGTGTGAGTGAGTGGAGGCGGGGCTCATTTGCATATTCATAGAACCGCGTATATTAAATGAGGCAAGGGTGTAGAGTTACATTCAAGCTATTTTAAGGCATGAAGACATTTTTTTTTTCAATAAAGCTGATTGATTTTGGTGATCAAAATAAGTATTGAGGGATAAAATCATTGGCTACAGGGGGACTTTAACTGTTACTTCCCTTTCAGGATCTTTAGTCCGTCTATCAGGCTGCTCTCCAACGTTTCAGCCCTATTTCATGGGCCGTATGGCATGATATCAGTTGACATTGTTGTCTTTTCTGGTTTAGGGTGAAATGTGTGCTTCTCCTGAGATCTTTGCCCACCTCACCCAACTGTTGATGCCTTTGGCTGCAGGAAAGATGTGCGTCGTCCTGGAGGTCAGGTGTCATTTTCAAACAAAACCTGGATTCATTTCATTTTAAATACCCGTTCTCTTCAGTTTTGATTTCTCTTGGTTTCTTTCAATGGTGTTTAGGGAGGGTACAACCTGACTTCTCTGGCCCAGTCTGTTTGCCAAACCGTCCAGACGCTTCTCGGAGATCCGGCCCCGCGGCTGTTAGGGCTCGGAGCCGCTTGTGAGAGGTGAATTGAGCTGTCAATCAAGCGGCGAGTGCTTTTAATTGGTTGAAGTGTACTTGGGTAGCCCCGCCATCAGTGAATGTCCTGCCCGCCAACGTTAAACATCAAATACATCCTGATTGGTTGCAATATGCAACATTTGATATCACTTTATTTTAGAGTGTCATTGTTACATGATGTAGTTGCTATAGTCATAACTATAAATTATGCATTATTACATGTACCTAAATCAAATCCTAATCCTAACCCTATAGTAAGTACATGTAGTTACTTAATATTACTCAGTACTTAAATGTATAATTACAGTGTAACACACACCTTAAAGTTAAGTGTAACTATATTTAACGTGGACAAACAAATCACTCGTCACTAGAAAGCTGGAGTTATATGTTGTGTTCTCTTTCTCAGCGCACTGGAGTCTATTCAAAATGTCCGCAAAGCTCAATCATCGTACTGGAGCTGTTTTAAACACATAGGTTAGTTACTTTTGCTCAAATGAAATTGCCATTTTCTTTTCGCCATTTTCTATTGTGTTTATTATAATGTAAAATGGTGGTTCTTCTCAAGTAGTAAGATGAAAGACGTAGTGACAATGCAAAGCATCAGTACTCCAGTCTTCAGTGTCACATGATCCTTAAGAAATCATTCTAATATGATGATTTGATGCTCAAGAAACATTTCTGATTATTATCAATGTTGAAAACAGTTGTTTGTGATAACGGATTGATAACGTGCGTTTGTGTGAACGCCAATATAGTTATCGTTATAGTTATCATTCTTGGTATCACTCAGGCCTTAAAAGTATGAATTTCTTGTGGAAAAAAACGAACTTTTGAATGGTACTGTATATTAGATTAAATAATTTTTTATCTGTCCTGTTCCTAAGAGGCTCATTCAGAAACGAGCACGAAGCGGCCCAGACTGGACGAGAAGAACGGCGCAACAAAAGAGGCTGCAAACCCTGCACAAGAGACCGACACAGAGAAGAAGACTCAGGGTATCGTGTGGCCAGAACCTTTAGCCAGGACATCAGCATGTGTGCGAACTGTCACAGCGCCCCCTCCTGGTGTGGAGGTCTCACTGCCCGAGGGCTGCCAGCGTTTGGAGGACGTTTCCCAAAGTACCACTAAAGAAGTACAAAGTATCCGGTTGGTAAAATACTATCAGATCAGAAAACCCGCTGTTACTCTTTTAGGGCGCATTGTAACCCATTTTTTCCATTTCTAGGGACAAACATTTCCAAGGCGTCACGGACCAAAACATCCTCCAGCCTCTTGGAAGTGTAATTTCAGTTCTTGACCAGATGATGAATAAAGAGGTGAGGAAGTGATACCGGAGGTCTGGGGGGTGTTTTTGTGTGCAGTGTTTGGTAACGGACTGTAACTTAATCAGGTGTGTAACGGATGTGTCGTGGTGTGTGACTCGAGTGTGTCCGTACGCTGTGCTTTTCAACACGCACTAATTGGCCTTGCTGAACGGTACAACACTTCTCAGACTTACAGAAGAATTTTTTTTTTTTAAATCACCTTGATCAGATTAATAATGACCTGTTATGTGATATTAAATTGAGTGCTTGTGTTTTTGATGAAGGGTTATGGTTGTTTTTATTGGAGATGAAAATATACCAGTCACTACTAATGATGGGTGAGACAGTTATTAATATCTATCTATCTATCTATCTATCTATCTATCTATCTATCTATCTATCTATCTATCTATCTATCTATCTATCTATCTATCTATCTATCTATCTATCTATCTGTCTGTCTGTCTGTCTGTCTGTCTGTCTGTCTGTCTATCTTTTATATATCTCTATCTATCTATCTATCTATCTATCTATCTGTCCGTCCGTCCGTCCGTCCGTCCGTCCGTCCGTCCGTCCGTCCGTCCGTCCGTCCGTCCGTCCGTCCGTCCGTCCGTCCGTCCGTCCGTCCGTCCGTCCGTCCGTCCGTCCGTCCGTCCTTTATATCTATCTATCTATCTATCTATCTATCTATCTATCTATCTATCTATCTATCTATCTAATCTATCCATCTATCTATCTCCAGTTTTTTGCTGTCATTTTAATCAAGGATATTAAAAATACTTTGGTCAGTTATTTAGAAGTCGCATGGCCAGCTGTCCTTGACCGCAGTGTGTGTCTCTGTCCTCAGAAAGGTGTTTCTAGTCCAGATCTGTGCTGAAGAAACCGAAGAGAAGTGTGTGAACCGTTTGTCCTTGTGTTTGAGAGAGGTGCGTGATCACACCTGATATTGTCTCAGATTTCGTCTTGTTTCTATGACGTCACATCCTCTTCCTGCTTGTCTGCAGGGCGAGAGCTTCACGGCAGGGTTCATGCAGGCGGTTCTGGGCCTGATCCTCCCCCTGGCGTATGAGTTTAACCCTGGGCTGGTGCTGGGGGTTGTGGGAGAAAGTGCAGTGAAGACTCATTTGGCAGCAGTCTGGGGTCACCTGACCAGCCTACTTCAGGGTGTGGCACAGGGCCGCACACTCACTCTACTGCAGGTCAGATTCGCGTTTTTCTTTTTTTACAGGCCCAAAACATCAATCTACAGTATTAATTTGCATTAAATGTATTTATTTAATTGTTTTAAATATATTTATTTAAAAATCTATTGGTTTTAAATGCATTTATTTTAAATTTAATTGTTTTGAATGATATGTTTTTTTATTTTTAAATTTAAAACAAATAAATACTTTTAAAACTAATAAATACATAATAAATAAATAAATTTCAAATAAATAACTGAATACAGTTTGTATTTAAATGTATTTGCTTTAAATGTATTAATTTAAATGGAAATGTATTTATTTTTTTAATTTAAATCAAATAAAAACTTTTAAAACAAACAAATGCGTTTTAAATAAATACATTAAAATAGATAAATACAATTTATTTTAAATGAAATTTTAATTTTATTTTAAAATGTATTTGTTTTTGAATTAAAACATACATTTATAATTTAAAATACATAAAGAACTATTCCTTTATTTATTTAAAATGTATTTATTTACGTATTTATTTGTTTTACATTTAAAAATAAACTTAAATATTAAAATAAATACATTTTAAATAAACACATTTTAAACAAATAAGTGAATAAAAAGTATTTATTTGAAATATGTATTTATTTATTTTAAATGTATTTTATTTATTTTGTGTATTTTCTTAGAATTTTGGCCTGTACAATAAACATATAGAACATTTTGAATAGATGAATTTTTAGTTATATGTCATCTAATGACTATGGCCCAGAATATTAACTGAGAACCGTCTGAACTGTTGGGGCAGTCATGGCCTAATGGTAACAGAGTTGGACTGGTGACCCCAAGGTTGCTGGTTCGATTCCAGTACCGGCAGGAATATGACTGAGGTGTCCTTGAGCAAGGCACCTAACCCCCAATCGCTCCCCGGGCGCCACTCAAGGCTGCCCGCTGCTCCGGGTGTGTGTATCCACGTTTGCAGTGTGTGTGTCTTCACTACTCACTACTCTGCTCCTAATGTGTGTGCACTTACTTGGATGGGTTAAATGCAGAGGTCAAATTCCAAGTATGGGTTACCATACTTGGCCATCATGTGTCACTTTCACTTTCACTTTTCACTTTTCACTTTTCACACAAAACATGGTGTTTCATGACGTGGCATAGTGGTTAAGCCATGTCTGGTAATGCTACAGTATATGCGCTGTTTGCTACCAGTGAATCACAATATATGCATGTCTTCAGGGCTATGACAAAGATCTGGTGGAGGTTACGGTCGCTGCCCTCTCTGGGGCCCCTGTTCCCCCCCTCGGGGTCTTGGGGGCCCCCAAACCTGAAGACGTTCAGATGATAGAAAAGCAGAGACAGAGGTTGCAGAAACGCTGGAGTTTGGTGCAGTGCGCAGGTACTGAGACTGAAGTTAACTAAAATATTAGACAGAACATGTAAATGAGTGGATTTACAAAACATACATCACATATGTTCATTAAAACAGGCCTTCGTTCATATATGGACATATATATGCATTCTGTGAACTTGGAAGGCTTTAATGTACATGAATAGATGAATAACAGTGTATGTTTGCAGTTTCAGAAAGCTGATGGAAGCCTCTTGAACATCGAACAACCTGCGTTTTGATGTCCAGTTATTGAAAATCATGAATTTTACTTTTTTGTACTTTTTTTAAACGTTACATTTTGTATGGCAGTAAAAATAAACCTGATACAGTCTTTGTTGGTACTTTAGTCTTTGTGTGTGTGTGTGTGTGTGTGTGTGTGTGTGTGTGTGTGTGTGTGTGTGTGTGTGTGTGTGTGTGTGTGTGTGTGTGTGTGTGTGTGTGTGTGTGTGTGTGTGTGTGTGTGTGTGGGGTTTGTCTGGTCAGAAGTGAGCTAAATCTGACAACCTACATTTGGGGATGTAAGCGAATTATAATTGCTATAAATTTAGAATAATGAATGCTTGCTGTATTCCTCATTTGTTAGTTGCTTTGGATAAAAGCGTCTGCTAAATGAACTAGGAATAATAATTATGATTAGTTTCTACTTCTTGGATGGCTAGGTAGAAGTGTGTTGTGTTGTGTTTAGTTTCTATCTGACTAGAAGTGTGTGTCTCAAGAAGACAAAATGATGTTTGTTACGACATGTCATGTTTTCCATGACTGACTGACTCTCAAAAGTATATCAGGAGTGACAGTTGGGTCATACTTTTTACTGATAAATTTCCCTCAAACTATTATCTGTTTTTTTGTGTGTGTGCTAAATCCTTCACCACACCCAGAGAAAACGGTTAGTAGCTTATAGTTATTTGTTCATTCTTTCTGATTTTGTTTTTAAGTATTATATATTATTAGCCAATCTGTATCAAATGGTATCAGATATATCTCGACCGTACATAATCATCTTTTTTTCAGTGGTTTGCTGTTATTATTCATGATCCGTATGGTTTTTCATGGCATGTGATGCTTTTACAAATCCACTGGGTGGCAAATGTTACTAGCTAAAAAAATTACATTAAGAATAATCATCCAGTAGGGAGCGCAGATTGGCCAGAATCCTCAGTTGAACCGCATATACTTTTTCTGTCTTATTGGCGATATTTGTATTATCGATAACGATATGATCACCTAAATTTATATCTTAGTTAGAGCAGATCCATATTGGATTTTACGATAATGAGGCTGTGTGGAATATACTTAGTCTTATAGTTGTACTAGCTCTTTCTACGTTTTCAAAACTCACAACTTTCAAACAGTTTTGGGGAGTTTTTGTCTCCTGAATGGATTTTTGTAAATGTGTTTTGTCAGCTGAACAACTGACATGTAGTACAATCTATTTAAAACACTATTTTGCTCACAGCCTTATTTTCATTCCTGTCAAATATTAAATATGGCGCTGCCCTGAAGGTCTATTAATTCGTATTGTAATGAATTAATACAGTATTAATACTCGATAAACAAACGCAGACAAATTATTCTCAAAAAACTAAAATAAAATAAAAAAATCATTTTGTGTAAGCTGATTAGTCTGTCTTGATCAGCGATGAGAAAAGTAACAGATACCACGTGACATCTCCGTCTATCTTTAGCACCGATCTAGATACTATTTTGCACATGAAAAATGACACTGAATGGTTTTAGTAATTATTAAATGAAATCACATGGTAAATAATTGAAATAATGAAATAAGTATTTTATCGCGTCTTACCCCACTTTGGGCCACTACGCCCCGCCCCCTATAGTCTATAATAATAATTTCCATTCTTCTCACTTCTCTGGTTCTGTGACAGAAGCCGAGGATCAGATGGCCGCCAATCCGACCAGAGCGACTGGCCAGCCGGGCAAGATGAAGAAGGATGAGTCGCTGCTGGGAAAACTTGGAGGAACGTTATCTCGCAAAAAAAAGCTGAAAGAAGGTAATATTTTTAGGATATTGTGACTGTTAACAAAAGAAAGGAGAAATACTGTAATTAGAAGAGCATATGACATAATGCAGTCATTGATTTAATCTCTGTCCATGGTGCTGCGCTTGATCAATAATAGATTTATGAAAATGCTTTCACTGCGGGATAGGCCTATTTAACCATCAAAAAAAAAAAAGAAGGAAAAAATAAATAATAATAATATAATTAAAAGGCCTATATAATAGATATTTCTACCGTGCTAATATTAGTAATTGTATATAATCCTAGTTTTATACATTTTTGATTTACTCTTTGTATATCAGCATAACTTCATCCACACAGTTATGTTGTGTTGTCGTCTGGGACAGAAATAGCCAGGTCAGGAGCTCAAGGTTATTCAGATAACTGTGAAGCAGTTGCTTTGTATTTCTAGTTAGTTATTTTCCCCCTGTCAGACTCTCAAGAGTTAAAAATCTATGTCTATGCTAGATTTGTTGTTTTGTACAGTTTTAGATCAAACTCATCCTTCCAGCCTCCATCTGTGTGAACAGCTGCAGCTGCACAGTAACGTGTGTGTGAATGTATGTGTGTGTGTGTGTGTGTGTGTGAATGTATGTGTGTGTGTGTGTGTGTGTGTGTGTGTGTTCGTTTGTACCTTAATGAGACACAAAGGCAGGAATGACAGAGACGAGAGCTGTTTTAAATAGCTTTTGTACTGTTTTAATCTTCAGTCAGTCACGCAGGAGTTACACAGTGTGTTAAAGGCTCTTTAGTGACTCTTTGTTTAGGGCTTTGTTTTGGGAAGTTTGAAAGAGTTTTTAAGTTTGAAGCGATTACCTTGTTAAGTGGTTGCTATAGTCTTCTGAATGTTTGCTAGGGAGTTGCTCAAGTGTTCTAAATGGTTGCTAGGATGTTTTGGATGGTTGTTAGGGGCAGGGTGTTGCTAGGGTGTTCTAGCCACTTGCTTGCAGGTTCTAGCTGATTGTTAGGGTGTTCTGGGTGGTTGTAACGATTTCTGGTTGAGTGTTTAGTGTTTAGGTGTTGCTAGGGTGTTCTGGCTGGTTGTTTGGGTGTTCTGGTGGTGTTCTGGATGGTTCTTGTTCTGGCTGGTTGTTTGGGTGTTCTGGGTGGTTGTCAGGATGTTGCTAATGTGGTTTGGCTGGTTGCTAGGGTTTTTGCTGATTGTTAGGGCATTCTGAATGGTTGTTATGATTTCTGGTTGGTTGTTAAGGTGTTGCTAGGATGTTCTGGTTGGTTGGCATGGTGTTTTAGCTGGTTGTTTGGGTGTTCTGGATGGTTCTTGTTCTGGCTGGTTGTTTGTGTGTTCTGGGTGGTTGTCCGTTTGTTGCTCATGTGGTTTGGCTGGTTGCTAGGGTTTTTGCTGATTATTAGGGTATTCTTGATGGTTGTTATGATTTCTGGTTGATTGTGAAGGTGTTGATAGAGTGCTCTGGCTGGTAGGCAGTGTGTTCTAGCTGATTGTTTGGGTGTTCTGTATGGTTGTTAGGATTTCTGGCTGGTTGTTAAGGTGTTGCTAGGGCGTTTTAGTTGGTTGTTAGGGTGATCTGGCTGGTTGCATGTGTGTTCGGGATAGTTGTCAGGATTTTTGGCTGGTTGTTTAGGTGTTTCTAGGGTGTTTTGGCTGGTTGTTAGGGTGTTCTGGCTGGTTGCATTGGTGTTCAGGACAGTTGTCAGGATTTTGGGGTAGTTGTTAAGGTGTTTCTACTGTGTTTTGGCTGGTTGTTAGGGTGTTCTGGCTGGTTTGTCTGTAGTCAGACCTGTACTGATTGGTGGATGTACAGTTGGAAAACTCTAAGAGGAAATACAATACATTTTTGATGAAAGTCTGTGGAAAATGTGATGTATTCTGGTCAAGTGTCTTTCAGATGAGTGACTTTGGTCAAGCAGTGATGTTGTTTTGTGGAGA